>NC_090752.1:18947588-18972588 GCF_036898095.1 Palaemon carinicauda
CTGACCCCAAAAATTTTTTTTGAAGGGAAATAAAATCGAAAAAAAAAATGTAAAGCAATATAATATTTTACCTAAAAAAATTTGATGATATTCAATCAAAAAAGAAGTAAACAAAATTTTCCGACAAATAAACATCTAGAGGAATCATTACTCTGTGATAGTTCCTTAGTACGTAGTAATTTTGAAAGAAATGGGAAAAAACGAAAAAGTGGCAATCGCAGGAAAATCGAACACATACCTATATATATACGCCATATCTGGCTAAAAATAAAGATAGGCATGGGTAGCCAGATCATCTAGAAACACTTTCCAACACTATAAAAATACAAGTTTTGCGACACTACTTGCCAATTCCTTACGGTAACATTACTAAGCAAAAAAATGCAAAACAAATAAAAAGGGGCACTCGCGGAAAAATGGCCAACATTCTAATATACGGCATTTCAGAAAAAAAAAAATTCAGCCACGTACTAGGCAAACCATCAAGGCACATTTTCCGACAAATAAACATGTAAATGAATCATTACTCTGTGATAGTTCCTTAGTACGTAGTAATTTTGAAAGAAATGGGAAAAAACGAAAAAATGGCAATCACTGGAAAATCGAACACATACCTATATATACGCCATATCTGGCTAAAAAAAGATAGGCATGGGTAGCCAGATCATCTAGAAACACTTTCCAACACTATAGAAATATAAGTTTTGCGACACTACTTGCCAATTCCTTACGGTAACATGACTAAGCAAAAAAATGCAAAACAAATAAAAAGGGGGACTCGCGGAAAAATGGCTAACATTCTAATATACGGCATTTCAGAAAAAAAAAAATTCAGCCACGTGCTAGGCAAACCATCAAGGCACATTTTCCGACAAATAAACATCTAAATGAATCATTACTCTGTGATAGTTCCTTAGTACGTAGTAATTTTGAAAGAAATGGGAAAAAACGAAAAAATGGCAATCACAGGAAAATCGAACACATACTTATATATACGCCATATCTGGCTAAAAAAAAAAGATAGGCATGGGTAGCCAGATCATCTAGAAACACTTTCCAACACTATAAAATTATAAGTTTTGCGACACTACTTGCCAATTCCTTACGGTAACATTACTAAGCAAAAAAATGCAAAACAAATAAAAAGGGGCACTCGCGGAAAAATGGCCATTCTAATATACGGCATTTCAGAAAAAAAAAAATTTCAGCCACGTGCTAGGCAAACCATCAAGGCACATTTTCCAACAAATAAACATATAAATGAATCATTACTCTGTGATAGTTCCTTAGTACGTAGTAATTTTGAAAGAAATGGGAAAAAACGAAAAAATGGCAATCACAGGAAAATCGAACACATACCTATATATACACCATATCTGGCTAAAAAAAAAAGATAGGCATGGGTAGCCAGATCATCTAGAAACACTTTCCAACACTATAAAAATATAAGTTTTACGACACTACTTGCCAATTCCTTACGGTAACATGACTAAGCAAAAAAATGCAAAACAAATAAAAAGGGGGACTCGCGGAAAAATGCCCAACATTCTAATATACGGCATCTCAGATAAAAAAAAAAGACATGCACGTGTTAGCCCAACCATCAAGGCACACTTTCTAACACATAAACATGAAAAAAAAAATCAATAATATACGGCAATTCCTTACTACGTAGTAAATTTTTACAAATATTGAAAAAAAACAGAAATTGGCAACCGCAGTTAAATACCCAATATACCAATAACTACGTCGTATCTGACAAAAACAAAGTCACGCATGGGTAGCCAGATCACCTAGACACACTTTCCAACACTAAAAAAGCAAAAGTTTTACGACACTATTTGGCAATATCTTACGGAAAAATGACTTGGCAAAAAAATGAAAAAAAAATGAAAAAGGGGCACTCGCGGTAAAAGGCCCAACATTCTAATATACGGCATCTCAGATTAAAAAAAAGACATGCACGTGTTAGCCCAACCATCAAGGCACACTTTCTAACACATAAACATGAAAAAAAAATCAATAATATACGGCAATTCCTTACTACGTAGTAAATTTTTACAAATATTGAAAAAAACAGAAATTGGCAACCGCAGTTAAATACCCAATATACCAATAACTACCTCGTATCTGACAAAAACAAAGTCACGCATGGGTAGCCAGATCATCTAGACACACTTTCCAACACTAAAAAAGCAAAAGTTTTACGACACTATTTGGCAATATCTTACGGAAAAATGACTTGGCAAAAAAATGAAAAAAAATGAAAATTGGGCAGTCGCGGTAAAATGGTCCTGTGGTGATGAACGACATTTTAACTAAAAAAAAAATCATGCACATGGTAGCCAAACAATCCACCAAGACTTTCCACAACTGATAACCTATACAAGTTGCACCATTCTACGACAATATCATAATACGTAATAACTTTGATAATTATGCAAATTACCTTAGAAGGGTAAACTCGGTCGCGCTCGACCCCGACGCGTCTCAGAAATCGGGGAAGGAGTACAGCTACAGCAATGCACATCTGGACACTACTAGAGCATGTAGGGGAGACACCTCCTGCAGGTCGATCACCCACAAATTCAGTCACGGGGGTGAGTCACGTGAGAAAAACCTCTTTTTTTTTGACGCTCGGGGTCGCGGACGACCCACCGTACCTTTCCAGTGTTAAGGAGTTATCATAGGTTTTTAGGCTGAGGAACGAATTAAACAAATTACAGTGTATTCTTATGGGAATATTTGCTCCAACATACGATCGTTTTAACATACGAAGCAGCTCACGGAACGAATTAAGATCGTATGTAGAGGTATCACTGTATGTATGTATATATATATACAGTATATATATATATATATATATATATATATATATATATATATATATATATATATATATATGTATATATATATATATATATATTCCGTTACGAATACTTCCCACGTCCCAATAGTAGGAGCACTCTATTGTATCTCTACTGACCAGACATTTTCCCTCCCTGCAGGCCACTCCCCCCTATCCCCCTAACCCCTTCACACCTGTGTAACCTCCTTTGTTTTCCCAGCATGCCCCAAGGGTAAGCTTGGGCCAGCCTTCCATGTCAACAGCAGCCACTCTCTCTCTGGTCGTAGTGAGGAAAACACATTCTCGTCTTGGTTGTGATCGTCAGAGTTTTTTCGCTGATCTTAGTGTGTCTCTCATTTGGATCTCGTGATCCTTGATCTCCATTATGGAATCTGTGAGGATACAACATCATTGCCCAGGTGTTACTAGTAAACTGTGTGCAGCTTTTTTGTCTCACGTCAAACTTGATTCCCACGTGTTGTGTACATCGTGTCGGGGCTGCGTGTGTTCCCAGATTGAAACGTGTGCTGAATGTGTGGTCTGTAGCGATACTCAATGGGCCAACATGGCCACGAAGAAGTCAATGAAGGACAGGTCACCCTTGTGGAAGGGTAGTGGGTCTCGACAGTACCCAGTGTTTCGGGGACATCTTTGTCTCCAGGGATGCCCACGGTGGCAGAGGAGGTAGCGGGACTGGTCGGATCTTCGCGCTTCCCTATCCATGGCCAAGAGATCCCCCCTCACAGTCGTAGCGAGAGTGTTGAGGGCAGGTCGGCCTCCCATCTTTATTCCCTCCTTCTTCGGGTGCGGCCTCCGTCCAGCCGCGGATAGACATCTGCTCACAGGATGACAGTCTCAGCGTCTGCTCGGCGGCTCCCAGGAGTCGATCTTTCCTCGCGGGGTCAAAGGACTGGTCCCATGTGGAAGGGAGTGGGAAGAACAAAAAGGACAGTTGTTCTTCTAAGAGATATCATCCCTTCACTGTTCTGGATCTTCTCCTATCCCCGCCCAGAGCGGGGACCAAGGCAAGTTAGTGCTGGTCTCAGTCTGTTACCAAGACTGTTGTCCCCTTTATTCCGGTAACATCATCCCAACTGTTTCGGTGCAGGGGCGTGCTTTGGAACGTATAATTCATACTGAGACATGCATGAAGAAAGAATGATTAAGAAGTATTAACGTTTTTTTTATTCCTTGATTAAAGGTTGTAGCAACGTCTGCACACCAATAAATTTCATTATTTATGATTAGTAGGGGTCAGTCCATCAGTTCGGATAAAGGATTATCTGATATGGATAATTTCCCTTTCATGTGCAGGTGTATATATAGATTATATGTTTTTGTATATATATATACACAGGGATATATGTTTTAGGGACATAATTGTGTGTTTTGACAATACTTTTCTCATGTACGTCAAGTTTGTCTTCATTGCAGTAACCTTTTATCGTGACATTTCCTTTTTCATGTGCAGGTGTATATATAGATTATATGTTTATGCATATATATATATATACTCAGTTATATATGTTTTAGGTACGTAAGTGTGTGTTTAGGCAATACTTTTTTCATATACATCAAGTTTGTCTTCCTTGCAGTAACCTTTTATTGTGTCGTGGGCCTCAACCGCCTTTCGTTCTGCCTCAGCTGTGACCTGATATACATTATTGTCAGGTTTTAAAGGTTGTTAAAGTCACTCAGGAGTGGCAGAGGCAAGGGACAGTGACTTTGCCCTTTCGAGCAGTATAATCCTGAAGAGACCGTCATATATACATGTGATCGTTGGCTTCTGATGCCTTGGCAGATGGTCCTGTGGGCTCCCACTAAACCCCCCATCCTTGGATCACAAGGATGGTGGGGTTGCAGCACCCAGAGGAACTGACGAGCCCCGGACTGGCGTTCACCGGTCAGGGACATTACCACATTGGCTCTATGACCCTTATCCTCACTCAGGGGATGATGCTTATCTCCGCCCAGTGGATGACCCTTATCCCCGCTTTGGCCTGCCGTGGATCGGTCAACATGGCAGTCAATCCACCGCTTGGTGCGGCCTGCCGACCTTCTTCCACCGCCTGCAACCAGCTCCCTAACAAGAAAAGATTGCGGGTACATTACAAGCCGTATGTTTGATGGAATAGCGAGGATATTCGGACCCGGAGGGTCCTAGAAGCCGCCAATCCTCCGCTCGGCATGGCCTTACTGCCGGTTACCCGCCACCAGGGACTGGCTCCTCTGTCCTCCGCAGACGGTGGAACCGACCTCCCCTCTAGGAGCGGCATTCAGGTCCCCACTTGGGAATCTGTTCCCGGCTTGGGGAGCCTCGGAGCTGGACCTCCAAACCCCTTGGGAAGAATTTTCCCCATGCATGGCACTGTGTTTTCTCCACTGGGCGCCTAGCACTGGGGAAGAACAAAGGACCACTTTAAGAGCTGCCACCCTTCGAGTACCCGCTCTTACGATTCCGGGTCTCCGAACCCTGCTCCAGCGTCGAAGAGGAGCCGAAGAGAAGGGGAGCGGCACAGGTCTCCCTCGGAGGGGAGACTGGAACCCTGGGATGTACGATCCCTGAACCCATGGACGAGTGCTTTGAATTGGTCCCACGTGGCCCAGGTGGACAAGGTGGTGGAGGAAGTGTCATCCTTCTGGAGTGTGTTGGACTTAATTAGTAGGTTCAGTGACTTTCCTGCATCTCCTCCAATGCAGGTCCGAACCCACGATACCGGCCCGGAACGCCGGTTCGGAGCCCCTAGGGAGGCACGACCTTCCCTGTTCTTCCATCTCTCGCCGGACATCGGACAGCGGCTCTGGAGGATCTCCGCCGTTAATGTGAAACCAAAAGGCCTGAACAGACCCCACGACGTACCAAAGCTGTTACCCTTCCCGGAGGTGAAGCTCAGGTGCTTCTACACCCTGGAGCTGATGGCCAGGTACATCTCGGGAAAAGGAACGTAGTTGTGGACGGCGTCAGCAGGAAGGGTCAAGTGCTACCAGGGGAATTGTCCCTTCATTTGGAGGTAGCAAGGGCGGTGATAGAAAAGTTGGGATCGCCGTAACTGGACCTCTTTGTAACACAACTAAACATGAAATGGCAGGCCTTTTGTTTCCCATGCCGGACCCAGCAGCAGTTCTGGAAGACGTGTTCTAACATCCGTGGGACGTCCTCGTGTACATCTTCCCCCCATTCACCCTTTTGCGTCAGACTCTGAACCAGCTTCAGGAGGCGAAGCAGGTTAGGATAACCCTAATAACTACCTGGGGGCCAAATAAGGAGTGGTTCACGGACCTGAGGGCCTTGGTAACGTAACCCCCATGTCCCCTGCCTCTAAGACGTGACCTGCTAAGGCGGCCTCACTTCCAGAAGTCCCGCAAAGGCCTCCAAAGCCTCTCCCTTCACGCGTGGAGACTTTCCAGCTTTTACTGAGAAGAAAGGGATGCTCCAAGAGGGCAGTCAGCCAGATGACCTCAATCTAAGGCAATCCACGAGGGCCATGTACCAGACAGGATGGGCAACATTTCACAAATGAGGCAACAAGAGGGCATTCAGCACCTCTAGGCTTTAATCCTGGTCATCGCGGAGTTTCTAGTACATCTTCAACTCGACGGGTATGTCAGTACCAGCAGTGAAGGGATTCCGTGCGGACCTGGGCCAGGTCTTCCCCCTCAAGGGCTTGAACACAAGTTCCTCCAAGCGCCTCTCGATGCTGGTGAAGGGGTGCGAGCATTCCTGCCCCCCCTCCCCAGGACCTTCTCAGACCCCTCTTGGGATATTACCAAAGTCCTTGACTCCCTAAAGAAGGCGCCTTTTGAACCTCTAAGACAAATTGCTGAATGGGAACTGGCCATAAAGATGTTGTTCCTTCTCTCCCGGGCCTATGCCAAAAGGATAGGCGAACTACACAGGCTCTCATCAGGTGTCTCCCACTCTCACGGATGGAAGGAGTTTTGCTTCAGGTTCGTCCCCTCCTTCGTGGCAAAAACACAGAACCTTGTGGTAGATGACCCGGTGAAGGTGGTGGGGAAATATCTTTCTAGGACCCCCGCCCTCCGGCCGGCTATAGAAAGATTGTCCGTGATGACAGGTATAGTGAATAAGGCAGTATCGAAGAATACACTCTCCTTCTGGCTTTGGGAGACGATTCATAGGGCATACCTGATAGAGGCCGAAGTCTCCCCCATGTCCATCAAGCCTCACTACATCCAGGGCATTGGTCCCTCACCTCGTTGGACTTTGAAAAACATGGCGGTCGGCCAGGTGCTGAGGGCGGGTGTATGGTCGAGACGGTCAACTTTTATGGCCCACTACCTTAAGGACTGCTCCCTCAAGTCCCGGGAGGGGTTCAAGCTCGGTCCCATCGTAATCTTCCAGCAGGTGATCTAAAGACATGTTGTACAGCAATGTGTAGAGTATAGCAATCCTCTTTTGATGGTATTTGTGGACTATGGAAAAGCCTTTGATAGTGTGCACCTGCCAATTTTGTGGAGAGTCCTGCATCAGTATGGAATTCCTCTTAAATATGTAAATTTGAATAAGTCTGTTCATGAGCATAGCAAGTGCAAAGTTAATGTTGATAGAATCTTATCAAATGAATTTTCAGTGAACTGCTGAGTACTCCAAGGGAATATGTTGTCACCCTTTTTTGTTTATCTTCCTCATGGATTTTGTAATGCGTAGAACAGTCAGAGATGGTGGAGAAGGGTTGGACTGGATTGGTGATAGGAATTTAGCAAACCTAGAGTATGCTAATGATGCTGCCATTGTTAGCAAAGCACCACAGGATTTGCGATGCTTTCTTACCAGAATACATGAAATATCACACGAGGTAGAGCTGAAGGTAAATAGAAGAAAGAAATAGATGATGAGAACGGAGTATACAATGGAAGATGAAATATCATTGGAAGGAGAAAGGGTTAATGAGGTAAAATCATTTAAGTATTTAGGAACTATGATCTCCAATACAGGGGCTTTAGAATTAGAGTTTAATGAAAGATTGAAATAAAGCAAATCAGACAATGTATATGATAAGTAAAATTTGGAAACCAAATTGCCAGAAATTATATATAAAAATCAGACTATATATCAGTTTAGTGAGATCGGTGTTACTCTATGGACATGAGTCATGGTATGACAATGAAACAATCTCCAATGGATTTAGTAGATTTGAGAACAAAGCCCTCAAAAGGATACTGGGAGTTAAATGGCCGGACAGGATTAGAAATGAAACTATAAGAGAGTTTACTCGAGTGCCATGTGAAGATGAGAACATGATGAGGGGTAGATGGAGATGGTTTGGGCATGCTCTTCGCACTCCTCCACAAGGAACTAGAAGAGTTGGAAGACCTAGGCCTACTTGGCTGAGGATTATGAAGTGCGAAGTAGAAGATGATGAATGGAGAAGTATTGAATTAAAAGCTCAAGATAGAGACGACTGGCCAAATCTAATCGAGGCCCTTTGCTTCAATAGGCATAGGAGGAGACGGTGATGATGAAGTAGTAGTCTGGGAGTCACTTCATTTTCAACCAGTATCATCTCAGCAGTTATTCCATCGTATCCTGGGGCTTTCCACCTCTAGTTTTTTGAGGATGGCTTCGACTTCAAACACACGGAATTCATTCATGGAACATCACGGTCTTTATGATCTTTAGGTATATCCATCAAATTATTTCCTTCATATCTCCTATTCATAACTTCACTAAAGTCTTCCATCCAACGTTGTCTTTCTTCATCTTCTGTTGCTATAACTGAGCCATCTCTCTTTTTGATGGGTATATGTTTCCTCTTTGCCCCAGTAGAGATTTCAGTAATAATTCCATGAGCAATTCTTATACCATAGCCACTTCCTGAATTCATAGCTTTGTCAGCCTCATCTGCTTTACTGTCTAGATATTCTCTCCTGTCATTCCTGGCTTTTCTCTTGACCTCAATATCAATACTGGAATACTTAGCATGCTCTACCTTGTAATTTTCATTACTTCCTTGAAAACTTTCAACAATCAATTTCTGTCTTTATTTCCTTTTTATAGTATACCAAGTATCATTCGATATCCATGGCTTTCTCCTTTTAACTGGGTGTCCTAAGACTTCACTACCAACTGACTTATATATATTCTAAACATCACACCCTTCTTCATTAATTATCTGTTCTTCGTCTCCTGAAGTATTTAAGACTGCTAAAGGATTCCTACATTCAATTTCAAATGTTTCTCTGTGCTCTTCTAAAAGCTTCGTTTTATCAAACCTAGGCATTCTATCTATCTTTCTGTTGGATGTTTTCAGTTTTAATTTCCGTGTGGCAATGAGGAGGTGGTGATCACTACCAATATTGGTACCTCTATAGCTTCTTACATTTCTCAGAGTCCTCCTTCTCTCTTTATTAATGGCAATGTGATCTATTTGATATTTTTAATTGCCACATAGTGAAGTCCATGTTTACTTGTGGCTGTTCTTGTTTTGAAAAAGAGTACCTCCAATGACAAGATTGTTTGCTGAACTGAAACTTATGAAATGTGCTCCATTTTCATTTGCAACTTCGCCAAGACCCTCAACACACATTACATTCTTTATTTCTCTATTATTTCTTCCAACTTTAGCATTGAAGTCGCCAATCACAATTTTCTTATCACTCTCATGGATCTCATCTATTACCCTCTGAAGTTCTTCATAGTATTCATCTTTCCTTTCCTCAGGGGAATCATTTGTTGGGGCTTAGCAAACTATAACACTCATATTGCACTGCTTTAATTTGAACATTGCTAGTAACAATCTACTATTTACAGCCCTGCACTCGGTTAATGCCTTTTCTGCCTTTGGTGTCATCATCATTCCTACCCCTTACCCCTTCTCTTCCAACTCCATCTGATCTTCCTTATTAGATACACACACATATATATATACATATATATATATATATATATATATATATATATATATATATATATATATATGTATGTATATATATATATATACACATGTATATATATATATATATACATATATATATACATATATATATATATATATATATATATATATATATGTATATATATATATATATATATATATATATATATATATATATTGCCTTGGTCTAAATTTTCCTTACCAATCCCCTTACTACGTGTTTCGCTTAGGGCCAAGATATCCAAACCATATTTTATAAATTCACTCTTCACTTGTTGTAACTTCCCAATCTGATTCATGGCTCTAACATTCCAATTACCTATTTTCTTTAGTATTTATAAACCGGGCCATTGTGTCATCTTCTGTTTCCATGACTGACTTAATCCCTAGAGGCTTCATTGGCTAGATACATCAAAGGATAGCCAGTTTCTTGTGATGCGCAGTGCCTATCTAACTAAGGCAAGTGACCCCTCCTGGTCCATACTAATTCTAGTAAAATCAACCACCAGGCGTCAGTAGTAAAAGCCGAAGAGACAGTTTGTCCATCGCCTTAAATTCAATTCATCGCCCTGCTGCCAGTGACTTCATTGAGATTTAGGCAGCGTTTCCTCCACACCCAAATCTTTCATTACTCCACCATGTTGCCTATCCGCTTATACGAGTATAACCATTGCCAAACATGGATTGTTATGATATTCCGCCTAGCACCAACATATGTAATTTAAAAATAATTGCATGATATAAAAATTTTCTTTTATAAATTTTCGATGAAAGGCAATGTCTTAATGAGATACATAATATATGTGTATTGAATGAAGTTCATATATCTATGATAATTTAATTTATCATATATATATATATATATATATATATATATATATTTATTATATGATAGCTTGTGTCTGGGAACCAAGCATATAATATTATATATATTACGGCTAGCAAGTGAAACAACCTCCCGAATTCCAAACTCACCTGTTTGCTTTTACATTACATCTGATACACTTAGAAATATTAATACCCGAACTCTGAGACAGTTAAATAATTTCCAGATAGCAATATATAAAGCACTAAATATCCAAAGGTCTCTTTAAGTACACCCAAAACAAAACTGGGTAATTATTTCTAGGAATTATTCAGACTAACTTACTATGGTTCTTTATAGGATATGAGCGAGGGTGTAATAAACACGGATGATTGAAATAATACACACTTTACAAAAGTAAATATAGTGTATTCTATATAAATTACAGCACTTTGAAAGAATTTACATAAAACAAATAAATCACTCGAAATATTAAGTCTGAAAATCTTAGATTAAGACAAAAATGTTATGATATGATAATTATATAATTACTTGACTTTAAATGTTATATCTGAATAAACCTTACACTAAGACCAAAGAAATAATATTTATGAAAATTATACAATCACTTATTTCACCTGAAATTAAATTTGAATACAATATTTAAGTTTGATACTTAATGAAAATAGATAACCAGATCACAATACAAGTACTTATCGCCTTCCTATAGGGCCGTTTACAAAAACTTTAAGAAACTTTTAATAAGTACTCACTATGTTTACAAAAACCTGTCACACCTAAACTTCGATATTTAACTGAACACTTAAAACAATACCCTGAGTGGCGTGCAAGAGTGAGAGAGAGAGGTAGAGATGACTATGTCTTAAGGCTGGAATTATCTATCTATATATGCAACCCAGGGATCGCCTTTATATGAAATTTAGCTACTTCCAGAAGATTCCAGGACTGAGGTCTAGTAGCTTGGAGGCTGGGCTAAGGCGGTCAGAGTTACCAAGTATTGCTCTCTCGAACGCTTACTCACGCAACGCCAGACGGCTCTCTCAGTCTGGTAGCTCCGCCCACCCTTTTCCCCGAAGTGAAAAAAAAAGATAAGATCTGTCACTAGGTTTCTCCAGAATTTTCCAAAGCACATGGCATATTGCGTAATTTCTCACAAACATGACGCAATACCTCATAAAAACAAAAAAGAACATTACATAAGCCCTTGTTCCTATCTTGTATGGTCACATAACACTCTCAAACAGTTTACGTAAGTCTTCGTAACAAAAATACGTGAAATAAAAAGTTGATTCTTAAAAAAATAACGTAAATTTACATATACTGACTTTTAATGAGGAATACAATGAAATAAATGACGAAAGTCTTACGTAATTTACATAATAAACTTATGTCTACACGAGAGGAACTATTCTTAAGAGCTGGCTATTCATTTCTTCAATGCACAAATGAAATATATAAATAAATCATGGATTAATTATTGTATTCATTCTACACTAGATCAGCTTCGTAAGATATATATATATATATATATATATATATATATATATATATATATATATATATATTATTTAAATCTTGGATAGATTTGGTCAGCAGCGTTCTTGAATAACGTCACTGGAAATATTAAAGAACCTTTTATAAGTATGCTACTGTTTGAAAGAATATATTCATCTCCGATGAACTTGGCTTCATTGAAGTAGATTTCTCTTTGCATTATGAGGACTAGGAAAAATCTTGCCTTATATCTTATGGTTTCTTTAAACATGTAACTTGGAATTTTTCATAGTTGAAAGTTTGAAGGAGAAAAAATTTGCCTTTGGGATGGCTTCTGAGAAGGGTTGTAATATTTATATATATATATATATATATATATATATATATATATATATATATATATATATATATATATATATATATATACACATGTAAATATCACTCACGAAAGGTATTTAATACCGAATTCAATCTTGGGAATATATATCCACTTGGAATTCATTTTATGGTAACAGCTTCTGGCCGGGTAGAGATTCGAACCCCCACCTGTGGGCCGAAAACCATGCCAGCACGACTCTACCGACTGAGTTGATAGCTCAGTCGGTAGAGTCGTGCTGGCAGGGATTCCGGCCCACATGTGGGGGTTCGAATCTCTACCCGGCCAGAAGCTGTTACCATAAAATGAATTCCAAGTGGATATATATTCCCAAGATAGAATTCGGTATCAAATGCCTTTCGTGGGTGATATTTACATTGATTAAAATCACGTTTGCTTGTGATATATATATATATATATATATATATATATATATATATATATATATATATATATATATATATATATATATATATTCCTTTGCCGAAGGGTGAAGGATTCAGGTGTTCCATACTGAAAATGGGCAAGTAAAGTTTATTCTCGAAAGCTGTTAACGTCTCAAGCTATCTTCTGCCCGGGGTCATGTCAAATTCTCTTGAATGGTCAACCCTTTACGCCCCTCTCCCGAATTTATCACTTACTTTAAATTCACCTGCAGTCTATTAGGTCCTTCAACAGAGAGAGAGAGAGAGAGAGAGAGAGAGAGAGAGAGAGAGAGAGAGAGAGAGAGAAATTCACCTGCAATCTATTAGGTCATTCAACAGAGAGAGAGAGAGAGAGAGAGAGAGAGAGAGAGAGAGAGAGAGAGAGCGAGAGCATTTTGACCTATAGAAGTCAGGAGGTAATGGGTGAATTAGAAAAGAATGCAATATGTATACATTATTATTATTATTATTATTATTATTATTATTATTATTATTGCTGGCTATACTACAACACTAGTTGGAAAAGCAGGATGCTATAAGCCCAGGGGCTCCAACAGGGAAAGTAGCTCATTGATGAAAGGAAAAAAGGAAAAATAAATTTATTTATATATATAAATATATATGTATATATATAAATATATATGTATATATATAAATATATGTATATATATATATATATATATATATATATATAAGTATAATAATTTTGCACATTTAAATGTGTTTCTCATATATATTACTATAAATCATAAAATATACTCCTCCTAATATCTGGATTCTCTCTACCTCGTGATCAGAGATCCAAGGGGGAATCAACTGAAGATAATAGCTTCTGGTTGGCCTGGGAATTGAACCCGGTCCCAAGAAACTATGGGTCTATAGACTTAGCAGCTCAGCCACAAAGGCTGAATTGCCAAATCAATGGAACCTCAGTTTCTTGGTCCCGAGTTCAATTCGCTGGCCGATGAGAAGCTATTATATTTGAGTTGATCACCCCTTGGGTCTCTGATCCTTAGGTAGAGAGAATCCAAATATTAGGAGGTGCATAGTACATGTCTATATATATATATATATATATATATATATATATATATATATATATATATGTATATATATGTATATATATATATATATATATATATATATATATATATATATACAGAGAGAGAGAGAGAGAGAGAGAGAGAGAGAGAGAGAGAGAGAGAGAGAGAGAGAGAGTCAACGTAATACAATGCTGATACAGAACGTGTTATAAAAGGTAGGGTAGCAGAAAGAAACCGAGAGAAAAACATATGTAAGGAAAGATGAAAGATTATAAAACAAAGGACAATGATCCACTATTATTCTGTAACATGTACTTTAATTTTGAAGTGACGTCCATAATTATTTCTAGAAAATTAATAAATTTAGCGTTGCAAGAGGCAGAATGCCGGCGCTTCATCTTTTCCGCTTTTTATTTTCTTGGTCTTCACCTTTCGGACGAGGAAGTTCTCATTCATCCTTATTTAGTTGTGGTTTGTGGTTTGATCTATCCATCTCGCCCTAAGTGTCCTGATACTCTCCTCTCAATTTTTTTCTTTTTATAGTTTGATCTCGTTCCTTAAACATTTGTTTTTAATTCATTTGGCCATTGACGTTATCTTGTGAAACTGTATTTATTTCTGGGTCAAAATATTTTCTAGGAATGAGACGGTTGTTTCTACTTGAATTTTTAAATAATGAAATTGCTTGAAGTTCCTTATTTAAAACGAATGAAGGTATTCGAATATAATTTTTTATTGTTAATAATGATGTCATTCATGCCCAACTACTTTCATAGTTCTTGATATCATATTGATATGAAGTAGAGTAGTTTGTTCTTTTATGCTTCTTCAATATTCCTTTCATAATCAATGTATAAGGTAAATATTATGGCAAATTTAATTTCTTAGTGAAGGTTCATGATTTGATTATTATATCAGGACTTTTCATTATTTACATTCACCATTAAGTATACAGTTAATCTTTCCATATCACCCCCTTCCTCTAAATACTTGTCTGCCCCCGTCAGGCCCCATTGTGTATGGTTTTAAAATACGAGTATAGGGAACCTGTAGGAATAATGGGGAAGGGAGGATACAGGGGCCTAAAACCGGATGTGATAACGAGGTGACTAGGTAAGGGAACCCGCGACCCCCAGGGGAGTGGCACAAATACCTGTTGGAAACGAGAGTTGTGTTTCTCAGTGATCGTTGGTAAGTGGTAGTTTTAGTCTGACCGATATATTCGCTGAGTTTAGATTTCCTTCCTATGTCTCAAAAAACTAACTATTCCGATATTCGGTGGTATTCGTTTATTCCACGAGAATAACACAATCTTCATTAATATGGGAAATATTTTGGTGTATATAATGACATGATATCTGTATATTTTTCTGTGCAAATTAGGAAATGAAACTCTACACAAATCTTTTTACTGCAGTTTTCCTATTACATGAGCTATATAATCATACAAGATACAAACATGGAAACATGATTTTCATGTAACAGATTACCGAAACTGGTGGTCTGCTTTCGAAAAGCTTATTTTTTTTTCAACCTAGTGAAACCCCCCCTTTTTTTTGTTTAACCAAGTTCCCAGTATGATATTTTTACATGATATATATGTTTGAGTACGCTATAGCTTCACTATAAATATTTATGTAAGACGCTTGGCTTGAGTCATACTCTATCTATTCAACAGATCTCGTTATGGACAAAAGATTAATTTTTAAACTTATTTTCCAGTATTAAGTAAACATACATCGGATGCTGTACCAAAGAGACATTAAGATTTATATGTTATTCATGACATCATATATATGGTGTCACTCTTCAACGGAAAACTCTTGAAAAAAACTAACAGGTTCTGTAAGTTCCTTCTTTCTGAACTCTAGGACACCATTCCTTATTTTAGCTTGATCAAGCAAGGGACCTCTGATCGTTTCAACAGATGAGATTTTTAATTCTTTGTCGAATATGGTAATAGGATCCCTAGACACCTTCATGATTCGGAAAGGGGATCAGAACGGCACGAAGTGAGGTTCTAGTAATTATCTTCACGAACATCTATTACTCTTTTTATAGGGGATTTTGGCTTGTGTACCGGTAGCAGTAGATCTTTGAAATGTCGCTGATAGGAGTTTCTTGGATTTTTAAGGTAACAACAGTTCAGCGTGTGAGTTGACAAAGTAGTAGAAAATATGAAGATCAGTAGGTCATATAAGGTTACTTTACACCATTTTGCAGCTTGGGAGCAAGTGCACTTGTATTCAGTGGTATATCGTTCGGTTATAATCTGCAAAATTTACTCTCATTGGATTAATTATAGGACTTCATAGAAAAATTTACGTTCCAATTCAAATGGTGCTATATATTTTTTTTAGTATAGTGGAAGTCAGTAAAAGGCTGAATGTGGTGAATTGATAACTGGTAAGCTTATCGTTATGCAAGTTTGATTTATTTATAAATATTTGTTTTTGGCAGTAAAGGGAAAAAGATTCCAAGGAATTATCGCTTTGCTTGAAATTTAGCAACCTGTGTCATCTATTACAGGTATTAATGTACAACTTAAATTTTGGCGTATTTCTGACTTGTTTTGATGCATTTATGTGCAGACACATCATTCACATAGATTACACACATCTGCACTCTATATATATATATATATATATATATATATATATATATATATATATATATATATATATATATATATATATATATATGTAAACACATACACACACTTTTAAGAAAGGGAAACATTAGCAGTAGATGGAAGCAAAAACGAAATACTTCATTACAGGGAAGAGGAGGAAGTTAGTATTTTGATTGACGTGATGACCAGTGTTTACTTTACTTTACTTTGATGGCTGCTCTTCCGGTCCCATACAGTAGGGGAACCCCACACTCTACAGGACCTCCACTCTCGTTTTACCTTGTTCTTTCAGTTTCTCACGCTGTTTCTCTTGCCCACCACCATGAATTCAGATTTGTTCTCATTTAATTTTAGTTGTTTAAATGTCATCCATTCTCTAACACTATCAAGGACTCAGTTTAGAGTTTCAGTAGTGTCATGTATATCATGTATGGAGAAGTAAAATTGTGTCATCTGCAAATAGTTTAAACTTCACGCCATGCCTTTGTAGCATTTTCGATAGACCAATAATGTAGATGCAGAATGAGATTGGGCCAAGTACACTACCCTGGGGTACCCCTCTGTTTAAGGGTTCATATGATGAATAAGAGTTTCCAATTTGTACACAGTAATTTCTACCAACTAAGTAGTCTTTTAGGTATTCGAAGGCTTGATCTTCAACGCCGTAGGACCGTAGATCATTTAGTAACAGTTCATGCAGCACTGTATCAAAAGCAGCAGTGAGATCAAGCAGTATTAAGATAACACATTTATTTTCATCCATCATTTCTAGCATATAATTTACAACAGAGCAGATGGCTGTCTCCGTAGAGTATAGTTTTCTGTGAGCAGATTGGTTGTTAGGCAAAGCTACTATTACTTCTAAGTAGCTGACTAGTTGTTTAGGAATTACATATTCAAGCACTGTTGAGACAAAGGATAGATTTGAAATGGTCTATATGAGCTAAATTCCTGGTAGTCCAGTGCATTTTTCAGAGCTGGTGTGACTATAGCCATTTTCTCAGATTAAGAAACTTACATTCATCAATGATGGCATTTGCTATTCTTATTATTATTACGGCTAAACTACTATGAGATTCATGGCCTCTGTAACACGGTTTTTTGGACTTTGCTCCTTATCAAAGCATCGGATGTAGGTGAAAGTTGACATATGTATATTTTAGAACCACACACAAATTTTTTTAGCATTATCAATAACCTAAACCCGATAGTTTTAATTTTTATAGAGTAAACCTGCTCCAGCCGACGCCATGGCCAGTGATAACGAGCCAAGAGTCGAAAACATTCATTACGTAAGCAATGTAAACACCTTTTTGACAACATTTTGCCCCGCCCATCCACCAGACACCCATTCACCTTCTTACATCGGCTCTGAAACCCATAACAGTCAAGAATGGCTAACAGGATATGGAATTGCCCCCGTGGTTGCAAAACTGCATTTGTCTTACGACTTGCAACTTTATACAGTCAAGAGAAAGCCCGTGACCATATTTACCATAGCCTGAATAGGTAATTATTCAGTTTCTAGTTTAAATCCAATGTTTATGGTCTGATTTATATTTAGCGTAACATGATTATAATCCTTGTAATGTCATTCAGGTTTTGAACATTTCCATTAACTATTCACTATGCCACCAAAAGAGATAGAAAGAGAGAGATTGTATGTAAACAGTCTTTATATAACTATTTTTGTTAAAATAAGATTTTTGTGTTAAAATCTCCTCAGACCAACGGATCATCCGATATAATTTTTTTTTCTTCTTCATAGGCCGTACGACCGTGTTGGCTATGTTTTTGGCATGACTGCATTTTGTAAATAAATCATGAATAGTTTTAAGAGTTTTATTTGTACATATAATGGGAATTTATAGAAGGAAAGTGAACATAATTCATTTATCCTTTAAAATAATTACTACATGTAGCCAAACTAATAGTAGTAAAGATGATAATGCAATGAAGGAATGATACCATACTTTATCTTTAGCTTCAACATCGGCAATAACATACCCAATTGCCATAATTTGTCAGCTTAATGAAATAACCTATCATATAATGTTAAACTTAATTTCTGAGGAGGCCATGGCTTATTGCACAGTGAAAAAACATGACAAAGACTTTGTGAATGGCGGAACGATACATAAATGTGGGTGGGGTATCTGTGCTAGCGTAGTAATACTACTGTAGCAGTAGTGCCGCAACAGTAGTATACATGAATTAAACGTTTAGGCCAACTGCTGGGATCCTTGAGGATCATTTAGCACTTCTTACAACTACTCGAGAATTGAGTTTTTATAGCCAGAATTTAAATTTTATAATCTAACAATACCCATGATAGCCTTCAGTGTCATCCTGAATTATAACGAGGCCAAAGTGGGTGGAGCCTCATGAAGTCATCATTCTGACGATAATTATTGGTGAAGGTTTAAAGCCAAAATACGGTACCGTTTTTTTTTTTTTTTTTTTACAGTAAATAGGTAGGTAGATAGACAATAAATAAAAATGGCTTGACATTGGATATAGCAGTTATCAAATCAAGCTTGTCTACTACGTTTTTGAAAACTACCAACTATTCCCTACACCTTGTCAATCTAATTGTGACCTATAAAGTAGACTGTAATTTCTTAGAAAACTTATTTTGGGAGTTAGACTAATAATTAAAGTGTTTTTGTATTTATTAACATATTTTGTTGGTTTGTTCATCATGAAAATTATCAGTGGAGAGGTTTCAGAGTTCATAAAGGTGTACTGCTTTGCTTTTATTTAAACTTTTGTGTCATTGTTGGCAGAGGTATAGCCTTCGTTACGTATAGCCAATCATCGATCGAGAAAGAGGGAAGAAATGCCGTCATAGGTTACGTAACGAGTGCGTTCGAAACCTTTTCTCTGAGTAAGTTGGCCCGTCTTCAAAAAACGTCACTTTTACATTATAAGTACCAAATTTATTCACCCTACGTAATGCAGAATATGGTCAAAATTTATGTGTAGGTATAATGTGCATTCTGAATAAGCGTTATATTTATGAAATTCATAGATAAAAAATTATTGCGAAAAAACCGTGTTACAGAGGCCCTGAATCTCATAGTAGGAGAGTTTCTCTCTCCAATTACTTCAGATATTGGCATAGAATTGATCGCACAGTTTCTTTTCTTAGCTCTCTTGATAATTCTGGTGATGTCATCTTGTGTTATGTTGTTAAATCATATTAATTTTGTCTGTGTGCCTGGTGTATCATTAATCTGATGTTGAGTATTTACAAATGACCTGGTTATATTTTCAATTTTGTTTTTAAAGAATACTAGAAAATTATTTGCTAGCTCCTGGTCACTGTATCCATCAGGTAGCTTCTTTTCTTTTACATTTCCCATTATACCATTCAGGAGACGATATAACTTATTTATGTCTGTTTCTGCTTCGAGGATCTTTCTCTTATAGTATTCACTTTTTTCCTTCTTAGTAGATAGTTATATTGACACGAAGCAGTTTTGTATTCTACCCAAGTACTTTCAGTTTTTAACCTATTCCACTTTCTTTCTTTACATCTTTTTTCCCCCTTTTTTTTTTTACTAAAGTCTCTCCATCAAACCAAGGAGATTGGTCTTTTACGGTTATAGTCTTGTCCATCGGTGGGCAAATGGTATCATATTCACTTTTACTCACTTTATTATAAGTGGTCATAAGACAGCACACTTAGCTCTTAACAGACGTTGGTCATCATGATCACAGGGAATGCTGATAGCATGTAAGGTATGCTTACATGAAAGGTTCCAAACGAAATGGTTGAAAAGGAAGATTATAACATTATATAAAGGTAGATGTGATGAAAGTGAATATAGGAATCATAAGGACATAATACTGCCTAGTATGCCAATATAGGTGTATGGGGTAATATTTATTTAGAAATTAAAACAGGTGACAGAAGGACTGATGGGTGAAGAACAGTATGGGTTTAGGCAACTGAGGTGCTGTGTGGGTCAAGCGTTATCACAAATCTATTCTTTCCCTGGCCTTCTGCATCACTCTACCCATAGAGAATTTGAAGAGCCATGCGTAAAGGACAGCCTTGTCTCAGACCTGCTTTCACATCATACCAGTCACCCCTCTGTATACATATTCTTAACTCATGCTTCACTTCCATCATGCAAATTTTTTAATTGCTCTCAACAACCTATCATCTATACCCCCTTATTCTCAAAACTTTCAACATTGACTCAATCGATTCTATCACTAGCTTCTTTTGTTTCATATAATGCCTAAAAAGACTTGAGTAAATATTCTAAAACGTGTATTGGAAAGGAAGGTCGTTGTTATACAGAAAGTGAAAGTGCGTGGTCAAGCTAGGAGTGAATAGAGCAATGTATATAGCGGATTTTTATGTCTACTGATGACATTTATTTTATGTTTAGGAACATGAAACACCAAATGGTATGAAACATTTTACTGGACAGGGGCTCATCCACGCTTATTGCCTTATTGCCTTATTCTATGTTTGGGTTCCCCCAGGTCCCTCAGTGTGAGGTACCTCATATATCCACCAGAGAGTTGCTAATGCATCTTCCGGTGTATTTTGCATCTTCCAGTCTTGGATGGTCTGGGATGTATCTTAGGTATTTATCGAGCTTATTCTTTAACACATCTACGTTCACTCCTGATATGTTTCTTAGATGAGCTGGCAGCGCATTAAATAGTCGCTGCATTATCGATGCTGGTGCGTAGTGGATTAATGTCCTGTGTGCCTTCCTTAGTTTTCCTGGTATAGTTTTGGGCACAATTACTCTACCTCAGTTTGCTCTTTCTGATATTTTTAGGTCCATGATGTTTTCAGTAATTCCTTCGATTTGCTTCCATGCTTGTATTATAATGTAGCGTTCTCCTCTCCTTTCTAGACCGTACAGTTTTAAAAATTGCAGTCTTTCCCAGTAGTCAAGGTCCTTAACTTCTTCTATTCTAGCAGTAAAGGACCTTTGTACACTCTTTTTGTGCAATATCCTTTTGTTAGTGTGGGCACCATATCACATTGCAGTACTCGAGTGTACTACGTGCATAAGTTTTGTAAAGCATAATCATGGGTTCAGCTTTTCTTGTTTTAAAGTGTCTGAATAGCATTCCCATTTTTGCTTTACATTTAGCCAACAGTGTTGCTATTTGGTCGTTGCATAACATATTCCTGTTTAACATTACACCAAGGTCTTTAATTGCTTCCTTGTTTGTGATTGTCTCGTTATTAGGTCTCCTGTATGCATATACCATTCCTTCTCTGTTTCCATAATTTATTGATTCAAATTTATCGGAGTTAAATACCATCCTATTTTTCTCTGCCCATTCATATATTTTGTTTAGATCTCTTTGTAATGAGTTCCTATCTTCATCACAAGTAATTTCTCTACTTATTCTTGTGTCATCGGCGGAACTTCTCACTACAGAGTCTTTAACATTACAGTCTATGTTTGAGATCATAATAACAAACAACAGTGCAGCAAATACCGTACCCTGTGGCACGCCAGATATTACCTGAGCTTCATCTGATTTCTCGTCAATTGCAACCACTATCTGTTTTCTGTTTTACAGAAATTTTTTTATCCATTTTCTTATCTTTCCCACAATATTATGCTTTCTTATTTTTTCCTCTAATATATTATGGTCTACCTTGTCAAGGCTTTTGCAAATTCTAGATAGATCACATCTGTGTCTTTTTCATTTATCATAATTTTGTATGTTTTCATAATGTGCTATCAGTTGGGTTTGTGTAATTTTTTCCGGGCACAAAACCATGTTGACCCATATTAAATAAATTATTTTTAACCAAATGATTCATTATTTTCTTTTTTATTACCCTCTCATGCACTTTCATAATATGTGATGTTATACTAACAGGTCTATACTTGCTTGCCTCTAGTCTTGATCCACTTTTGAAAATAGGGGTTTTATATGCTAATTTATTCTAACATATATCTCTCTCATATCTACACTTTGTCTTAGCAGTATTGCAAGCGGCTTCGCGATAGTGTGTGCAGTTGTTTTTTAACAAAATCGCTGGAACTCCATCTGGCACGGCCGCCGATCCATTTTTAATTTCGCTTATAGCCTGCACAATATCTGCTTTATTAATATCTATATCCATTAGATAGTCAATATTTTCTTCTCTCATTTCTGTATCATTATTATCATTCGCAATTCTTGGAGTGAATTCACTCTTATATTTTTCTGTTAATATGTTGCATATTTCCTTTTTTTATTCGTTAACCGTCCTTCAATTCATAGAGGGACTATTTCTAATCTACCTTTATTCACCTTTTTTGCATAGGAGTAAAGTACTTTTTTTTTTTTTTTGATGTTTTGAAGTGTCCTTTCTTCTAAGTCCCCTTTTTCATTTTCTTTCGATTGTATAATTTTTTGTTCTGCATTTTCTATCTTACTTTTTATTCCCATCATTTTCCATACAGATTTTTCTTTTGCAAGATTTTTCTTCCACTTTCTAATTTTCTGAAATAAGATACTTCTGTCTCTTGGTATGCATGTCTGATGTTTATTTTTTTTTCGGTACATATTTTTCAACAATTTTCTCCAGTATTTTATACAGTATATCCATATTTACCGGTATATTATCACTTACGAATACATTTTTCCAATCTTTGTTCAATTCTTCCTTTATTTCTGACCATTTTATATTCTTACTATAAAAATTATATTTTCCATATCCTTCCCATCGTTTTGTGCTTTGTGTTCACTTGCTTTGGAATGGACTATTAATTCTATGATATTGTGGTCTGAAATTCCCGTGTAATACACTATTATTATTTCTTTAACATAATTCACCTCATTCACAAATACTAAATCTAGGACATTGTCCTTTCTTGTTGGAATGTGGTTTATTTGTTGCATATTATGTTCTAATAGCATACTGTGAAAGTATTTTTGTTCGTGGTGTACCAATTTTCGTGGTCTTTGTGGGTGGGCGAATCCACGAATTTAAAAATCCAACGAAAATTTTTGTACACTGTCAGAATTTAGTATTGAACTTGGACACATTCGATTTGTGTTGGTGACCTACATTTTCTGAACCATTGTGGGTTACTAATTATTTTGATTTGCTATTGTGAATATGTTTTATTTTGGTGTGCACTATGATAATTATTGCATTGCAAATGAACACTTTATCATAATTGGGGTTCAACCAATAACCAAAAAGGTAAAAGTTCCAAAACGAAAATCCACGAATTTAAGAATCCACGAACCAACATATTTTTTTTTTTTTTTTTTTTTTTTTTTATAAAACAACGAAAATTGGTACCCATGAATAAAAATACATTCACAGTAAGCCATACATTTTTGATACATTAATGTCTGGATTCTAATAATGACCTCGGGATCTGAGCCCCAGTTGAAATCACACAAAGACAGGAGCTTGTGACCGGCCGGGAGTCGAATCCTTGTCCAAGAAGCTTGTATAGACCGTGACTTACCACTTGGCCACGAAGAAGGATTCGACTCCCGGCCGGTCACAAGCTCTTGTCTTTGTGTGATTTCGCCTGGTCCCGAGGTAGTTAAGAGAATCCAAACATTAATGTATCAAAAATATATTGCTTATTTGAATATGAAAATCATGTCTAAATCTGCAAAATTTTTCATATATATATATATATATATATATATATATATATATATATATATATATATATATAATATGTTATTACTACTACTACTGTGAAAGACCTAAGGGTCCCTTACCAATGGGCTCATCAGGTGGGTTTGGCCATTTGTCATTTTTGCAGGCTTGGTTCCCACGACCCTCTTCCCCATCTTTCTTTCTTATTATATTTTTCTGCTTTTTTATGTTTCTTTTATTTTTTGGGGTGGATTTTTTTACCTTTTTAAATTTTTAATTTTCTAGATTTTCTATTTTTGTGATTTTTTTTTCTGGATTTTTTTATTTTTGTATTTGGGGGGGGGGATTTTTAAAATTTTTTAATTATTTTTCTCGATTTGTATATATACCTTTTTAATGTTTTTTAATTTATTTTTTATGATTTTTTTTTTGATTTTTTAGCTTTTATGAGTTTTTTGGAGTTACTAGTTAAAATTGTTTTTTTATTTTTTTATTTTTATTTTTTTTATTTTATTTTTTTATTTTATTTTTTTTTTTTTAAGCCTTTTCTATTTATCCCAGGCTGTTACACAGGAGGTGGTGCACCTCTTTAGACATACCTCAGTAGAGGAACTCTCTTGGGCCATCCTCTAAGGACTTGACTGCATAGTAGAAAAAGCAGAGCGTTTTCCCTCTGCATAGCCGGTCTTCTAGGTTATTCCCCTAGAACCACCCGAAGGTTAGTATCCGAGAGAATAGACCTAGATATCCGACCTTTTGTTCACTTGACGAAGACCTTGTACCTCCCCACCAGGGAACATAACATACTAGAAGCAGCTCAGCTATTCCTTTCTGCAAAGCCAGCCTTATAAGCTGGT
>NC_090752.1:18980088-18982588 GCF_036898095.1 Palaemon carinicauda
TGATTTGTTTGGATATCAAAGCAAAGACAAACCCTGTTTCATTGATAATTGTTGACATGCCTATGTGGAAAAAACAGGTGGCTTATCCTCTTTGAAAAAGTAATTGATCAGATTTGACGTGGAATAAATATACTCAACTAAGACTTGTTTATGCAAGTTTATGCTTCAACTAAAAAGGAATAGAATTTAACCCTTAAAAGACCCTTTCTGGTACAACACAGGAGCTTAAATGTTGGGCTACCTTTAAATCTGCAGGTTTTGGTGTAGTCTTAACAGGTCCTTCTTTACTTAATCCTGATGTCTTTGTCATTCACTATCCAGAGGAAAAGGTAACCCTTGTAGCTGATGTGTTTGACAATAAGAAGAGCAATAAGAGACTTGATCTGAAGCAGAACAATAAGAGACATGAGCTTCCTCATTCCTGTTTTCCTGAAGCTAGAGTAGGTAGTGTAGCTTTTTGGTCATGTGAAATTAATTTTTTTTTACCAGACCTTGATGCTTTGGAGGTGTAAGTTAGACCCAATTGATAGCTGTCCTATGTTTGTTATAAAGACAGCTGATTTCTTAGTTACTAAATTGACAGTTTTTTCGCAAATTATAAAAAAGGGTTCTTTTTGCACTTGGATGAGAATTGGCAATGTTACTCAGATTTTCATAACTCCCGTATTATCTAATGTTTTAATTGTCTTTTGGCAAAACGTCTAAATAGATATGCTGATAGTAATCCTTTGTTTTCTAGTTTGCAGTTTGGGTTTTAAAAAGGTCTTGGAGTATGTGATGCCCCTCTAATAATTTCCAATGCTGTACAGAAAACCCTTTATTGTCGTCAGACAGTTCATATGATTGGCCTTAATTTTAGTGTTGCCTATCCCCATGTTAATCATGAGGCCCTTGTTTTCAAACTTGAAGAGAGGAGAGTAGTTGGGTCTTTTTTTAGCTTTGCTATTTAATTTATAAGTATTAGATTGCAAAGAGGAGTTGTTGATGGGTACCATAGTGAGTATAGGAATGTATTATTTGGTGTTTCTCACCATAATGTTCTCAGCTCATTACTTTTCATATTATATACGTATGGTATGAGGTTTGGCCTTGAAAAACAAGTTTGTTGGATATGCAGATGATGCTAATCTCTTTGCGTTTATTCCATGCACTGAGTATAGACTTGTGGTTGCTGAATCCCCCAAAAGAGTGTAATGGTGTAAATTAATGGGGATGAAATTGAACCTTAGTTAAACTCAAAGTAGGATTGTAAATAGCCCAAGGACAACGACTTCTCAGCATCCAGATCTTTTCATTAATAATGTCTCTAATTATATACAATTCATGTTGAAATTTAGGTTTGAGTCTTGATTGCATATTTACTTCTGAGAAACACTCCGGGTTGCTTCTTTTGTAATTGCACATAAAATTTTAGATTTTTGCTGATCAGTCTATCCGTAGGAAATGTTTTGATTTTTTATGTGTCACATGTTTTGAGTCTGGTAACTGCTGACTCTCATCTTAATTTGCAGCACAAAAACTTGTCTGTTAAATTGACACCCAATACCCGAAATAGATAAGTTACAGAAATGAGCCGACTGTAGCCTATTGAGAGACTAATAGACGAAATGGAAAAATATTTAGTATGTGTCAGTTTTAAACCAAAGTGTGTAAAATATGTACGCATCAAGGAAATCTGGAAAATACAAGGGGGTACCATGTTTTCATGGGTTAAATCCAGTACACTTCATGGGAAGCTAAGGAGACGTCTGACTGTTGTACATTGTAGCAAGTAATGTTGAGTTTACCATAGAATAAACTGTTGGCCTCGTGTCTGTTAAGTGCAGTGATCAAAAGCCTTTTCATTAATTTTACAAAATGCCATTAAGCGGATTCTTTTTTTTTTCCTTTTTTTTTTTTTTTGTACAGCACTTCAAAAATTTCTTACAATTGTTTTTGACCACGTGTTTAAAAGCTCAACAACTCTGTTTTACAAGCAGCGTTGACAGCAGTTTTTTTTTTTTTTTTCAATATTTGTAAACAACGTTGCTTGCTCGTGAAGTGTACAGAATTAATGTAGCAAACTTTACCATCCAACACATAGTACTTAGTATGCAGTTAATTCTAACAGTCTTTCCTTCACCATAATAACGCTCAATGCTATATTGCATTGTAAAAGTTTTATTTTAGCTGCAAGCTGACTGTGGGATGATCTTGCTGATCTGGTAGTTGAATCGGTGGAACCTCAGAAGTTCAAACTTGTTACAAATGCTTTTCTGTTGAACGGGTTGGCTTCAAGTTTCAATTCATTTTTCATATATGTCATTTATCTTACCCAATAACTGTTCTTGATATATTTCACAAATGTTTTAGCTATAATTTCTATTCTATTCGTTACATCTCTATTACCCTCTTGCACTGGTGCTCTCCTTGTTGGAGCCTTTGGGGTTGTAGCATTCTTCTTCTGCAATTAAGGCTTTAGTTTAGCTAGGTATAATATTATTAATAACAGTCTGAACCA
>NC_090752.1:18987588-19140088 GCF_036898095.1 Palaemon carinicauda
GAACCTATGAGTGATTACGCGCTTTTGTCCTTTGAGCCATTTTTATGTTCCCCTTAGGCCAGACAGTTATAGCAATAAACTGGTAACCTGTATGACCCGTGGGGTCGAGGCAAGTTTTAAGTCTGTGTGACAACTATGAGTCAACGTATGAGTGAACTATTTAATGTTCCCCTTGGGCGAGAAAGCCGCTAGATAATTATGTTAATAAACTGCTAGCCTTTATGATCCGTGGGGTCTAGGTAAGTTTGAAGTCTTTGACAACCATGAGTGAACGTATGAGTGATTACATGATTTGGACTTAAGAGCCATTTTAATGATGTCCTTAGGCCAGACAGTTATAGCATAAACTGCTAGCCTTTATGACCCGTGCGGTCGAGGCTAGTTTGAAAATCTGTGTGACAAGCATGTAAGAACTTGTGAGTGATTACGTGATTTAAACCTATGAGCAATTATAATGTTCCTCTTAGAGCAGATAGTTATAGCAATAATCTGCTAGCCTTTTTGACCCTTGTGGTTGAGGCAAGTTTGAAGTCTGTGTGACAACCATAATTGAACTTGTGAGTGGTTACGTGATTCGGACCTATGAGCCACTTTAATATTTCCTTTAGGCTAGGTAGTCATAGCATTAAAGTGTTAGCCTGTATGACCTGTGAGGTCGAGGCAGTTTTGAAGTCTGTGACAACCAAGTGTGAAATTGGGGTTAAGGTTATGGTTACTTCGGGCAAGCAAAACCTTGACCTTTGACCTAGGACTTTGAAAATAGATTCACTTCCATGTCTCAACATAACAATTAATCCTTGAAAGTTTCACTACTCTATGAGTAAAATTGGGGCCAGGAAGTTGTCCACAAACAAATTGACAAACATACAAACAGGGGCGAAAACATAACTTCCTTCCATCTTTGTTTGTAGAAGTAATTAGGATATTCGAATTTGGTACCTTACAACAGAATGTACTCTGGTGTTTTTGAAGTGTGAAATGATCATTATGATCTTTATGTAAATCATCTGAAAGGATTTTCATTTTCCAAATAACTGCTTTATCAGTCAGTCAATTATTTCTTTTCACCTACGCAACAAAGTAGGGAGGAGATTATGTTTTCGTCCCTGTTTGTCCGTTTGTGTGTTTGTGTGTGAATAACATTTTGGCCACAATTTTATTCTTGGAGTAGTGAAACATTAAGGGATTAATTGTGTTGTTGAGACATGGAAGCGATATAATTTTGAAAGTCCTACGTCAAAGGTCAAGGTCGAGCAAAAGGTCGAGTGAAATAAACTGCTGTGGCGGAGGTCTGTACTTTCAGAGTGCTTTTCTAGTTTCTATGTCAGGTATCTTCTTTAAGAGTTTATTATTTTCTATTTTTCTCATATTAAATTACTGGTTTATATGTATATTTCGATGAAGGCTTTATTAGTATTCCAATTAGAACTCTATTATTTAATTTTTATTCCGTTGATTTTGTTTTGCCCAATTTTTCGTAGAAGGGATTTCTTAAATGTTTATTTTCTTCCTTTGGAGAAGTGACTTGGTTTAAGAAATACTACGGAAACGAACTTTCACGCTCTAGCATTTTCATTATTCTTGCATTGCAATACAAAGTAACAGAATACTAATTACTATGCTCTTTTCCTTGTTATATCTACTTTTCTATCATTGTCCCTTGGGTGAATCATGCGATGCATTAAACGGCAACAGCTTTAAGAACACATACAATATCTGATAAACATCGAACAGTTTTTTTTTCTTTTTATTATCATTATTCCTTTTGTGAATTATGAAGATTGTAATTAGAATATGAAGATTGTAATTAGAATATAAACGTTGATAAATTCCAACATGGCCCTCTTCTACATAAATTCAATGACTGCATGTATGTTGTTAAGGCCTACATCCACAGCCTATCTCGCCTTTATAAACGATCTAATCAAGATAAAAAAAGGCAGTGCACATGAAAGTCTGTTGATAGTTTGGCTCGGTGATGATGTCAGGCGTTTGTTTGCTTCTTCAGGAGACCACAATCTACATCTAGACGGATTATATGAATTTTGTTCCATCCTTAATAGCATAATTGATGATGTGAACATTATCATAGCCTCAAATTATACTATTATCCGTGTAAAAACACTAGCAATGATCTGATTTAGTGTTAGGCAATATAGCAGACAAATACTCGAGTCAGGAAAGTTCTAAGTAAAGTTAAGTAAGAAAATGCCCATTGACTCCGACGTCCTTCTGAACGATATGTCTATTGACAGAAGATTTGAAATGTTTTGTTGATTTTAAAACCACCTCAGTGAAAGGATGAAGTCAGTAACCAGATGACATGTGTGGATGCTGTGTGTGTGTGTGTGTGTGTGTGTGTGTGTGTGTGTGGCGTAGATGTTTGAGGACGAGATACGAGAAGTAATGTTATCCTTGTAACCGATCCTTGTCCCTGAAACTGCCCTCCCTCCCCACTCTCTCATCATTATATCCTGGGTCATGTCCACAGTCACCCTCCCCATCCCTCGAGGACTTGGTCCGATCCCCATCGCCCTCTAATACGCCCACGGTCCATCTCTTTGCCTCTCTTCTTGCCTTCCACACGAAGATCAAGTATTTTTAGTGAAGCAAAGACATCCTAAGTACAGTAAATGTCATATTGCTTCGGCTAATCATGAATGCATTATCAATGCATTTGCTTATTGTCTAGGTAAAATTTAACCAAGGATTTATACAAACTCTTCAAGCATAATGGCACCATGTGTAATCTATAATGACAATAAAAGCAATAAAATGGAAAGGTTTTGTCGAAGATTATTATTTTATATTAGAATAGTTTCTTCTCTTTGTTAGTTTGACGTGAGACGGATCAAATAATATGATGCTGACTCTTCCGTTAATCATAAGCTAATTTAGGCGGATTTATTTTTTTACTCCTAATTTTCCATCTCTCGTATTGCTGATCTTTCTGCTTGGTTCATTTAATGTCTTAATGTCTTCCGGCAGGTGTGTTGCTTCGTGGTAATCTGGTATTCCAATTTGATATAGTTGGTAGAGGAGTTGTATTCGTTTTAGAAGTTTTACCCTTTGTTTTATGGGCATATGTTCAGATTTGGTTTTACTATGGACTATCTCTATGCGTTGGTAAGGTTTTTTTCAGTATAGAATGGAAATAATCAGAAATAATCTGATATAACTTCAAGTCATTTATGCCGATATCAATAAGTATTAAGTATTAAGTATTAAGGAGGCTCGTCATAAATGTGAAAATTCAACATTAATCCGTCAAAATTACGCTTTATTCTCATGTATAGGGTTTAGGTAATTTTCAGAATTTCATAAGTTGCAATAAAAGTGAATCTGATGTCTCCCTTTCGCACTGTCTAGAATTGTATACCTGATTCAGCGTAACAACAAAACTTCCAGAAAAGGACAGTGACTTATCATCATTCAATCCAAGATGGTAGATTATACAATGATATTTATCTTATATTATTTTATACTACTCGATGTTCAAGGAGCGTACGCCGAAACATTTATATACCTGCCATCTTAATTTGTAACTAGGCCAGGTTTGGTGTATTAATTTTCCAATTTTTAGTTAAAATGTCTGTCGACTAAATCTAGCACCCCTCAAATATTTTAGTACGAGGAGTAAAAATAAAGGTATCTTTATTAATATTATTATTACTAGCTAGGCTACAACCCAAGTTGGAAAACCAGAATGCTATAAGCCCAAGGGTTCCAACAGGGAAAAATACCCCAGTGAGGAGAGGAAATAAGGAAATAATTGAACAACCAAAGAAGTAATGAACAATTAAACAAATGTTTTAAGAAGAGTTACATTAAATTAGACCATTCATATATAAACTATGAAGAGACCTATGTCAGGCTCTTCAACATGAAAACATTTGCTGCAAGTTTGAACTTTTCGCGTACTTGGTGAGGGAGACTTGTCCCTTCGTTTGGGCTGGACGATGACAGACCTAAACGTAATGATAAGTATACGGATACACACTGCGTTCTACTATAAAGAGAAATATTTAAATATATTTCTATATATATATATGTATATATATATATATAAGTGTGTGTATATATATATATGTGTGTGTGTGTGTATATATATATATATGTGTGTGTGTGTATATATATATATATATATATATATATATATATATATATATATGTGTATATATATATATATAGTATATATATATATATATATATATATATATATATATATATACACAGTATATATATATATATATATATATATATATATATATACATATATATATATATATATATATATATATATATATATATATATATATATATATGTAAACTTTAAAACAACTTTCGTATCTTTACCTGAAATTTCTATTTATATAGTGAATGAAGTGATGACAGGCGATGTTTTCTTCAGCAAAACAATATTTTAAAAGTATTTTAGTCCATGTTGATAACATTTTCTCTCTCTCTCTCTCTCTCTCTCTCTCTCTCTCTCTCTCTCTCTCTCTCTCTCTCTCTCTCTCTCAAAAACTTCACAAAGTAAATCCTGACTATTATTGTCGTCTGATCGCCAAGTGGGCCCCTTCACTAGTTCTTTGAACTTACATAATGGCTAATACTCAAAGACAATAACGATGCTTGAATGGTCATGGTGTAAAATTTATTGATGATAACGTTAGTAAATAGGATACTACAGACACGACCATTCTCTCTCTCTCTCTCTCTCTCTCTCTCTCTCTCTCTCTCTCTCTCTCTCTCTCGTAGTAGTAGTAGTAGTAGTAGTAGTAGTTGTAGTAGTTGTTGTTGTTGTGCTTTCGGCATCACGTCTAACTAGCAGGTTTATGAAACCGCATTCGAGTCTAGGGCTGGATGAGGGGGTACAGATGGTTGTGTTCCTAAATATTTAGATTGCGTTGGTAAGCCAAGTACCAAATTATGTACAGTTGGCTTTATTAATTCTGGTCCACTTCACGGGAAGCTAAGGAGACGTCTAACAACTGTACGTTGTAGCAGGTAAATCTGTTTACCAACGCTGCCATTAATACAGTCACTGACCTTGTGCACGCTTAATCTTAATGAAAAGATTTTGATCACGCGTGTACAAGTACAGCGACTTTGTTTTACAGGCAGTGTTGCCAACAGTTTATCTTTTGCTAAACACAGCTTTACCTGCTACAATGCACAGCTATCAGATATCTCCTTAACTTCCCGTGAATGTAATGGAAATGATGAAGCCAACCGTAACTAGTTGTTAGCTCACTGTTGTAAGTCGCAGTTAGGATGGAGAGAGGAACAGGTAAAAATAGGGAGTGAAAGTATTCAAATACTCTCTCTCTCTCTCTCTCTCTCTCTCTCTCTCTCTCTCTCTCTCTCTCTCTCTCTCTCTCTCTCTCTCTCTCTATATATATATATATATATATATATATATATATTTATATATAACTTTATAGCTTAATTTTCAAAGTCGTTGAAATCAATAAATGCTTTTCTCTTGGTCAAATTGGATTATCGTTTCATATAGTTAGACACTCGGCCCTTCTTTATCAATCTATCCATCTCGAAGGTGTACAGCGGTTCCTAAATCTTGTAGGATATCGACCTCTTCCGAGAATCCTCCATTCATCATTTATCCCAAAGCATAAAAATAGATAGTAAAATGAATAAAAATAATACCTATTTCTGAGTTTAAAGGTAAATGGCCTTCACCATTCTCCATCATTATTAATCCTCAAGAATATTGATTCAGATTTTACATTTTGTTATTAATTGTTCACTTTCTTCGTGTTTTCCCTCACTAAACATTTCACAGTGATAATAATGATAATAATAATAATAATAATAATAATAATAATAATAGGATTCTTTTCACAGATAATGTAGGTAATATTAAGCTCAATAAAAATGAATTACCAAGCATTCTTACGGAATTGGTTGATAATAATTGGGAGGAGGATCTTGTTAAAAGTATTCGTTATAACTGGTTCATTGTGTATCAATTAATTATATTTTATTTCATCAACCTATGTATTTTGATTTCTTAAATGGATGTCAGATTTTGTACCCAAAGTTCAATCGACCCCTTTTGACCCTTCAGGTAATTATTGACTCCTGGGATATGTCTGGACCTCTTCAGGTTTTAGATTTATATCAGAAGCAGGTCTTCTTAATGCTATTCAACTTTTATAACATATTTACTTCTCTGGTTAATTGAATATTCTTTTAATTTTTATTTATAATAAACTATATCGGCGTCAATGACCTTCAATGTCAGGATGCCAGACAACTTCAAATCAATCAATCAATTGTGGTTAACATGACCACTTTGGGGACTCCAAATCTAAAGGTTGGCAATAGACTAGCGAGACCGGATAAAATAAAAACCTATTTAGTATACGTTGCAGTATGGAGAAATATCCAATTACATTCTGCAGGTGTCTCGCATTTTACTACTGTTTCTATTAAGATGTTTACAGAATTACTAGGATTTATAATGTCATGATCTCGTATGTTCTATGAAAATAAGTTATATATATTTCGAAGGATACCGACATGAAGGTATGTTTTATTGATGGGTTATTAGTTAGTCATTAAGTAAAATGTTTGTTATATAAATCTGAATGCATCAGAATCCCAGACTACTCGTTATTGGAGTATGTCTTCGAAGCACCGCTGCAACGTGTGGTATATGGTTTTCCTATGTTTAACCACATTTTATCATTATTATTACAAGCTAAGTTACAACCCTAGTTAGAAAAGCAAGATGCTATAAACCCAAGGGCCCCAACAGGAAAAAATAGACCAGTGAAAAAGGAAACAAGGAAATAAATAAACTACAGGAGAAGTAATAAACAGTCAAAATAGAATATTAGAAGAACAGTAACAACATTAAATTAGATGTCTCATATATAAACTATAAAAACTAAAAAAGAAAAGAAAAAGAAAACAAGAGGAAGAGAAATAAGATAAAACAGCCTGCCTGAGTGTACCCTCAAGCAAGAGAACTTTTAACAGCACACTAGAAGGCCACGGTACAAAGACTATGGCACTACCCAAGGCTGGAGAACAATGGTTTGATTTTGGAGTGTCTTTCTCCTACAAGACCTGCTTACCATAGCTAAAGAGTCTTCTAGCCATACTAAGAGGAAAGTAGCCACTGAACAATTGCTTGGTAATCTCAATGTTGTCAGGTGTATGAGGTCAAAGAAGAATGTGGAAAGAATAGCCCAGACTATTCGGTGTATGAGTAGGCAATGACAAAATGAGCGGTAACCATAGAGATGGCTCCAATGTACAATAGTACTGTCTGGCCAGTCAAAGGACCCAATAACTCTCAAGCGGTAGTATTTCAACGGGTGGCTGGTGCCCTGGCCAACCTACTACCTATTTAGTTTTATGTAATATTGACATAAACGGAAACCTGTAAGCTGGATATCATTGTCAGAGCAGCAGGCAAGATTTGTGATATTGCAGATTGCGTGAAATATGACATTTTCTGGCATTTCGAAATTGCATTATGAGGGCATGGAGCTAAGAGACATTCCATGCATGGTGGGAATAGATGGCTTATACACAAAATCAATAACTGTGAACCTTTTGTAATCTTTGTCCGGTTGTTATTGGCTACAAGCTATGAATGTACCGAATAATTTGGAAAACGAGTTTAAACATGCTGGAAAGCTGGAATGTGTTCTCTCATTTGATTAACAGTTACATTCAGTACTCAGAAATATATGATTAACATTATCATATATTTCAAGAATTCACAACTATCTGGCATCAGTAATGATTATGTCTAGAGTAATTATTAAAGAATGAAAAGCAAAAGTAATAAATCTATGCATCTGTATCGTGAAGAATTCTTATTAGTTTTAATTCTACATTGTTTGTTTAATTTACTATTACTTTTTTGTATAGTTATCTATTTTTTTTCTTTTAATAACTTGTACTTAGATCATTTATTTCTCGTTTGGAACTAACATGCTCTTTTCTCTTTTCAGGTAAGTAATCAATAAATGGACTGCGTAGCCGTTTATGAAATAGCGCTGAAAATGTAGATGAACTTAAGGTTTCTTTGATATAGTAAGTAATAGTTTGTCATTGTCACCATTTTCTCTCCTTGTTTCATATAAAAGAGAATTTTGTTGATTTTATTATTTTCTAAATTCTTTTCCGTTATGGGACCTTTTAAATTCTTTGAGTCACCCAAGTTTTCTTTGCTGTCGTTGTTATAAGGAAAATATAAATATTCTCACACATCTAGACGTTACTTGTCTAGATATTAAAACTTGAGAACGTTGTCTTTTATTTTATCTTTAATTGTCATTTCAGTCAGTGGAATATTGTAGGCGGTCCCTTATTTGGTTATCCCAAGAGTTAGTCTCTCTCTCTCTCTCTCTCTCTCTCTCTCTCTCTCTCTCTCTCTCTGGGTGACGGTTGTGGTTAGATTTGCATTTTCCAGCTTGATAGTTTTAAACCGTTGAGTACTTGAGTATTTTATTTCGATGACATTGAATAAATGGATATCTTGGCGTCCGTAGATTACCTGTGCTTATAAGACTACAGATTTTAAACAACAATGATTGTGCGATCAGATGAATGAATTAGTTGACGTGTCCTACACTTGGAACGCTAGTTAGTAAATCCATTTGAGAGAATTGAATCAAAGGCTTTTTCCACTTAATAAATGGCCTCGTTCGAACATCCAACTGGGATGGATGCACTTCTACTGCGTTGTAATTCTAGTCCTCCCTAGGCTCGACTTAGCAGCCATTATTCATCTTGGTCTACTCACCATATAGGAGAGTGGGAAAAACTGGTTCTTAATTCAACAGACTGTTTAGAAATAAATTATTATAAACCTAATCCCATTTATTTAAGAAGACTATTTTATTAAAGATGCCATCTTTCATATCGGTTTTGTTACGCAACACCTGTGGATATATGCGATAGAACATTAAGGAAATAACAAATGTAAGATTTGTATATACAGGCATTTGTTATATATGTGTGAAATAGATGGAAATCACTTCTTTCAATTGAATCTATTTGTTACTTAACACAGTATTAACCAAAGACACCCTTTGATAGAAAAATAATCTGCATTATTTTCCTGTCTGTTGGAATCCATTGAACACAAAATATTCGCCATATCTGTAATATATTATGGTTAGTAAAAGCATCCTTCGTCAATTCTTTTGTGTGAAATTATTTAATTTCGTAGCATAATTGTTGGATTGATTGTTTTAATGAATTTCGTAAAACATTGTAGTTTACCGTTGCATAAACATCACAGTAGAAATATCAACCTTAGTCTTCGTTAATTGTTGGTTTATTTTAGATTCCCATTTACTAGATAATTTGAGGGAAAAATTTCCGGTGGTAACAAAAACGGGCAAATGAGTTTTAGAAAATTAAAAACAACTCTTAGGTGTAAGAAATTTAAAAATCTCTCTTAAAATTTGAAAAGAAAGAAATGCGTCTCATTCATAAAACGGCTGGTTATGAGTAAAACTTATAGTTTTTCTTGAAAACCTTTCTCTCACATATGTTACAGAATTATTTGGTTTGGTTTGCCATGTTTTATGTTCTTACCTTTTAATTCTCATTATTATCAGTCGCGTTATTGTTACGATCAATGGCAATGTATTTTGCGTATTATGTTATTTTGACTATGGGTACCAGAAGAAATTCTATCAATATTTTTTGTTAGAAGGTATAGCACGTTTTCACACAAGATCGTACACTGTTACAGTATTTCCTTTTTTTCTTTTATATCTCGCTCTCTCCCCACATTAATAAAAGAACCCGTTTAAGCTTGCCTTTTCATGTAATAGTTTTTGTGAATGTTTTTGACATTCTTGCCCGGAACTGCTTGCATAGAAACTCATTATCTGTTGAATATAGGTTAGTTGCATTCATCTCGCCTCTCTTTTATAACTTAACAGCAGCCTTGCACATTTGGTGACTACCTTCCCCCTCACTGCTGTGCCCTACTGTTTGGTGATGCCGCCTTCTGACCTTGACTCTTCTATCCACCCCACATTCAGGAAACTACGGCCTTTCGTCAGTACAGAGGCATTCGTTTGATTTCAGTGTGCTGAGGTCCATTTTTCCATCAAGGGAGTGACTTGTTCATGCACCAAAGCCGACTATATCCACGCGGTGATCCTGAGGACACCTTACCGGAAATCACCGATTGGCTTGTTGACCAAGAGTACATCCCAATAGCGCACGACTCCTTAAAAACATAACTCCTGGAGGCTTGTTGACCTAGGGTACATCCCAATAGTGTACGACTCCCTCAAAACGTACCTCCTGGTGTAGTACTCCCCATCGCCAGCCACTCTTATAGCCAAGCTTTTTCAGCTCTGGCAACAATCGTTGGGGGAACCAAAAAGCTTTGCTCTCCCTCAGGGAAATAACCTGCCGCAAATGGCTGTCCTTGGGAGGTTAACCTACCGTGCCCTTTGGGTGCAATGCCTTCCCGAACCTGTATGCGCTGCCATCCCCGTTGTCGATATTTTGCCCATGAAGGACCTGATGACCAAAGTTGTTACCCCTATGGATGGCCATTTAATGACACCAATTGGCCGCAGTTATGCTACTACCACTCCAGATTTGCAGCTGCAGCAAAAAAATGTGCGAATGGTTGTCATTGGCCAAAAAAATTTGTAAGTAGCCCCTCGCTTGAGGCGGTGGCCTCCCCTTTAATTAATCTTTTCTTTTTACATGATGTAGGTACGGGCATGCGATTTTTGGTAGATATTGGTGCTTGCCATTCTCTTCTACCAAGACCACTCTCCAGGACACAGCGTGGTCAGTCTAAGCGTGCAGATCCGTCTGGTAGCTGCCAATGGATCTGCAATCCCCATCCACTAGTATGAGACACTCACATTATCATTTGGAAGAGCAAAATATCATTGAAAGTTTCTCGGTGTGTATTTCCTCTCCCATTTCCACCTCCTGGTTGATGTTTCTAAATGAAAGTTAGTCAAATCAGTGTCTTACTCATCGATATCTCTTCAACTCAACCCTTCTGACCTCGCTCTCCGCATTAGCGCACCCACGGATTCTTACCTCCACCTCCTCACGTCGTACCCGGAAGTCTTCCATTCAGAACTTCACCAAACACCCACGGTTCCAACCAAACACAGTACTTATCACTATATCAAGACAATGGGGCCCCTAGTGTTCGCCAGATCCAGGCATCTGCACCTGATTGTTTAGCAGCCACTAAATAAACATTTGCTGAAATGGGAGAAATGGGTCTTTGCCAAAAGGCCTCAAGCCAATGGTAGTCACCCTTACACATTGTCCTGATGAAAGATAGCTCCCTGTGCACTAGTCGAGATTACAGGTGTCTGAATATACAAAAAGAACTGGATCACAAACCCCTCCCAAACATTGCCGACATTACCTCGTACTTGCACAAAGCAAAGGTTTTTCTCCACGCTCGACATCTTGAAGAGCTATTATCAAGTGCCCATGAACCCAGAATACATCCTCAAGATAGCCATTACCACCCCATTTGGTACATACTCCTTCAATTACTCCTTTTTTGGTCTTTGTAACACTTGTGCTACTTTTCAGTGCCTCATGGATGACATCTTAGGGGATCTAACCTTCTGTGTATGTTACGTGAATGACATACTTTCGATCGCCTGAAACAGAACAGCCTTGTAGTCCGGTATGACAAGTGTACCTTTGGCGCCAACGAAGTATCGTTTTTAGGCCACAGTATCACTCCTGAAGAAATCCACCCCCTCCCTGAGAAGGTAACAGCCGTTCAGAACATCCCCATGCCCTGAACCGTTAAAGCACTGCAAAAATTCTTGGGTGTGATCAATTATTATCACTGGTTCCTATCAGCTATTGCCACCACTCTTGCCTCCCTCTATGCCTCCCTCAAAGCCAAGTCAAAAGACCTAACATGAGGTCCCCTTCAAGAAGCAGCTTTTTGCAACGCAAAGACTGCCCTATATCAACCGCTGAGGCTCTCAGTTTTTCCATGCCCCATGCCCCTCTCCTCTCCACCAATGCCAGCGGCGTAACTGTTGGGGCAGTACTTGAGCAGGTGTGGTCACTGGTTTGCCCCACCTATTGGCCTTCTTTAGTAGAATCCGGTTACTCTACCTTCGACCGCGATTTGCTGGTTGTGTATTTGGCCATCTATCACTTTAACCACTTCTTAGAAGGTAAAATCCTTCATCATTCACACGGATCACATGCCTTTGGTGCATGCTTTCAAATGACAGTCTGATGCCTGGTCCGCCCTTTAGCGCCAACATCTCTCCGCTGTGTTTGAATTCAATTGCACCCTTCAACATGTGCTTGGGAAAATGAATCCCGTCAGTACTGGTAAACCATAACCATACATACCTGCTCCCATGAGCTGACAGGTACTTTACTTGACGGTCCGACGCCTGGTCCGCCCGTCAACACCGACATCTCTCTCTATTGGGAAATTGTCCCTTGGAAAATGAATTCCGTCAGTACTGGTAAATCGTGAACATGGATAACTGCTCCCATGCTCCATTAACATTCGTGGCAAAGAAGACCAGGTCTCCATTGATCAACTAAAATCTGCTTATCTCCTGCAAGATGACCCGCCTACTGTGTGCCTCTCAAGATCAGGGCACCCTATTTTACATGTATGTGCTATTTAGAGGGAAGCCAAATTTCGCACATATTTCACTTTCTTGTACACTTAGCATATTTCATTTTTTATATATCTCTCTCCCCTCACTACACTGATAACAGAACCTGTTGAATCTTGCTTTTTCATGCATTCATTTATTCGAATTTTTGTGATATTCTTGCTCGGAACTGTCAGTATGTAAATTGTTTATCTGTTGAATAAAGGTTAGTTAGTAGGTAGTAGGTTGGCCAAGACACCAGCCGCCTGTTGAGATACTACCGCTAGACAGTTATGGGGTCATTTGACTGGTCAGACAGTACTACAGTGGATCCTTCTCTCTGGTTACGGTTCTTTCCCTTTGCCTACACATACACTGAATAGTCTGGCCTGTTCTTTACAGATTCTCCTCTGTCCTCATACACTTGACAACAATGAGATTACCAAAAAAATCTTCTTCACCCAAGGGGTTAACTACTGCACTATAATTGTTCAGTGGCTACTTTCCTCTTGGTACGGGTAGAAGAGACTCTTTAGCTATGGTAAGCAGTTCTTCTAGGAAAAGGACACTCTATAATTAAACCATTGTTCTCCAGTCTTGGGTAGTGCCATAGCCTCTGTACCATGGTCTTCCACTGTCTTGGGTTAGAGTTCTCTTGCTTGAGGGTACACTCGGGCACACTATTCTATCTAATTTCTCTTCCTCTTATTTTGTTGAAGTCTTTATAGTTTATATAGGAAATATTTATTTTAATGTTGTTACTGTTCTTAAAATATTTTATTTGTCCTTGTTTCCTTTTCTCACTGGGGTATTTTCCCTGTTGGGGCCCTTGGGCTTATAGCATCCTGCTTTTCTAACTAGGGTTGTAGCTTAGCAATTAATAATAATAATAATAATAATAATAATAATAATAATAGTTGCATTCATCATCGCCTCTCTGTTATAACCTACCAGCAGCCTCGCACAAGTAATTCTTTTTATCTATTGATTAAGCTACAGTTGTTATTAACTGTCTTTCAGTAATGCATAATGATGAACTTTTATTATGATATACACACAAATGAGACAGTTGAACAATGGCATAAAATGCTTGGATAACAAGACGGCTCCTTGTTATTTTTGAAGTGGACCTCTTTTTTTGTTGCAAGAAGGTTTGTTTATTTAAGTCAGTTTAGAATGGATTACTCATATGATATATTTATGAAATTAATGCCATAATAACCATGGTTGGAGCCGGGTAGGTCTTTCAGTAACGAGGTGTAACAGGAAAAGCCTCGAAATTGCATTAAAAAATAAAAGTTAAACATGGTTTGACACCAAAATAGAAGGAAGAAAGAAAGAACGTAAGTAAAATAGAAGGCAAAAAAGTAGGTAAAGCTTTGAGCTGAAGGGTTGTTGCAAAGATCCCTAAATAAAGTTTAACAGGACAATTCTTTTATGATTAGATTTCAATGGGTGTCACGAGACTCTAACAGAAACATTTGTTCCTGTGTATTAGACATCAGATAAATACATTTCTTTTGATGGAACATTTAGTACAGCTTTATCTTTAGAACGAAGCCATATATTGCACCCACCTGATTTTATGGCAATGTTTCGCTGTGAAGATGCGAAAATGCATACTGTATTGTATTATAAATATTAGTTTTGTAAATTATTGCAATGGAGAATAGTCAGAGGCTGTGAGATTCTTCTACTTGAATTATGTCGATGTTTCTTTTAAAAGTGTCGATTGTTTAGAAAGAACAGCGTACTTGCTGTTACACCTTACACTTCCCCGGAACATTTCAACCTCTGTGGCTGTTTATGTTTGAACATTTTTCAATGTCGGTTATAGTAAGAAAGGAGTCGTCGTATATTACTTTTGTTTATAACGTTCTGGCAACAATTTGTGTTGTTGTGTACAATGAAGCTGTTTTTCATGTGGTAGGTATTCCGGGGAAGGTAGTATTTATTCTTAGTTACTCTGTAAGAAAAGGTTTGGTTTAAGCTCTGGTTAAAAGTGTCTATTCACCTATTTTTCGTGGCCGAATAATGCACTCGTTATGTTAAAGCAAAGAATGACTGGCTTCTCCCTGCGTCTTTGTTGCTAGACGATAAACATATGGTTTTTCTTAGAGGGGTTGCAGAGATACATCTACCCGGCTGAGAAAGGATAATTAAATATGATGGCAGGATTGCATTGGAGATACGGAGATAGAGGGGAAGACCGATATTGTATTATTATGATCCAGTAAGATGTTTCTTTTACTTTCATGCACTGCGATATTCACACTGTAAGGACGTTGATATATATATATATATATATATATATATATATATATATATATACTGTGTATATATATATATATATATATATATATATATATATATATATATATATATATATATATATATATATATATATATAGTATACGTTACCCAGTAGCGGACAAAATTCACATACCAAAACCCCGACATCGATTTTTCTCGCCACATTTTCTACGAATTTTCTCGACACCGTTGACCCCATTCCGCAAGGTTAATTTTGGTAAACTTTTTTTTTTTTTATCCGAGAAAGAGGTTATTCATACCCAATATCCAAGATAAAATCCTTTGTTAGCAATTTGTTTGAGGTTCAACCAAAAAATCAGCTAGATTGACTGTACTGATGATGATGATATATTTATACTAGCTATTATCTAACAGTTTGATATGTTCCTTAAAAAAGACCATAAAAAGATAAAGCAAATTACCATATATCGGCTAATATACATTGGCCTTATCTTGGTAGAAAATGAGAGTGGAAGTTCACAGACGTGGCTTATATATATCTGGCAAGGTTAATTTTACTTTGATTTAAACAGGGTGGGGTTGGTTTGGGGAAAGATTATGCAGGTTCAATTTCTTCGAGTGCATACATGTTTTTAGATTCTTGACTGGATTAGAGGTTGATGTCTCGACGTAGGATGGTCAACCCAAGTGATGCGATGCCCAAAGTTTCTTAAGATGACCAACAATCTCTTAGTTCTCAAGGATATATCTGACGGCTCTTTCGTGCTTAGATAATCTTTAAGATAGCAACGTCCAATTTGACCCATTAAACTTTGTTACAATCTTCACTTGGTACTTGTAAACTCCGGATTCGATATCTGTTTTGTCATGAAATACGTTGATAGGAGTGCCTCTTATAGTCCTGAGATACAAAGAAATACCTGCAAGACATTGAATCTGAATAATATTCTCTCAAGCCAATTACAACCAGTTTAGATTAACGTAAAATTGACTTTTCCAGATATATATAAACCCCCTCTGTGTACTTTATCTCTTATTTTCCACTGAAATATAGTGATTTATTTAATTTCTTTTCCTTCATTCCATGGGCCTAACCAACCAAATCATGTCTTCTATTCCATTTGGTCATATGAAGTAAGTATAGGACATAGTTAACTCGCAATGAGAGGCTTATAGAATTTAATTGATTGTTGATCATGCTTGAATCGTGTTTAACAAACAGATAATTTTTTTTTTTTCTGGAGATAATTAAGTAAGAAAAGAAAAGATATAATTGAAGACTTAGAAGTCAAAAACTTCTTGGAAAAGTTGTCTCCATTGTCAAGTGTGTTTTAGGGCTACTTTATACCTGCATGGGGCTTATTTCATATAAGACCAAGATGGATAACATGGTTTTATGGGGACATCCTTGTGTAGGCAACGAAATATGTAATGTAAAATGACCCAGTTATCACCTGTAGGGCAAAATAGAATTAAATGGAGCAGATGTCGTACCTCCACAAACTGGACAAGGTAAGATCACATTGGAGGCTGATCAATATACAACTCTCTCTCTCTCTCTTTCTCTCTCCCTCCCTCTCTCTCTCTCTCTCTCTCTCTCACTCTCTCTAGAGAGAGAGAGAGAGAGAGAGAGAGAGAGAGAGAGAGAGAGAGAGTATTCGCAGAAGGAAGGTAATCATGGTGAAGGGGACATTCAATTCTAATCTTGCAATTGTAACATATATTCAGTATGACAAACAATGAATTGAACGATAAGATAAAAAAAAATCTTCATCTTGGGCGATTCAAGAGATTTTTCACTTACGCTGATTAGCCGAGAGCGTCTCGTGACTCAGTGCCACCAATTCTGAGTGTGCCAGGGACTTTGAAAAAATGCAGACTATCTCTCTCTCTCTCTCTCTCTCTCTCTCTCTCTCTCTCTCTCTCTCTCTCTCTCTCTCTCTCTCTCTCTCTCGTGTTATTTAGAGTGTTATATAAGTCGGAAGAAGGCTATAGTGCTCAATTTTGAAATTTAGAAGAAACTTGACATTCTGAAACTTAAGCGAAACAAGGCAGTGTTGTTGCCGAAAGAAGAGTTGAAAAAAACCGACAGAAGGGAAGAGATAAGTGGTTGAATTCCGTACCACGAAGCAATGGGGAAGGGCTACTTTATTCTTATGGGTAGCATTCCACATGTTTTTAGGGCAGACTTTTTGCCCACCATAAATGCCTCATAAAATGGGACCTCAGAGAAAAAGCAGACCGTGAAATGTAAGTTCATTAAGGCTTTAAATGTTTCATAGTGGTGTCAGTTTCTAAATGCTAGATCAGTTTACTGTTTTGCATTTCTTTTTCATTCACTGCACTTTGATATTGGTTGCCTTCAAGAAAAATCTTCTGTTCTCTGTACAGAATTTTACAATGTTCAGATTTACAGTGTTCATAAAATATCTAAATTTTAGCTTTGTATCCTGGTGTACAGCTTAATCCCATTCACTTATCAGATGTGCAATGTACAACTAACTCAGTTCCAGTGTACGCATTGTTAATGACACTAAACCTGTAGCAAACTGACAGTTTTTAAGGTTATTCGCATTCTTTGTGCATTAGGGGTCCTCAATGGCAGATTTCCCCCCCGGTCATTATGGCTAGGTTGATCATACGGCACAAAGGCGGTGGAGATTGCGGTACTAAATGGATGTGGACTCGAGAAGAAAAGTTCTAAAACGGTTGAAGCTTTTGATGTTGATGTAAATGTGCTGGCGCATAACTCACGCACACAAACACCCACTCAGGTTTGTAAGAAAGAGGATATCTTAGAAAGTGCATACTGTGTCCCCTTCACGATCTCTTGAAAAATATGAAAATGATTGGCAGCGTTCATAATGATATTAATGTCTTCTTTGTGCAGGAGAGCGTGGGTGAACTAATATTTGTTTGAAATGATAAAACGCTTAGGAGTTATTCACTTTACCTCTATGGATGGTCTTTTACTACACACTACAAAGTGTATGCAGTTAGATATACCTCTGTCTCGCTATCGGTAAATTTTTAATGGAATTTTTTATAATCTTTAGAAGACATAGAGTGAAGGTCTCAATTTGCAATGAAATACAGTAAAAGCCTAAGCTTTCTGAAGCATTACTCATAGTTATAACATATACAGTAGCTGGTCATGTACCAATTCTTTTTTTATAACAGGTTTCGATATAAATCTAAATAAGTAATTTACAATCCTTTCACGCTTGTGAAGCACTTCGTTAATTATCAATTTTATTTCTTTTAAGAAATTAAATTCCAGATAAGCAGTTGATGATTTCTCCTTTTTTTCTTTTAAAATTAGAACCAGTTTCCTTTCTCTCGATAAGTGTTTGATATATATATATATATATATATATATATATATATATATATATATATATATATATATATATATATATATATATATATAAATGTGTGTGTATGTGTGTGTACAGTATATATCTATAGTGCATTGTTGGGATAATTGTCACGATGGCCGAGTTGTTCAGTGATCAGTTAGTTGAAGAGGTTGTAATTATTCAAGTGTAAATTATTCCAGTTTTTCTCCTACTCATTCTCTTTACACCAGAACGTTCAAGGAATAGTATATCCGAAGCGTATCTTTGATCTAGTTAATATCCGTTGGAGAAGCCTAACCTGTTCATATAGGTGTTGCATAACACCCTTTTCTTTCAGAGCACCTGCTTTAGATTGATGAGAGATTTATCATTATTTACAGGAGGCAATTTTACGGCCAAGAGTTTACTTCGAATTCGATTGAATTTAATTCTATAGTAGATAACCTACCTCTTTTACTTGCAAGTGGCATCACACTCTCCTCTTTGTTGCGAGAAGGTACAGTCTTATTGGCAAGTTGGTTTAAGCAATAGTTCATAGCATTCATTTCTAGTATGGGAATAACTAATTTTTATTGTGTAGTTAAATTCTGATTCCCTTTTCACTACATTGTGCAATCGTTTTCTGAGTTTCCTCTTCCTTTCAGAGCTCAGATTATACACACATTTCCCCAACCCGTTGTTTTCCATTCTTTCCTCGTAAGTAAACTTATTTAACGCTAACTCTAATCTTGCATGGGTCTAGTTACCATTCTCGTTTCACCTGTTTTGAAACTTGTCTCTCTTCTCATGTGTGGCATCTAGTGTTGCTCCTGAATGTACCTTCAGAGATCAGCCAGTTCCATTAATTCATCACCATCTTTAACTTTCATTATCATAACCCTTCTTTGGTTAGTTTTTACTTTTACCTTTACTTTTTAGCAAACGCTTCAAGGTATTTCAATAGTTTTTCTAGCATCGTACTTGAACCGATAAAAATATCGTAATGACCGAAGAAGTAGGGGAGATTTAATATGAAGTTCCAGTGTACCATATATATCTATCTATCTATGTATATATATGTATATACACACACACACACACACACACACATATATATATATATATATATATATATATATATATATATATATATATGTGTGTGTGTGTGTGTGTGTGTGTGTGTGTGTGTATGTGAAAGCGATGTAAAACATTAGGGCATTCATTGCATCAGCATAAGTCTCTTACCATAACTTTTTGGCCTTTTTTTTTGTCTCTGTGTTTTGAAAGGCATTTGCATTCCCATTTGTTATGTTGCCTTCTGCCAAGTTTAGATTAATTTATCACCCTGTTACTCTTGGCTGCTGTTTTCACGGAACAAAGTATTATAAATGGTCACCTATTTAGATCAGATTTTGCCGTTTATAAGGCGCATGAAGTTACAAGGTTCAAGCTCATATGTAAACTACGTTGTCCCGGTTGTCTTGGCTGGAAAGCAAAAGGGTACATACATACATGCCTGCATACATACATACATGCCTGCATACATACATACATGAGTTAATGTTGATAAATCTTTCAATATAATATTCATTAAGAACTTCAGTTCATTTCATCATTGTGTGAATCTGCTTTGGTTTTCAAAAATTATCTTCTGTGATGATAATATCAACGTCATGTTTAGTCATATGTCAGGTCAAAACTAATAAATAGCACTTATTAACTGAAAATAATCCAGATGGGTTTTGTTATTTCAATGATTTTTACTAGGCATTATATAAAACTTTTCTTTTCGTTTGGTTACTTCTGTTAGCAACTATTTTTCAGTAAAATATTTGTGCAGACCATCATTCATAGAACTGACAGAATATTATAGGGAAGCAGGTATTTCACCCTCTCCTTTACCAATTAATATGCTAATTATACTACCAACTATGTAGGATTTATATTTCATAATCGAGCTTAATGTTTACGTTTATTTTACTCTCGTTGTGTCATCAAACTGTTTTAGATGCGAGCATGGAAATAGAAAGTTCAAGAAAAGAAAGTAATTAAAAGATGGATAAGATGAGTTATATTAATTTAGATGGTTATTCATATACAGTATGTTAAAGATGATGCCTGCGCTGTCTGTATTACACAAGAAAGTGATAAACCTATATGTTATAGTGCCAGTCAAACCATTTTAACACAATTTCATTAAATATTGTGAGAAACTAGGATTAAATCTATAATGCTAAATTTAGCAAAAAAAACAATTAAGAGTTTACCAGAATTCAGTACGACTATCCTACAAGCTATAACTTATGTATCAGAAACTTGGAGCCTTACTAAAATCTTAGAACATAAGCTAGTTACAATTCAAAAAACTATCGTAAGAATAATGATGGAAATAATACTAAGAGACAGGTAAGGAACAATATGGATACATAAGAAAACTAAAATAAAGGCTATTCTAATAACAAGTAAGAAAAAGAAATGGACGTGAGAATGACAGATAATAGATGAAGAAAAACATAAATAGATGGCTTTCTAGAGATTGCAAACGATGCAGGGGAAGGAAGAGAAGACGATGGATTGACGAGCTAAGGAAATATGCGTGTATAAACTGGCATAGAAAGACTATAAACAGACGTAAGTGCAAGGACATGTCTGTGGCATTTGTCCTACAGTTGACTAGCACTAGAGGAGGATTTTATGTATATATATATATATATATATATATATATATATATATATATATAATATATATATATATATATATATATATATATATATATAATATATATATATATATATATATATATATATATATATATATATATATATATATATATCAGGGTTCGATTCCCGGCTGTTTAGATGCTATTGTCTTTGAGTGATTACGCCTCGAGACTCTGATCCCTAGGTCGGTAAGAGAATCCAGACATTAATGTATTAAAATATATGGGTTTTTTGGGCTCAGGCCATGTCGTCGTGATGGAAGTTCCTTCAAAGGTAGCTTCCTAGGTATATTTGACTACAGTGATATATCCCAGAGAATTTACCAAAGGTATCCAGAATTCTAACTCCTGGAGGGAATATCACTTAAAATTTTAAAAAAGGATATCGCGTAATATCAGAGGACGTATTCTTGACACGTCTCATGGCTATCTACACCCCCAATAGAGCTTTCACTTTGAGGGGAAAGAGTGGCAAGAATAAGGAGAGTCGTTAAAGAGGCGACACTCCTACTGTACTGTAAATAGTGCGCCAAATCGCCACAGCGAGGCGCCACCGAGCTATTCTTTCTCTATTAGCTTCGTTGACCGGTGTTATTCCGTGTTATCTCTCTCTATTTTGGAGTTTTTTTGGACGCTATGATGTCTTCACCAGCCTCATCAGCTTCTGGAAAGTTAAGTAATATCTTTATTTTGTGTAAATGTAAGCTCTTGCCAGTTTTTGCTTTTCGATTGAGATCGTAATGAACGTAACAAGAGCTGTTGCCAGCCGGATAGCGTCATGGACGCGGTTGTTCTTTCTGTACATTTAGTTAGCTAGAACAACCCTTTCCCGGCATTATTCGCTTTAATAACTTTAGCTATTTAGAATTTTAGCTAGGGATTCTTATACGTATTATGTCATTGTTGTCGTGGATTTGGCTAATTATTTCGAGTCTCACGAGTGCTAGGCTTCCTAGCCTAGGCACCTACACACTTCATGCATGATATAACCTTCCTGGTAAAGTTTTATTGAAGCACAGGCAATATTTTACACATTTATGATATTATTTTATTATGCTTTCCTCTTCCAAGATAGTATACAGAGAGTTTCGGTGAACGATTCTCAATGCTCATAGGCTACTAGCCTAGGGGCTTTAGTATACTTTCATACATGTCCCTATTGCTCTTGTATTGCCTTTTAAGGGGAGAGTGACACCTCCTATACCTTTAAGGTCGATACTATCTCCTAGGAGATTTAAGAGCAATCCCCATTCCCTCTGATTAGCCTAGGCTATTCTCAGTTTTCTTTGCTGTGAACCGAGTTCTGGCAAAGTTTTACTGAGACGTTCCGTTTTCTTTCTCCTAACTACTGAGTCGGTTTTGAGTTTAGAACGGGACATCAGAGTATCAGTCTGTGTTAGGCATCTTCCTGTCTTGGCGACATGATTTCCCATGTCAGGTTAAGCTGCCCTTACAGGAGGCTAGACCTCCCTAGACCATAGTTGGGGGTTTTGTATGACAATTCCCCATTCCTTGGCCTAGCAGACGGTCCTGTGCTGGTAGACCTTAGACCGAAGAAATGACTTCTTCAATGCCTAAGGTCTCTGGCACGAGATTCTGTTCTCTTGTGAGATGGTATCCTACGGACGCTCTCTCACTTAACTAACCCAACCTGAGGAAATGATTTCTCCTACCTGAGGTTACTCCATGAGACCAGAATCCCTTAGGTTAAGTAGTGCCTTCGGGCATTACCTTACCTGTAGGACACCTGCCCCGTCCCCTCTATCTCTTTCGTGTTGAATGAACCAACACCCTGGCCGTCGTTCTACATTGACCCTAAGGGTTATTGTAGGACTGGCCTGAGGTTCCCCGTCTGCTGCCGGCCGAGCCGGCTGCCGGTGGGTACCCTCATATTCTTTAGAGTGTTCTTCAGTCCTCCCTTGGACTGCCTTCCATAGCCCTTATGACTGGGATATGGTTGGGTGAAAGCCCGAATTTAATTCCCCCTTCCACTTGAACCCTCATTCTGGATGCAGGCCGGCAAGGCTGAGCCCTTGTCTTCCTCCATCCTCTCTTTCTCTCTTACTTTCGTTACTGGGCCATGTCAATTGTCTGCCGGACGCAGCAAGGGAAATGCTGCGAAAATGGGTTAGAGGCTTCCAGAAGAACACTTCTGGCCTATACCTTCCTAACGAAAAGATGAGGGCTTGTCTTTTCCTTAGGGCATCTTCGGATGCGGTTATTTCCCAGGCTCAATCTGAGATTCCCCTGGTTCAGATTCCGGTAGAATCTGAAGTTTCGGATGCCTTGGAGAGCATCCAATTAGAGGACAACATGGCAGTTGTCTCAGAGGAGACTGAGAACAATCTCCTAGTGGAGGAATTGGATCAGGCGGATAACATTCCACCTGAAACAGAAGTTGAGAGAGCCGAAACGATTTCGGTATCATCGGCCACAGTGAATGAGCCGGTGCCTTCGACCTCTTCCACTGCACCCCAACTAGATTCTATCACGAGTACGTTGCACTCGTTGTTGTCCATGGTGCAGGACATTCAAAAGAAATCGTCCGAGAAGGAGGCCTCTCTTCGGACAGAAATGCATCAGCTAGTTGCAACACGTTTGGCCCCGAAGAAGCTAAACGTTAAGGATCTCCCCGCCTTCTCTGACGTTAACCCCTGGAGGTACGCAGAGCACATGCCTATGTCGGGGGGGGGGGGGGGGGGGAGATCTTCCTCTCAGAAAAACTGGGCACTGTCCCAGTGGAGGAAATTGAGTTCTGGTCCAGCAAAGGGGCCTACCCGGATTGCTATGTCCGTCTTAAGACGGAACCTGCATCCAAAGAGGAGACAGAGCCGAAGCAAACTATTGTCCTTGAACTCTCTAAGGCTCAGGCCTTATATACCACCACCTTAAAGGAGAGGGCCTTTACTAGCTCTAAGGTGTCGGCTCTCAGCAAGAAGCACCTGTCCTTCATTGCTGACCCCAAATGTGCCCTTCCCTTTATGGACAAAGGGCTTAATGCAGCCTTAAAGGCAGTTGAGGCAGGGAAACCGTGCCCTACACTGGAAGAAGGAAGAGTGTAGACACTTCTCCCTTGCCTTCCCATCAGACGATGCGGACTGGAAGGATGTGCACAACACCTTCACAGTTGGGAAGCTGGAGGCAGATATTGCCGGACGACAGTTCGACGAAGACCTCCCGAAGCTGTCGGACTTTCTCCTGCGTAGGGAACAGGAGACAAAAGAATGTCTAGCTGCTTCCTTGTCTCTGCAGACTGGCCTGGAGACAATGGCAAGCATCCCAGATACCCCGGACATGTACATGGTCTTCGCCAAATCCCATTTGGCGACAGTAACCAAAGACCTGTACAACTTTATTAAAGCCCGAAGGGCTTGCAGAGAGTTCGTGTTCGCCTCGGCTGCGGTGAGACACGAACCAAGGAAGCTGATAGCTTCTAACATCTGGGGAAAAGACCTCTTCCCAAGTGAAGTGGTCAAAGAGGTCGTGGACAAAGCCACCACTGAGAATAGAAACCTTCTCTCTAAATGGGGCTTGTTCTCTCAAAGAAAATCTTCAGCTGATGAGGGTCCCCAGCCGAAGAATAGACCAAAACGACCTAAAGTGCCCTCTCGGCCTAAGCAACAGCAACAGCTTCCCATGGCCACGGTGTCCCAGACGGTGGCACAACCACCCACCACCTTCCAACTGGTGCCCCAAACGCTGGCGACTCAGTCACCAGTGTTGACCCCAGTGTTTGAAAGGCAATCTACGACCTTTCGGCCGAATTCTCGAGGTTCCTTACGAGGTTCCTCTAGACGCCCCTTCAGAGGTAGAGGCAACAAGGGTGGACGTGGCCAAGGAGGTAAATCCTCCACCCAGCACTCAAAGTGAGATGCTACTTGTAGGAGGGAGACTCTTCTTCTTCCTGGATCGTTAGACCTTCGATCCCTGGACCCACAGCCTAATCAAGAACGGACTAGGGTGGAGTTGGAGCTCAACTCTACCGACCTTCCCTAATTCTTCCAACACTCAACCCCCATATTGGAAGAATATGTTCAGGAACTCTTGAACAAAAGAGTTATAAGGAAGGCGAAGTCTGTCAGATTCCAAGGAAGGCTATTTTGTGTTTCGAAGAAGGACTCGGAAAAGCTCAGAGTAATTCTGGACTTGTCACCACTCAACAAGTTCATAGTGAACTACAAGTTCAAAATGCTGACGCTTCAACACATCAGGACTCTGTTGCCCAAACGGGCATACACAGTCTCCATAGACATGACGGATGCGTACTGGCACGTTCCAATCACCCGTCAAGTTTCCCCCTACCTGGGATTCAAACTACAAAGAAGACAGTATGTTTTCAGAGCCATGCCCTTCGGTCTGAACATAGCTCCAAGGGTATTCACCAAGCTTGCGAATGCAGTCATTCATCAACTACGCCTAAAAGGAATCCAGGTGGTAGCCTACCTGGACGACTGGCTGGTGTGGGCAGCATCCGAAGAAGAGTGCAGGCAAGCCTCCAAGGAAGTGATCCAGTTCCTGGAACACTTGGGATTCAAGATCAACTTGGAAAAATCTCGACTGTCTCCGGCTCAAAAGTTTCAGTGGCTGGGCGTCCACTGGAACTTGCAGTCACACTGCCTTTCCATTCCACCAAAGAAAAGGAAAGAGATAGCAGGATCTGTCAAAAGCCTTCTTCGGTCCACAAGGATATCAAGAAGGCAACAGGAGAGAGTGTTGGGGAGTGTTGGGTCTCTCCAGTTCGCCTCAGTGACAGATCCAGTATTGAGAACACAATTAAAAGATGCATCAGGAGTTTGGAGAAAATACGCATCAAACGCTCGAAGAGATCTACAAAGACCGATACCAATTCGTCTGCGATCCCTACTCAAGCCATGGTCGGAGGCCAAAACCTAAAGAACAAGGTTCCCTTACAACCGCCTCCACCGTCAGTCACCGTTCACACGGATGCCTCGAAAGAAGGGTGGGGAGGTCACTCTCATCATCGGAAAGTCCAAGGAACCTGGTCTCCCCTCTTCAAAACCTTCCACATCAATTTCCTGGAAGCCATGGCAGTTTTTCTTTCCCTAAAGAAACTGAAACTCCTCTGCTCAATCCACATCCGTCTGGTTCTAGACAGCGAAGTCATAATGAGATGCCTAAACCGACAGGGCTCGAGATCACCTTACATAAACCAAGTGATACTAGCCATCCTCCGCCTAGCGGAGAAGAAGAGATGGCACTTGTCAGCAGTTCACCTTCAAGGGTTCCGCAATGTGACAGCGGACGCTCTATCCAGGACCAAACCGATAGAGTCAGAATGGTCCCTAGACGCAAGATCATTCTCCTTCATCTTACGCAAAGTCCCAGGACTGCAAATAGACCTCTTCGCAACGAGCGACAACAAGAAGCTACCCCGGTATGTAGCCCCATACGAGGATCCTCGAGCGGAAGCAATGGATGCAATGTCCATAGATTGGAACAGAGGGTCCAAGATCTACCTATTCACTCCAACCAACCTTCTGCTGAAAGTCCTCGACAAACAGATCCAATCGAGGGACAGCAGCAATAGTGGCCCACAAGTGGCCCAACAGCGTTTGATTCCCCCTGGTAACGGAACTACGCCTGAAGCTGATCCCGTTGCCGGACTCAGTTCTGACTCAGCAAGTGCAGAAATCGACTGTCTCAGCTTCATCAGTGAAAACCCAGAACCTTCATCTCATGATTTTCTCGCCTTATCGGTCAAGAAACGGTTCGGGATTTCTAGGGACAGTATTAACTTCTTAGAAGAATACAGTCAAAGTCAACAAGAAGACAATATGAGTCTTCCTGGAAGAAGTGGGTGGCCTTTGTCAAGGCGAAGAAACCTAAGGAGATTTCTACGGATTTCTGTTTGTCCTTCTTCATCCATCTTCATGAACAAGGTTTAGCAGCCAATACGATTACTACATGTAAATCTGCCCGGGCCAGACCAATGCTTTACGCCTTCCAGGTAGACTTTTCCAATGAAATCTTCAACAAGATCCCTAAAGCCTACGCTAAACTTCGGGCCGCAGCTCCTCCTAAGCCCATTTCTTGGTCTTTGGACAAAGTTCTTCATTTAGCATCACCCCTGAACAATGAGGATTGCTCGCTGAAAGACTTGACTCAAAAGGTGATATTCTTATTTGCACTAGCCTCGGGAGCCAGAGTTAGCGAAATTAGTGGCCCTCTCGAGGGATGATGGCCACATTCAGTTCACAGACAACGGAGAACTGAACCTCTTTCCGGACCCGACGTTTCTCACCAAGAACGAGCTGCCCACTAAGAATCTGCCCTCTGAAGGAAGAAGCATCCCTCTGTCCAGTGGAATGCCTAAAGGTCTATCTTCGTAGAACTTCAGACTTTAAGGGAGGTCAGCTTTTCAGGGGAGAGACTTCCGGTTCAACGTAATCTTTGGAACAGATAAGGGCGAAAATCACCTACTTTATTCGCAGAGTGGATCCAGACAGTACACCCGCAGGTCATGATCCGAGAAAAGTTGCCTCGTCTCTGAATTTCTTTCAGACGATGTCGTTTGAAAGCCTTCGTGCTTATACTGGATGGAAGTCCTCTAGGGTCTTCTTCAAGCACTACGCGAAGCAATTACAGGAAATTAAATTTCATGTGGTGGCGGCGGGCAGTGTAATAAAATCTGCTGCTTGATTGCTTGTGGGACTTATAGTGAAGGGTGTACATGATAGACTCATAAGGCATATCATGTTGAGTTTTGTGTTTAGTGAGGACACTATAGACTCTTCTCTCTACACAGGTGACATTAAGCATAATAGACTGACACAAGTGCCAGGCATTCTTATATGCACAGTGTTCCTAGTAACAACAGAATGTATAGTGAAATTTTATATTTCCCTTAGAGTGGCTAATGTTTCCTTTTCAGGTGAAACCTATTTTATTTCTGTTATTACTGTTTATGCTTTTATGCAGAATTATTCAGCATACATTGTAATTGAATACAACCATGATTTCTATTTTTGTAATAAACAATAGAACGAATCTTTGCGTCTCTTTCGCCCCAAACATTCCAGTGTATGTATAAGTCAGAGCATCCTTGACTCTTTTGATATTTAAGAAAATATTGGAACTAAGATTCATATTGTTCCAAGCAAACAGGTAAGATCTTATTGTACTAGGCTGTTCATTTTACTGTTTAAGGTTTCCTACACGTATATAAGCCTGTCCGTCTCTTTATCGACAGACCTGGGAGGTACAGTAACCTGCACAGATCAATACCATCCTAATACAGACTATGCTTTACGTATATGATGACACTAATATACAAACTGTTTGCTAGATTGTTCCTTGAACTCACAATCCTCGGGTTTTTTCCTTGAGTCTACCCAGACTCTTCCCTGAAGGGGGCAGGAAGCACTGACATATTTCATGATCAGCTGATTGATGTATAACGGTAACATCAAGTGTCTCTAGGTCTAAAGACCAAAAGGAAAGATTTATTTCGAGATGAACGGCACTATTGAAAATCCACAGATACATTAATGCTCTGGTAAACTTCCATCACGACGACATGGCCTGAGCCCAAAAAACGGATTTTGAGCGAAGCGAAAAATCTATTTTTGGGTGAGGTAGCCATGTCGTCCTGATGGACCCACCCTCTTTTGGGACAAAAGGATAATGAATCCCTCCCTATGGTACTGTATCTGCAACACTTACAAAGCTACAAAGAATGGCTCGGTGGCGCCTCACGGTGGCGATTTGGAGCACTATTTACAGTACAGTAGGAGTGTCGCCTCTTTAACGACTCCTTATTCTTGCCTCTCTTTCCCCTCGAAGTGAAAGCTCTATTGAGGGTGTAGATAGCCATGAGATGTGTCAAGAATATGTCCACTGATATTACGCGATATCCCTTTTTAAAATTTTAAGGGATATTCGCTCCAGGAGATAGAATTCTGGATACCTTTTTTTAAATTCTCTGGGATATATCACTGTAGTCAAATATACCTAGGAAGCTACCTTTAAAGGAAGTTCCATCAGGACGACATGGCTACCTCACCCAAAAATAGATTTTTCGCTTCGCTCAAAATCCGTTATTTGGAATATGAAAAAACATGTCTAAATGTGCAAAATTTATCATTAATCGAATGCCAAGTTACAAATCTACCAATTAGCTACGATGAGTTGGTTTCAATTCTAAGTACGAAAAACTTGAATTCGACAGGTATATGTCCAGAAGAATTGTCATTGATTTTTATTTTTCTTCTTGGCTAAATGGTACGGTCACTGTGATACAAGCATCCTGGACTAGAGTTTGATTCCCAGCCGGCCAGATGCTATTGTCTTTGAGTGATTTCGCCTTGAGACTCTGGTCCCGAGGTCGGTAAGAGAATCCAGACATTAGTGTATTAAAATATGTGGCTTATTTGAAATATGAAAAACACGTCTAATTGTACAAAATTTATCATATATATATATATATATATATATATATATATATATATATATATATATATATATATATACTTATGGTTCAAATGTCATAAAAATTTCAGGGTTTCGGGTCGGGGGACAGGGGCACATGCCGGTATGGGTGGCTACCCTGGGAAAAATCGAAATCACATGTCTTGTACAATTGAAATTTCTCATGTTAAGTCAGTGGGACATTTGTTCGAAAAATACTTAAAAGTCCTTTGCTGAAAATTTCTTTGATAGATTTTGCTTGAATTCCATGAAGTTACAGGCCAAACCCTTGGCCACCACGTGGCATAGGCCGTATATCAGGCTAAACGCGAACTCACGTGCCACGTGGGCCTGTCTGGGCACGTGCACGACCGGAAATTACTTCATCGGACCACTGGTGACCCCCTGGCACCCGATAGGTGCAACCCTGGGTCACCAAACCAGTGCAGCCGGCGAGTGGACAGAACAGGCTTCCAGCAAGGGTGGTGTGTTCAAATCCTGGTAAAGGCGAAAAAGCCACAATGCATAGACGATTCGGTTATATTGCGTGCTTATTGTACTATGAATGTCCACATTGGCTAAGAACGGTGCAGTGCAGGCCAGTACAATGTGGGGCGGCCAACTTAGAAGCAAAATTACCAAATTATGTGACATGTGACATATCTCGCCCAAATTAGCCAAGAAATTCAATCTCAACTTTCAGTATGCGGCTCTCCCCGAAAAGCGCCACCCGCAAGTACTAGTAATATATATTTTGTCTTAAGAAATAAGACTCATTGTATGCGATGACCAAAATCATCAACATTATCATGAACCAAGTAATGATAATGTCATTGATTATGGCAAATAGGGATTTTGATATTATCGTTGATTGTTATTCTTACCTGTGAAGGCCGTAAGTCTTGATAAATAGTTGTAGGGAAGTGATATACTGTATGCATTGGGGTGAGATTATTTTTTATTCTCTTTGTGGACTAGGTAAGCACTTATTCCTTTATTCATTGATAGATTATTATTTATCACTTGTTTTATCCTTTCCCTTGGGAGAACGAACGCTCTTTAGGTACGTTCCTGGTGTGTCTTTTAAGTCGGAAAGATGTTCATAAGGGACTCGGGTATGTGATTCAAAATGTTTTACTGGACAGTTAGTATCTGCTTCATCAAAGCTACTTGGATTGGAGAGGGTTGGTGTAAGTTTTTGTATTTTTGTATTTCTTTTTTTTCATTTTAAAATTATGTTATTGACATTTAAGATAGCTTCCAGCCAACATTTTATTTTGCTCTTTGTTACCTTCATTTAGCTGTGTATTTTAATATGTCGATTTGGTCATATATTTTCAAGATTCGTTAACTGAGGAATCATTACGTTTCTTTATCTTTTATTGTTTGGTTTTCCAGTGATAACTCTACTCAGGAACTGTCTCTATTAAACATTGAAACATCGCTTACCTGAAACATAAACAAAACCACTTCACTGTCAATTATTGAACGTTGTCACACCACTCTATTTGGATGTTTCATTTCACCATCTTTCCCTTCTGGGAGGGATACCATTCCCGATGACTCTGATCTCTGAAAAAGATATACTGTCTGTCTGTCAATGACTTTTTTTTTTATTGAAGATGATGGGCAGGCAGATTCACTTGAACTGAAAGATGGACCGATATCTTTTATAATGTCATTAAATGACATTAAGAATTGAGTATTCGTGGGTTGTTTTAAATTTAGAAGGCAAATATTGAACCACAATGAAAAATAACGAATAGATAAATTTAAGAAATGATACTAATTACTTGTCCCACCGTGATTGACATCAATAGCGGAGGGCGAAAACATTTGCTAATTATCTAATGAAGGCATCTGAAATGTCAGTCTGATTGAATACAGCTCCAATGTAGACATCCTAATGAATGTTCTGGAAAACTTAATTGCAGTGTGTTCTCTAGTATTTCAAGAGAACATGTAATGTAGTCTTTAACCATGGCAAGGTCAGTCTTTCCTAAAAAAATTATTTAAATCTATTTGCTGTGTATTGGAGGATATTGATACGCCTACTCATGAGTGTTTCGGTGCTCCAACTTCTTTAAGCACAAAATTGTTTGGAAATAAGGGATAGGATTAAGGAAGAGTTGGTTGTCTATTTGAAGAATCTGTTGATCGCATAAGGAAAACTGGGCCCGGGATATTTGGAAGGTTTCTAATATAGTAGGGATCCTTTCCTGAATTAATTTTATTGCTTTTTATGATTGATTTGGCTATGGTGATTGCAAAAAAGCAGGGTTCCATTTTTCGCCATCTCAAAATCGACCATATTGGATTTCAAATTGGCTGCCATTATAGGTCGTAAAACTAACATTTTCATTATTAAGGCAGCTACAGACTTGATTTCCATGTCATTTATAAGTTTTCTGAACAGAAAATTACGATAGTATTACTATTTTTACACATTTGTGGTTATTTTATTGTATTTCAGGGGTAACTTCAATAAACAACTAATCTATCAAATTTCCTTATCTGTCTTGACATGATCGGTACATTTTCGTTATATTGCGTTTCATCATCATCTCCTCCTACGCCTATTGTCACAAAGGGCTTTTAATTCAATACTTTTCCATTCATCATCTACTTCAAGCTCCATAGTCCTCAGCCATGTAGGCCTGGGTCTTCCAACTCTTCTAGTCCCTTGTGGAGCCAAGCTGAACCTTTGGTGAACTAATCTCTCTTGGGGAGTGCGAAGAGCATGTCCAAACCATCACCATCTGCACTTCTTCATGATCTCATCCACATATGGCACTCGAGTAATCTCGTTTAGTTTCATTTCAAATCATGTCCTACCATTCAACTCCAAATTTCCTTCTGAGGGCTTTGTTCTCAAATCTTCTAAATCTATTGGAGAATTTTTCATTGTCATACCATGACTCATGTCCATACACTAACACCGATCTCACTAAACTGATATATAGTCTGATTTTTATATGTAATTTCAGGCGATTTGATTTTCAAATTTTATTTAACGTAGCCATTGTCTGATTTACTTTTTTCAATCTTTCACTAAACTAATTCTAAAGACCCTGTATTGGAGATCATAGTTCCTAAATACTTGAATGATTCTACCTCATTAATCCTTTCTCCTTCAAATGATATTTCATTTTCCATTGCATACTCTGTTCTCATCATCTCTGTCGTTCTTCCATTTATCTTCAGCACAACCTCGTGCGATATTTCACGCATTGCAAATCCTATGGTGTTCTGCTAACAAGGATAGCATCATCAGCATACTTTAGGTCTGCTAAATTCCTATCACCAATCCAATCCAATCTGTCTCCACCATCTCTGACTGTTCTACGCATTACAAAATCCATGAGGAGGATAAACAACATAAGTGACAACACATTCCCTTGGAGTACTCCGCTGTTCACTGGAAATTCATTTGATAAGACTCCATTAACATTAACTTTGCACTTGCTATGCTCATGAACAGAATTTATCAAATTTACATATTTAAGAGGAATTCCAAAATAACGCAGGACTCAACACAAAATTGGCCGGTGCACACTATCAAAGGCTTTTTTCATAGCCCACAAATACCATCAAAAGATGATTTCTATATTCTACGCATTTCTGTACAACATGTATCAAAATGAAAATTTAGTCACTGCAACTTCTACCTTTTCTAAATCCCGCATGTTCATCTCTCAGCTTTTCACCAATCTTCCTCTCCAGTCTCTTTAGAATAAGCATACTATATATTTTCATAACAATTGACGTAAGAGTTATGCCTCTTGTTTTTTTAGCTATTTTCACCAACACTCCTAACTCCCTTCATCAGGTTTTACCTCTTCATGCCACATTCTACAAAATAATCATGTAAGTAGTGTGGGAGTCACTTCATTTTCGGCCAGTATCATCTCGGCAGTTATTCCATCGCATCCAGGGGCTTTCCATCTCTTTAGTTTATTGAGGATAGCTTCGACTTCAAACACACTGAATTCATTTATGGAAACACCAAGGTCTTCATTAGCTTCAGGTATATCAATCAAATTATTCCCGTCATATCTCCTATTCATAACTTCACTAAAGTGTTCCATCCAACGTTGTGTTTCTTCATCTTCTGTTACTATAACAGAGCCATTTCTCTTTTTGATGGGTATATGCTTCTTCTTCTTTGCGCTCTTGGAGATTTCATTAATAATTCTATGAGCAATTCTTAAAGCATAGCCTCTCCCTGAATTCATAGCCTTGTCAACCTTATCTGCTTTCCTATCTAAATATTCTCTCCAGTCAGTACTGGCTTTTTTTTTGACCTCACTATCAATACTGGAATACTTTGCATGCTCTACTTTGTGATTTTGATTACTTTATCGAAAACATTCAACAATCAATTTATGTCTTTATCTCTCTATTTTTTTTTTATTGTATTCCAAGCATCATTTGATATCAAAGACTTTCTCCTTGTAACTGTGTGTCCAAAGACTTGACTACCAACTGACTGATATACATTCTTAATATCACACCATTCTTCATTAATTGTCTGTTCTTCGCCTCTTAAAGTCTCTAAGACTTCAAATCGATTCCTGCATTCAATTGCAAATGTTTCTCTATGCTTCTCTTCTAAAAGCTTAATTGTATCAAACCTAGGTATTCTATCCATCTTTCTGTTGGGTGCTTTCAGTTTTAATTTCAGTGCGTTCACATTCATAAATAACAAAACTTGCTCTATTTATTAACAAGTATAGCATGACTGACATCATGGATACATACATACCGTTGTGTGCCAAGATAAAAGGTCTCCTATGGTAGAGAAACCATCATTAGTCCATATCAAGGAAATGGTTATGTGCAAGAAAACGATCAGATTTAAATGAACAAAAGCATTGTATAAGAAATCGGCGGAAAATTTTTCGACGTTTTCTGAAGATGATCCACAAAATGTACGTTACCATTTCGCTTGTAGAAAGCTTGTAAGCATCATGCAACACATTAAGACAGTGTAAGATCATGCTAAAGCATCGACTAGTATAACCTGTACTGAGCCAAGTAGAGGTCCACCAGAGAGAGAGAGAGAGAGAGAGAGAGAGAGAGAGAGAGAGAGAGAGAGAGAGTTTAGTACCAAAGAGACGAAAAACTACACCAAAATAAAGAGTGTATATACAATCCAGATAGAATAAAGGAAGAAACAAATGGTAGGTCAATTAGATCCAAGCTGTCTACTTTAGTCTTTCTAGGATGACAGAAAACCTCAAATCATTCAATCAATCCAGTCTTTCTGATCCAGGCGATGCAGCTGCACAAGAAATATGGTACTTTCCGTCCTGTTTTCGCTCAGTAGAGAGAACATGCTTATTAACTGTAAGTAATGTTGACAAAATTGTACAAAGAGAAAAAACTGTTAAAGCAATAGCGGATCAACAAATGTGCAGTTATCGTAGAAGTGAGTTCATGTCTGGAAATAAATCTTTGACTATGAGTGACCGAATGACAAATATAAAGCTATTTTAGATCTCTATGATATGCATGATAAGAGGGATCATAAGAAGCATTTAAAAGAAATCATACACAAACAAATTTCCAAAGCTACATTTGTTAAATTTGCCATTAAGAAAAGTAAAATAATTATATCCATGCAAGAATTAGAGGAAGCTGTTGAAATGCATCGTGACCCTGCATCATCGACAGAAAGTTGCTTTAAGATTGCAAATATATTGAGGGATGAAATCTTGCAGCCAAGAAATTTTGAAATTCTGCAAAACCGATTCATTACAGGAGTACAATAATCCTCCTCTAACAAGGATGTTTATTGAAGCTCTACTGTGTGGGCCTCATTCCTTACAATTGTAAGGTCATAAGAAAGAAGATGCATATTATTATTATTATTGTTATTATTATTACTAGCCAAGCTACAACCCTAATTGGAAAAGCAAGATGCTATACGTCCAAGGGCTCCAATAGGGGAAAATAGCCCAGTGAGGAAAGGAAATAAGGAAATAAATAAATGATGAGAACAAATTAATAACAAATCATTCTAAAAACAGTAGCAACGTCAAAATAGATATGTCATATATAAACTATTAACGTCAAAAACAGATATGTCATATATAAACTATAAAAAGACTCATGTCAGCCTGGTCAACATAAAAACTCTCTCTACAAGACAAGTAAAGAACAATTCGGAAGAAAACTTTAAAAGAACCCCAGAAACGCAATTATCTCTTCAAACACAAACAAATCATCACTGGCGTATGAGTTTGGAGAAGCAATGGAGGGTAGTAGCAAGAAAGTAGTTGTTGTTAAGGGAACTGAAGCTAGTATTAACGAAGGTCTTTAGTTGTCTGAATCTGTTAAAGGACATAACCGTGAGGAAGCAGACACACTTATACCAATACATTTGATTGATTGCCACCATGCTATGACACAAAGAGAGGTCCTTTTATATTCCCCTGATACTGATGCACTAATTTTACTAATTGACTTAGTTGTAAATGACAGAGCAGGACCATTAACAGTAGTTAATTTGGTTAACAGTAGCATTAACCTCAATATTTCAAAATACTGTTAGAGTAATAGGAAAATCTAAATTGCGTTGTCTAATTGGTATATATAGCTTCCCAGGCACTAACTACCGCGACAAATTTATTGGTATTGGGAAATGAAGGTGGAATCAGGCTATCTAGGGTTACCTGAAGATGACCCCGTCACATATGTTTTTGCCAGTCTTAGTACCACTGCAGTATCAAATGAATTAGTAAATTGCCTAAAAAAATACAAGCGGTGAAAAAATGTCTTTGCTCCTTATACGCAAAAGGTACAAGTGATAATCCTGAAACAAGATGGTCAATCTTCAGGTCAAAGAAAAAAGAAGAGCTTTGTTGAACCACAACCATCTAAAGGGTTAATTGCATATGTTCACAAGATAAGTCTTACATTCAAGCTAAGCAAAAGATTTGGTCAAGAGAAGATTCAGGATGGCATAAAACAAATAGATAATCCCAAACAGCAATGTCTTTAAATATCCCAGCCCCTAACCCATAGTGGAGTAAGTATAATATGGATGTAAAAACAAATGTTTTTAAAACAACCGATCCTTTCCCCCCCCCAAAAAAAAAAAAATCTTGTGTACACCTCTTTGTAATTGTATCGATTGTGAAAATATATATATACATATATATATATATATATATATATATATATATATATATATATATATATGTATATATATATATATATATATATATATATATATATATATATATATATATATTTAATTTTCATTATCTTATAGAAAACTCAGATAATATTATCCAATTATTTATATTATATATATTACCCTACACAACTATATAAATTATGCAGCAAATAATTCATTTTATGAACAATTTTCGTTGCCATGATAGGATTTTAAACTTAATTTACTATAACTAAAATAATAACTAATGATTTACCGCATAACTTATTAAATAGTAAGAGCTATTACTTGACATTTTACATGTTACTGGTGTACCTATGTGGGTGAGGGTGATATATTGTAGTTTATAATAAAATTTATTTATAATCACTGATTAGAGCCTTAATTCGATAATCTTGAAATAAGTAAGGAATAGTTGATTTACATTTTGTAAAACACAATGATGTATTGCTTAGTTTATATGGGAAATATTTATTTTAATGTTGGTTACTATTCTTAAAATATTTTATTTCCTTATTTCCTTTCCTCACTGGGCTATTTTCCCTGTTGGGGCCCCTGGGCTTATAGCATCCTGCTTTTCCAACTAGGGTTTTAGCTTAGCTTTTAATAATAATAATAATAATAATAATAATAATAATAATAATATTTTATGCATGTAAAGTTTCAGCAATATAATTGAAAAGTTTTATATTCCAAAATTATTCCGAATTTCTATAATTAATTTTGATTCAAATTATATATATCTTGTAAATCAATATACCAGCAACCATTATATGCTAAGATACGTATATTCAGCTATCTAAATTTAAAATCAGAGGGTAACTAATTGAAATTATGCATGTAACTGCTGCGTTTACAGAAATACTGCTATTTTTCTGAATTCAGTGGTGGCCATTTTGTAAACCAAGATGGCGGCCTTAAAAAAATTTGCCAAAAAATGAAACCCTGCATTTTTGGAATCCTCATACTCAAAATATTAAGCAAAGGCCAAAAAATCAATTTAGGCAAGCTGATCTCGCACACCTTATTTTTTGAACACTAGGTTTCCCACTAGTATATCAAAGGTCTGCTTTCACTTATTTCAAGTTTTACCATCCTTGAATAAAAGAATCAGAAAGGAAGTATTAATGTTGTGTTCCTACTTTGTTTGCACGATTGAAATGGTTTTCCGAATTAATTCAGAGTTTAAAAATTTGAACTAGTCTCAAAGGTCTTTAAAGCTTATTGTTATTTATTTTTCCTGGACAAAAAATAATGTTCTTACTTTTGTATCACCCAAGAAGCTCAATTTATATGCCAATATGTAACGCTGCACTTTACAATCCTGAACGATAATTTTCCATTTTCTATTCCCGTAGATTGATTTTTTGAAAGCATTGGTATTAAATATATCTGGAAGAATTTATATTCGTATATTATCGTGTATATTTAATGTTATTTTTTCCCATTAATCTTCCTCTTTTAAATGCTTGTATATTTCGTTGCTCTCTTTGTCTAAAGATTTTGTGAAGTAATCCATTTGAGTAAATCTGCACGTTATTGTATTTTTTGGAGCCAATTTATTTTTTTTTCTAGTCGATAATTTTTAAATGGGTCTATAGATGCTTCAGGGACTTAGGAAACACCAATACAGCAATAAACATCAATAGCTTATTATTAATTTTCAAGATAAACCTTCTCCGGTCGTCTCAAACTTTATTTCGGCACTTGGACGGTATCTGAACTTCCTATTAAAGTGAAGGAAACACATTCTTTTCATTAATGTGTGTACGAAGATGACTATGATTATCAGAAAGGCAAGGCTGATCTTCTTGGATTTTTTTATAATAAACACAAGTAAAGTGTGATTGGTCAAATGTTTCTTTATGGTATTGCAATGTTTCTAGAGGGCTTAAAATATTGTGAATAGTATAACTTTGAAAAATATCCAGAAAGGTATCTTCAATATATTTTATTTATGACAAATATAAATTCTTTTCGGGGGTTTATTTCCTTTAATGCGAAACATTAGATGCCAAAGATTTTGCAATCGTCTTACAATGTGGAAGAATAGTCAAGTTTAAGCATTGGAACTTTTACTGACTTTTCGTTTTCTAGAAATGAAAGGATGTGATACCTCTAGAAAAAAAGAGCTTACTTCCAAGAGCTATGCAGTTTTATATATGGATGTATTAACATTTATGACAGAACCCTGCTATCAAAGTATATCAATAGAAGTAACATTGGTCATATCAAAGAGCTTGAAAGATAATCTCTCTCTCTCTCTCTCTCTCTCTCTCTCTCTCTCTCTCTCTCTCTCTCTCTCTCTCTCTCTCTCTCTCCTTTATATATAAATTCCGAAGATAAGAACGATGCTTTTTATGATAAGTAAATTGGCAACAATTATTAATACTATTTTATTATTTAATGAAAAGCTGCAACAAGGAAGAATTAAAGGAACTCTAACGTGTTGGATTTGGGGGAATCCTAGGTAGGTGACCAGTGCCCCCCGAAGCGTTCATCTCTCTCTTTGAATCAAGGATGATGCTGTTGCTGCCGGGGTCATCTTCTCTAAATAGTCACAAACCCTTCACCCTCAAACATTGCACTTCCAAATAAACATTGGCACCTCCCAATCGAAGGGCCTGACACTTAACGAACATCTTCAGATGTTTTCTCTGAAGGATTCTTCATTGTTGGTTTGATTATTCTTCTTTCTAACTAGCATTTCAATTTTGTGTCCCTTGTTTGTTTATACTATATACCTTGTGAATTAAAATTTATGATTTCTGAGTGGACAGGGCTGAATAACGTGTTCAGTTACGTTTGGAAAAGTGTGCAAGTGGGGCGGGTCCCTACAATGAGGATTCATCCTTAATTGAAGCATGAAATTGCCTTTCATTATCCTTGGAAAAAGCTGTGAATTTGGGGTTCCTACCAAAACACTGCAATAACTAGCATTACTAGTATAACAAACTTCCTCTGAACAGGCTTCCCAAGTCTGATAGAAAAACAAATGTAGAAAAAATATTATTAAGGTGATTACCGAAATACAGATATATATATATATATATATATATATATATATATATATATATATATATATATATATATAAATAAACATATCCTATCATTTCTTTTACCCCTTTCCTCTTTTCCAATTCTATTTTGTGGAAGAGTACTTGGTAATGGTAATTCCTCCTCTATTAACGAGAAAATGCGATTAAAAGGAATGATAACATAAGAGTTGAGATTTCTGGCATCTCCACAAAAGTCCTTTAGGGTTAGGTTGCTAGTCCTGTATAAATATATATATATATATATATATATATATATATATGCTAGTCCTGTATATATATATATATATATATACATATATATATATATATATATGTATATATAAAATTTATATGTATATAAAAAATTTATATATATATATACATATATATATATATATATAAAAATATATGCATATATATATATATATATATATATATATATATATATATATATCAAAAATGTATATATATATATACATATATATATATATAAAATTTATATATATATATATATATATATATATATATATATATATATATATATATATATATATTCAAATAATCCATGTATACCATTTTATATTGATTTTGCTTTTTCATGTGACCAGCTGCCTTGAGGAGAAACTGTTCTGCCTGCGCAAAGATTCCGAAGTCCAGCTAAAGTTCTTAGGATAAATAAAATTTCCCCATAGGTCTATGATCACGTCACTGAGCGAATTCGGTATAAAAAGGAATTTTTGGATTATTTGAATAAAGGAATAAAGTTACACAATTCTCTATTGAGGATTATATTCGAGTATAACCAAGAATAAATATTAAATCTGAAAGCCCATGTACATTTTTTTTTTCACAAAAATCTTGGCACTCAACTGATTTTACAGTGTGATGAGTAATACTAAAGAATTTTTTAAAATTTAAGCATAACAAATTCCTTTTGAATAAAACTGGCAAAGACTATCATTGCTGATAAAAAACCTAATATATGTTGACGAGTTCAAAAGATCATTACCATAACCATTACTAATTCTGTTTATCGTGATTTTTCTCCGACTTATTGAAATGAATGATTCTAGGCCCGATGGAATGGGCCGATGACAAGACCTTGAAGAGGTTTTCTTTCCAAAACTATTCAGGATTCAATAAAATACGATTACAATTTTTAAATTTATTACAAAAATAACCATTTGATAGAGAAATAACACACAACACTTTAAGCTAATTGAAAAATAGAACTGTCACCATTAGGGGGTCTGCAACATGTGCTCATAAAGCACAAAGTCCATGTTGGACCAAAAAAGACTAAATTTTCACAATTACAAAGATAGTTCCTTGGTAAATCACCTAACAAGGTCCACAAGCGTATTTTAATGCATAAAACCAATCCCCAGTCCCAGGGATGACAATTTTATAGACCGATATAAGTTACATACAACACTCAGAAAAAAGGAACCGACCTGGTATCACGTGGCTTGGAGCGGAGACAGAGAGACGAACAATAGCACAACTTACTGTGTTGGAGGTTTAGGCAGAGATGGACGAGCGTCGTGCTGGACAGCTCCGAGGAAAACTACAATCTCCCGCGCTAACTAAAGTGTCCTTGGGAGATGCGAGGGAATTCTTACGTTATTTATTCAATAAGGGGTTTGATAAAGCTTCTTTATCGACCACAAGACAGAGAAACAATCAAAGGCTTACTTCAGATCAAAGGGTAAGCTTAATACTTCGGCTGAAGGCCGTAATTTGCCGTAATCCAACAAACTAGAGAGTCCTTGGCTCTAAACATATACATCGATATTTTTGTCATAGTAAAACAGTACAGTATCATTTTTGTAATTTGTAAATAATAAATACTTTGTCTCTCCGACACCCGCTCCTTCCCCACCAGGTGGTTGAATTTTATGTCACAATACCGTCACGTACTGGACAACACTCATGCGCAGAAACGCCCGCGAGATCTTCCAATCCTACCTCAATTTAACGCAACGTTCGTGGAGTTAAATGGCGGGGTTTTCGAAACTCCCGACATCCTCCACACCCGAAATAAAGGGGCGGTGAAACATCGGTCAATCAGCCAAGACTGGACTCGGGGGAGGAGTAACCACTCCAAGACTCTGTTAGGCTCGTTGCGTAGCTCTCCACAACGACTCTAACGGAGTATACACAATATACATCAACAGAAATATTACCCCGGGGCAATCAACTCTTACTAGTGTACACACAGAATGGCAATGCAGAAAAAAAAATGTACCCAGACATATAATACATACATGAATCAATCAATAGAAAGGCAAATAGGCAATAGGCCTGCAAAAATATCTTCAATGAGCAATAAGCAATGTATATATGCACAAGGATGGCAATACAGGAATAAATGTACCCAGACATATAATACATACATGAATCAATCAATAGAAAGGCAAATAGGCAATGGGCCTGCAATAATATCTTCAATGAGCAATAAGTAATGTATGCATGTACAATCATAAATTGAACAAACTTATACATACATCAAGTCATAAGGCAATCTGCCCTTAATCAATCAATGGAATTACCCTTCCCACACTGCCACACCTTGGCAATTACTCTAGGGGAAACAAGAGGGGGGGGGGGGCCTGTTTCTGTACAATGCTCGATTTGTATGTACGAGAGAGACCCTCCCGTCCCCGTACTCCACACCCGACGCACTTCCAACCTCTGAGGATTCAAACTCACTTACACTTACTTCTTTCCACCCTCCCTACCTACCAGAAGGGACTCTCCCATTTTCCTTTAGATGTCCTCGTTTTTGAGTAATCGTTCCATCAAATCTCGCTGCTTCGCAGCAGCCTTTCTCAATGGGCGTGCGGAACATCCTTGTGCGCCCGTTGCCTCTGATTCTGTGTCATTTTCACTCATCTCACTTACCGTATTGTTATCACTATTTGCGTCACTACCTAAGACCTCTGTGGCTGGTTGTTGAGATGTCGTAGCCTGAACCATCTCCTGGTTGTCCCCAGACGTCTCAACGACCCCTAGCAGTCCTGCTGTTAAACCGTACGCACCCTCGATTTCGACGTCGCCATCGTCTTCTCCAACACCATCAAGGTCATCAGAGGGGGCAATAACCAGGGGAACCAGGTGGCTGACAGCTCGCAGCGACTAGACACCCTCGAACAACACCTTGGCTGAACGCACGATTCCGTCGTCGTCAGGATATGTCTCCACGACACGTCCAAGGGGCCACGTAGCCCTTTTCTGATTTTCTTGCTTGACCAGCACGACGTCTCTGGGGTACAGCTTGGAAGGTTTCCCAGATCGACAGTCGTGTCTGGCTCTCAGGGCACTCAAATATTCTTTTCTCCACCTCTCTCGGAAGGCTTTCAAGGAGTCTGTCAACTTCAAATAATGATTACGGAGCCTCCGGGAGGTGAAGGTCGCATTGAGGTGGTCGTCTGGCAAGATCGGTGCCATGAGGTTGATTGGGCTTCCTCTCACTAAATGGGAGGGGGTGAGGACCTCATCTCGCGCTTGTCGCCGCTGTACATTAGAGGCCTGTTATTAACCACCGCCTCGGCCTCCTTCACTAATGTTAGTACGTGGACGTCCGGCAGGTACTTCTTCCCGAGAGCTACCTGGAGGACACGTTTTGTCACTCCGATTAGGCGCTCGAAGAACCCACCTTTCCAAGGTGCACGGGGCGTCTGAAAACGCCATTCAAGTCCAGTTTTCCTCAGGAACTGCTGGACTTCATCCTCTTCATAAAGTCCCTGAAGGAGGTTGCTGGCAGTCTTGAACGTTTGATGATTATCAGATGTGATGAAGGACGGAGCACCGTGGGTAGCACAAAAGCGACGTAAGGCTAATACAAATTCCTCCGCTTCCAGGGAGGGGCAGAAATCGAGGTACACGGCCCTGCTGGCCATGCAAGTCACGATCAGTATGTAGCCTGGCCATGTTTCAGTCTGTATGGCCGCTGTGTGGTCCACTCCGACTGTTGTAAAGGGCTTCGTCAGGTTGATCCTTTCCTTCGGTAGGGGGGGTGGTGGTGGCTGTCTCAACAGGGGCTGGAAGGCTAGCACGCATTCTGGACACTGCCGCACGGTCCGCTTCGCAATGGAACGTAGGCCCGGCGACCAGCATTTCTGTCGGAAGATACCCATTAGTGTTTTCACACCACAATGTAAGTGCAAAATATGCAAATATCTTCGATAAGCCCTAACTAAGTGCCCTTTGGCTGGCAAAAGAATTAAATGTTTCATTTCTTCTACTTGGGACACTCGTCCCCTAGTGCAAATTAACTTATCATCTAACACTAGATTTAATTGTGCAAATTAACTTATCATCTAACACTAGATTTATTTGTCTGACAAAACTAGTAACTTCACAAGGGGGTCTGACTCCACCATCCAAGTAAGCATAGACTGTAGGCAAATAATGTTTTTGGTCTAATTGGACAACAATACTGAACGGATGCCGTTTTAATCTCGTAAATTTTTGGATTATCCTAGCAACTCTCAATAAGAATCGGAACTCTACTTCCCTCTGTAGAATTTCCCATATCTCTCCTGGTGGAACAAGTCTTATTTCCTCCCTCATTTCTTGTACCGCCGCCACTACGGTTCTTTCATTGGTTGGATCGTCCTCCTTGTAAGGAACAGGCTCTTCCGTGGTCCTTAGGAACTCTGGACCATTCCGCCAAAGAGGGTTATTTAGCAGTTGTTGCGTCGTTGCTCCTCTGGACAGGACATCAGCAGGATTCTTTTTGCTTGGGACATGGCTTAGACTGAAACGGCAAACCTGATGAAGAAAAACAATCTCCGCCACTCTGTTAGATATGAATACATTTTTGTTATCTTTGGCATCGGGAGATGCTACACATGCCAAAGTGACCTTACTGTCGGTCCACATGACTATCTCTTGTGGCTCTATCAGCCCTTTGAGTGTCCTGGCTAATCTGCAGCCTAACAACAATGCTAATAGTTCTAGCTTGGGAATTGTCAACTTGTTCATCCCCCTTGGAGTGATCCTCATTTTACTAGTGAGCAGGCTTACCTGATTGCAATTGTCCCTAGTACCGTATATGCTACTGCGCCGTATGCCTTACTGCTGGCATCGGTGAATACATGGAGCTCTAAACCTTCTTGCCTACCGCTCTTGGAAATGTGATGTTGCTCACCGCTTTCAATTCACACAACAACTCACTCACTTCTCAAGCTTTCTCTCTCTTTAACACGTCATCCCAACCTACGTTATCCTCCCATAGTTGTTGGAGGAAAAGCTTTCCTTGAACAAATAATGGGCTTATCAAGCCTAGAGGATCATATATGGAGACCAACATGGAAAGTACCCTATGCTTCGTATGTACCCATCCCTCCCATAATTCACTGATTTTCTTACTTTCTTTCACACACAATTGGTTGACGTCTCGGGCCCATCGCAGCCCAAGTACGTTCACATTCACTGGCTCACTTCACTGCTTCTCGCTATCGAAGGCTAAGTTATTGGACGCCCACCCTTCTAAAGGCATACCAGCCCCTTTCAAGATCTTATTGACAGATTCATGCTCCTGCCTCATGCTCTCTACATCCTCGAAAGTACTAAGATAATTATCTACGTAAAAGGACTTCGCCAAATCTGGCCTACCTTCCCTTTCGAAGTGACAATTTAAAACTTGTTGCAACAAAAATGGACTCGCCGTGATGCCGAACACCACGACTCTAAAGGCGAAGGTGAGCGCTCGACCTGCTACCTCGCGCCACAGAAATTGTGTGTTTTTGGCATCACGGGGATCTAACAAGACACGGTGGAAGGCCTTGCTGATGTCGGCTAGCATGGCATATTCGTTCAACCTGAACCTTATAAGCAAATGATATGCTAATTCTACTAGATTGGGGCCAGGTAAGAGGCATTCATTCAACGATTTATGACCCTTAGATTTTGCTGAGGCCTTAAACACGATTCTGAGGGGGTTCGTGCGGCTATCTTTCTTAATTCCAAAATGTGGCATATAATACCCTTCAATCTTGGGTTCCTTTACTTCTGATATAAAACCTGCTTTTAGGTACTTATTTATCACTCACTGATACTGATCAAAATATTCCCTGTCCTTCATGAACTTAGTTTGCAATGATTTTAACTGTGCTACAGTATTTCGATAGTTCGTAACTGGCCTAGCATCCGACCCGAATGGTAGGCTAATCTGATATCCCTCAGGCTTCTTTACGACACTTTGCAACACCTTTCGCATGGCTTCCGCTTCGCGAACAGTATATTGCTCTGATGGGGCGATGCCAACACGGTCCAAACGCCACCACTCATCTACGTCAAACTGGTTTGGTTTACTCGCAATTCTACAGACTCTGAGCGTTTTCACATGTTCGATCTTTTTTCCTTCAAATAGCCATTGCGGCACTTTCCCATATGGCAACATACCATTATGGGTCAGGAAAAGATTTATCCCATCAACCTTCTCGATGCCTATGATGAAGTAGCTAAAATGATCGGCCCCTACTAAAATGTGGAAATTTTTCAACTCATCGGACTTATTCTCTGGATCGGCCAACGTGACTCCCTTACTCAACAGATGCTGTCTGACTTGTACATAACCAGCATTATGTATTGGGATGTCAACGTTCTCGTGTGCCACCAGCTTCATTCGTACTATTCTTTTTCCCATCTCTACCCTACAGCTTACGACATCATATTGTCCGCTTATTTCTGTGGAGCCAAACGGAGCTATGTTCAATGTTACCCTTCCTACCACCGGTAGGCCTAATTGTCTCGCTGTTGTCGCATATATGAAGCTCTTTTGGCTTCCCGTATCGAGAAATAAGCGGACTCGCTTGCTACCTTGCTTATGATTGATTTCGGCCATAGCCGTTGGCAAGATTGTACATGGGAGGTCCACATCGGATATCTGTGCGATCTTTGCACTTTTGCACTGTTTGGATTCCACTTTATCTTTAGATGGACGGGGAGCAGTTTCATGCTGTCGAGGCGTCGCACTTACTACGGGGCGGGACGTTGTAGACTGACTACTACAGTGAACCCTCGTTTATCGCGGTAGATAGGTTCCAGTCGCGGCCGCGATAGGTGAAAATCCGCGAAGTAGTGACACCATATTTACCTATTTATTCAACATGTATATTCAGACTTTTAAAACCTTCCCTTGTACGTAGTACTGTTAACAAACTACCCTTTAATGTACAGAACACTTAATGCATGTACTACAGTACCCTAAACTAAAACAGGCACAAATATTAAAGGGGATTTTATATCATGCATTTCCTAAACATGCTAAAAAGCACGATAAAAAATGGCAACCAATGTTTTGTTTACATTTATCTCTGATCATAATGTAGAAACAAACTGGAGGTAGAGCTTTGCTTATTACCCAGACATATTTCCCATACTTTTCCCTTAGAACTACATCACATCTTCCTACTTTAGATATATATATATATATATATATATATATATATATATATATATATATATATATATATATATATATTTATATGTATACACATATACATACCTACATATATACATAAATACATGCATACATATATATATATATATATATATATATATATATATATATATATATATTACTGTATATATATGGGTTATGGAAAAAATCCGCGAAGTGGTGAATCCGCGATGGTCGAACCGCGAAGTAGCGAGGGTTCACTGTACTATTACTTGGGGCTGAAGTGGAGGGAACTGATTGCGGTAGTTTTCCCGCATTATAATTATCACTAATGGCTGTGTGGTGGTTACCATTACAATTCTTACAAGAGTTAGGGACGGGACACTTATCACTTCGATGACCAGACTTAGTGCAATTGAAACACAGGCCCTTCTTTAGCAAAATGCGACGTCTGGCAGCCACGTCAGTTACTTGGCGGCATCCGTCAGGCGGGTGCCGTTCGTTACAAAAGGGACAAGAATTATTCTGAACGGGTTTCGACTTCGCTCTTACACTGACGTCTACTCTCTTGTCAGGTTCAAGTTTATCTCCTCGTTGCAAGGCATCGTCCTCGAGCATTCTAATAATGAAATCGATCGCGTCGAAGAATTCATCTAGCGTATACAGTAGTCACAATTTCTCAGATGCTCAACTACTTTCCTGTAGAGCTTCCCTTCTGACAACTTTTGATTAATGAGGCTCATGACCATACCATGGCCTATATCATTAAAATACGCCTGTGGACCTTGGTAGGTGATTTACCAAGGAACTATTATTGTAATTGTGAAAATTTAGTCTTTTTTGGTCCAACGTGGACTTTGTGCTTTATGAGCACATGTTGCAGACCCCCTAAGGGTGACAGTTCTATTTTTCAATTAGCTTAAAGTGTTATTGTGTGTTATTTCTCTATCAAATGGTTATTTTTGTAATAAATTTAAAAATTGTAATCATATTTTATTGAATCCTGAATAGTTTTGGAAAGCAAACCTCTTTAAGGTCTTGTCATCGGCCCATTCCATCGGGCCTAGAATCATTCATTTCAATAAGTCAGAGAAAAATCACGACATCCGGTTCGAAGGAAATGGAAATATATTGATTTGAATTTTTTGTATGCGTTCCCTTGTGTGTGTGTGCATGAATCGTCCATCAGGACTGTGAAATAGTTTACAATTCCTACTTGGCAATATTACGCAAGTATAACCTTGGTGATGGGTGTTTACTTAAACCCAAGTTAATAGCTTCTTTCCAGAGGTAATTTTATGACTCAGTGATGTTCATACGATATTTGCTCTCTCTCTCTCTCTCTCTCTCTCTCTCTCTCTCTCTCTCTCTCTCTCTCTCTCTCATCTTTGTCTGATGTATGAAATTCAACATTCTTAGGTATGAGGGTCTTTAATTAACATTTATGAAAAATTATGTCACTCAGGATACTTCCACAAAGGTTTGCACAGAAGGCAATGAAAGAAGAGAGAGAGAGAGAGAGAGAGAGAGAGAGAGAGAGAGAGAGAGAGAGTAGTTAGGATAGGTTAGGTTAGTTTTGATCATGGGGAAAGGGATGGTGTCCTAAGCTATTTAGCAATTGCCTATCAGTAATTTTACTCTGTCCCCTTAGTCATCGATTTTGAAGATCAAATGATTGCAAACGTTCCATCATCCTTTTATATCTCAATTGCCTTAGTGGTGGGACTAGTTAGTTAGTTAGAGAGAGAGAGAGAGAGAGAGAGAGAGAGAGAGAGAGAGAGTGTGCTTAGGATAGGTTAGGTTAGTTTTGATCATGGGGAAAGGGATGGTGGCCATATGACATTTAACATTTGTAAATCAGTAATTCTACTCTTGTCTTCAACTTTGAGAGAGAGAGAGAGAGAGAGAGAGAGAGAGAGAGAGAGAGAGAGAGAGAGAGAGGGAGGGTTAGGTTAGGTTAGGTTAGTTTTGATCATGTGAGAAAGGACGGTGGCCATAGACCATTTATCACAGCGCTGGCAAGCGCGACCGGGGAGAAAAATGCTGCCAGTGCTGTTATATACGATTACGTAAACCAGAAATACCGGGTTTTCAGAAAAGTGCTTTCCGGACATAGTATAAGCTTGAAACTCTAGGATTTAGTTCTATTCAATTTAACTAGACGATCCTAAAAGTTTCAAGTCCCTATCTTATAAGGTTCGTGAAATATGACGTCAGAAATATGCAAAAATATAGCAAAAATGACGTCAACTTTTATGTGTTCGATATAGAGTCATGGATAGATGCTTTTTAGCAAAGTTTCAACTCTATAATCTTAGCTTCTGAATGAGCTAGATAGCTGTTCGACCTCAGGTTTTGTAGATTATGTTTTAAATTGTGTATTAGGCTATGTGGGAATGTTTTGCGGTAATCACAAAGGCTGTACTCACGTACTTAAGTTTCAAAAGGCATCAAACTGACATCTTTAAGCGAACTTTCAACGTTTATTTCTCAGCTTCTGAATAATAAGTTATTTACCCTTTAACTATGATAGATCTTGTCTCATTTAGTTCTAAACTAGTTAATCAATACGCTTGTGTAAAAAAAGAGTGATATTTTACCCAAAAACCGATAAATCGGTTGGAACTTTTGACCGGGGAAACGTCTGTCTATATCCGAACATAACTTGACAACAAAACGTTTACCCGATTGAGCGGTTTAAAGAATTGATATGAAAATTTTAACCGGGTGTCGCCGGTCGCTTGCTTTTGACATTAGGCTACCCATAGTCATAAAACAAAAAAATTCTGGGTAACGTACCTACAACTATAACGTTAAATAATAAAATAGCATACACGCCAACCTTTGATATGTTTTACCTCCTCCTACTTTCCTACATTGTTTAATGTTTATTCTTCCCACTCTTAAATCTTACTACATTCTTTTGCACTTTTCATCCTGCCTTTTAGTTCTAATTCACCATCTTTTCCCTCCTTTAACGAACCTCTTTTATAACATCCTACCTCTTAACTTTTACCTCATACATTTTAACTCTAATTAACCCGTACTCCCTACCTCGTACCCCTTACCTTTTAGTCTTACATCTTACATCCTACCTGTTAACGTTTAACTCTAACTTCTTACCTCCTACATCTTACCTAGATACCGTTTACCTCCACCTCTTACCCGTTAGCTCTTTCATTTTACCTTCTTCCTCTTTAATATTACCTCCAAACTCTTACATCCTACCTCTAACATCTTATGATCCAATCTCTTACATCCTACGTCTAACCTCTTATCTCTTATTCTTACCTCTCACCTTTTACCTCGTACCTGTTACCTCGTACCTCTTATCTCGTACCTCTTATTCTTACCTCTCACCTTTTACCTTGTAAGTTTTACCTCTAACCTAGTAACTCTTACCTTTTACCTCTTACCTTTTACCTCTTACCTTTTACCTCTTACTCCTTACCCTTTACCTTGTAGGTTTTACCTCTTACCTCGGATATCATGCCTCCTCTATCCTAACACCTCAAGTCCTATGAGTATTGACTATTGACTGATAAAAACTGACTGATCAAAATAAACTGATTAAAAATTTGATTAGGTACCGATAATATGATACATTTCTCTCTCTCAAAGTAAATCTGCTACTCCTCGCCATGACTATGGGTAATGTCAAAAGCAAGCAACCGGCGACACCCGGTTAAAATTTTTATATCAATTCTTTAAACCGCTCAATCGGGTAAACGTTTTGTTGTCAAGTTATGTTCGGATATAGACAGACGTTTCCCCGGTCAAAAGTTCCAACCGATTTATCGGTTTTTGGGTAAAATTAATAGTATATAAGTTAGTAATTCTACTCTTGTGTTCATTTTATATACATATATATATATATATATATATATAGATTGAGAGAGAGAGAGAGAGAGAGAGAGAGAGAGGGAGAGAGAGAGAGAGAGAGAGTAGTTAGGATTGGTTAGGTTAGTTTTGATCACGAGGAAAGGGATGGTGTCCTAAGCTATTTAGCAATTGCCTATCAGTAATTTTACTCTGTCCTTTTAGTCATCGAGTTTGAAGATCAAATGAGTGCAAACGTTCCATCATCCGTTTATATCCAAATTGCCTTAGTGATGGGACTAGTTAGAGAGAGAGAGAGAGAGAGAGAGAGAGAGAGAGAGAGAGTGGTTAGGATAGGTTAGTTTTGATCATGGGGAAAGGGATGTGTGGCCATATGACATTTAACATTTGTAAATCAGTAATTCTACTCTTGTCTTCAACTTAGAGAGAGAGAGAGAGAGAGAGAGAGAGAGAGAGGGGGGGGGGTAGGTTTGGTTAGGTTAGGTTAGTTTTGATCATGTGGGAAAGGATGGTGGCGGTAGGCCATTTAGCAATGGTAAACCAGTAATTCTACTCTTGTGATCAGTTTTTAGAGAGAGAGAGAGAGAGAGAGAGAGAGAGAGAGAGAGAATAGGTTAGTTAAGATTAGTTTTGATCATGGTTGAAGAGATGATGGTCATAGGGAGAGAGAGAGAGAGAGAGAGAGAGAGAGAGAGAGAGAGAGTAGGCTAGGTAAGGTTAGGTTATTTTTGATCATATGGGAAGGGATGGTGGCCTTTAGCCATTAGAGCAACTGTAAGTCATTAATTCTGCTCATGTCTTCAGTTTAAAGAGAGGGAGAGAGAGAGAGAGAGAGAGAGAGGAGAGAGAGAGAGAGAGGAGTACGCTAAGTAAGATTAGCTTAGTTTTGATCATGTGGGAAGGGATGGTGGCCTTTAGCCATTAGAGCAACTGTAATTCATTAATTCTGTTCATGTCCTTCAGTTTAGAGAGAGAGAGAGAGAGAGAGGAGAGAGAGAGAGAGTACGCTAGGTAAGGTTATGTTAGTTTTGATCATGTGGGAAGGGATGGAGGCCTTTAGCCATTTAGCAACTGTAATTCATTAATTCTGCTCATGTCTTCAGTTTAGAGAGAGAGAGAGAGAGAGAGAGGAGAGAAAGAGAGAGAGAGAGAGAGAGAGAGAGAGAGAGAGAGTACGCTAGGTAAGGTTATGTTAGTTTTGATCATGTGGGAAGGGATGGAGGCCTTTAGCCATTTAGCAACTGTTTAAGTCATTAATTCTACTCATGTCTTCAGTTGAGAGAGAGAGAGAGTAGGCTAGGTAAGGTTAGGTTAGGTTAGTTTTGATCACGTGGGAAGGGATGGTGGCCTTTAGCCATTTAGCAACTGTAAGTCATTAATTCTACTCATGTCTTCAGGTGAGAGAGAGAGAGAGAGAGAGAGAGAGAGAGAGAGAGAGAGAGAGTAGGGTAGGTAAGGTTAGGTTAGGTTAGTTTTGATCATGTGGGAAGTGATGGAGGCCTTCAGAAACTGTATAAGTCATTAATTCTACTCATGTCTTCAGTTGAGAGAGAGAGAGAGAGAGAGAAAGAGAGAGAGAGAGAGAGAGAGAGAGAGTAGGGTAGGTAAGGTTAGGTTAGGTTAGTTTTGATCATGTGGGAAGGGATGGTGGCTTTTAGCCATCTAGCAACTGTAAGTCATTAATTCTGCTCATGTCTTCAGTTTAAAGAAGAGAGAGAGAGAGAGAGAGAGAGAGAGAGAGAGAGAGAGAAGGCTAGGTAAGGTTAGGTTAGTTTTGATCGTGTGGGAAGGGATGGTGGGCTTTAGCCATTTAGCAACTGTAATTCATTAATTCTACTCATGTCTTCAGTTTAAAGAGAGAGAGAGAGAGAGAGAGAGAGAGAGAGAGAGAGAGAGAGAGACAGAGCGAGAGAGAGAGAGAGAGAGAAGGCTAGGTAAGGTTAGGTTAGTTTTGATCATGTGGGAAGGGATGGTGGCCTTTAGCCATTTAGCAAATGTAAGTCATTAATTCTACTCATGTCTTCAGTTTAGAGAGAGAGAGAGAGAGAGAGAGAGAGAGAGAGAGAGTAGGCTAGGTAAGGTTAGGTTAGGTTAGTTTTGATCACGTGGGAAGGGATGGTGGCCTTTAGCCATTTAGCAACTGTAAGTCATTAATTCTACTCATGTCTTCAGGTGAGAGAGAGAGAGAGTAGGCTAGTTAAGGTTAGGTTAGGTTAGTTTTGGTCATGTGGGAAGGGTTGGTGGCCTTTAGCAACTGCAAGTCATTAATTCTACTCATGTCCTCAGTTTAAAGAGAGAGAGAGATAGAGAGTAGGCTAGGTAAGGTTAGGTTAGTTTTGATCATGTGGGAAGTGATGGAGGCCTTCAGAAACTGTTTAAGTCATTAATTCTACTCATGTCTTCAGTTGAGAGAGAGAGAGAGAGAGAGAGAGAGGAGAGGAGAGAGAGAGAGAGAGAGAGAGAGAGAGAGAGAGAAGGGTAGGTAAGGTTAGGTTAGGTTAGTTTTGATCATGTGGGAAGGGATGGTGGCTTTTAGCCATCTAGCAACTGTAAGTCATTAATTCTGCTCATGTCTTCAGTTTAAAGAAAGAGAGAGAGAGAGAGAGAGAGAGAGAGAGAGAGAGAGAGAGAGGGGGTAGGTAAGGTTAGGTTAGTTTTGATCATGTGGGAAGGGATGTGGCCTTTAGCCATTTAGCAACTGTAAGTCATTAATTCTACTCATGTCTTCAGTTTAAAGAGAGAGAGAGAGAGAGAGAGAGAGAGAGAGAAGAGAGAGAGAGAGAAGGCTAGGTAAGGTTAGGTTAGTTTTGATCATGTGGGAAGGGATGGTGGCCTTTAGCCATTTAGCAAATGTAAGTCATTAATTCTACTCATATATTCAGTTTAGAGAGAGAGAGAGAGAGAGAGAAAGAGAGAGAGAGAGAGTAGGCTAGGTAAGGTTAGGTTAGTTTTGATCATGTGGGAAGGGATGGTGGCTTTTAGACATTTAGCAACTGTAAGTCATTAATTCTACTCATGTCTTCCGTTTAAAGAGAGAGAGGAGAGAGAGAGAGAGAGAGAGAGAGAGAGAAAGAGAGAGAGAGAGAGAGAGATTAGGCTTGTAAGGACAGTGAGACAAGCGTCACCAAGATCAACTGATACTTTATTCAAACGTGCATGGGAGTATATTACAAGGTGCGGACAGAAAGGTAGGATGGCGCTGGCGCCAAGTCAGAATGAATTGCCCGCCAAAATATATGTGTTTTCTTACACTTACAAATACTGTATACGAATTATGAATTAACAGAAACATGTAAAGAAATGATACATATGCCAAAATGTAGCTCTGATAGAGCGGAATACAGATACATGGGAAACCAGGGTGTGGCGAAAGGAGAATTCAAATAAATGAGCAGTTTGTTGCTTCTGGACGACGAAGGGAGCGGTGTCCTTACAAGTACTCCCCCCCCCAAGACATCGGGCGGCGTAGAGGGCTGATGATCAATCTTCCTATCTTTTCGGGCGTCGGAGGGTTCCTCTTGTTTTTGAACGGAGGGGCGCGCCGGCGGTCGGCGTAAGGATCTCTTCCTCTTGTCGTCGTTTGATGATTTTTCTTTCGTTGGGCGCCTTGTTTTGAGGTGGAACTCTGGATCTGCCAGGTCCGGCGGAGGCGGTGTCGCTTACTTCTAGAAATGCTGGTTTCACGCTGTCTATTGAGATCCAGTCCTCTTGGCCATGGACGTCGAGAAGGAAGGCTTTCGTTGTCCTCTTAATTACCCGGTAGGTGCCTCGATAAGGTCTAGTTAGTGGTTGTCGATGAGCTTCGACACGGACGAAAACGTACCTGTAGTCATCCAGGTTTATTGGCTTGAAGTGCTTGGTTCTGTCCTGGTAAGTTTTGAGACATGGCCTGAACTTCCTGGCGATGTCCCTTAGGTGATCCAGCTGCGTGTCGTCGGTCGATGAGGGAAAGAATTCGCCAGGAACTGCGAGCGCCTCCCCGTAAACCTTTTCGGCGGGCGAAGGTTCGCCGTTTGCGCGAGGGGCGGTGCGAAGGCCGAGGAGTACCCAAGGAAGGCGTGATTTCCAGTTCCCGTCGGTGCAGCTCGCCATCAGGGACGCCTTGAGGGCGCGGTGAGTTCTTTCGACCATGCCGTTTGCCGCGGGGTTGTATGCCGTGGTGCTGTGGAGCGTTGTCCCCATCAGGTTCGCCAAAGCGAGCCATATTTTTGAGAGGAAAGCGGGGCCTCTGTCTGTCGTGATGTCGTCAGGAACGCCAAACCTGCTCACCCAGCTTGACAGGAGGGATTCGGCGCATGCTTGAGTCTTAGCTTCGGTCATCGGCGATGCCTCCAACCACCTTGTGGAGCGATCGATGATCGTAAGCAGGTAGCGAGCAGATCCAGAAGGGGGCAATGGTCCCACGACGTCGATGTGTATGTGACCGAAACGTCTTTTTGGCTGGGGGAAATCGCCTACCCCCGATTCGGTGTGACGGCTGACTTTGCTTGACTGGCAGTTGATGCATGACTTCGCCCATTCCCGGGCGTCCTTTTTTATCCCTGGCCAGACGAACTTTTCAGACAGAAGGCGAGCGGTGGTGCGTCCTGAGGGGTGTGAAAGTCCATGGATGATATCGAATATTTTCCTTCTGCAGGAGGCTGGTATCTAGGGACGTGGGCGGCCGGTGCTGGTGTCGCAAAGAATAGTTACTCCTGCTGGTCCGAGGGGAATCGCACTTATCTTGAGCGCGGATGGCCCAGTCAGGTGAACCTGTGCTTCTCGGTCGGTGCGTTGTTCGATTGCGAGATTGGCGTAGTCGATTCCTAGGTGGGTTGCGTCAATTTCAATCCTTAAAAGGGCGTCCGCGACTGGATTTTTCTTTCCTGGGACGTAACGTATGGTGCACCCGAATTCGGCGATTGTTGCGAGAAGACGTTGTTGTCGGGAGGACCATGCGCCGGTCGATTTCGTTAAAGCGTGTACAAGGGGTTGATGGTCCGTCGCGATTGTGAAGGGAGTGCCCTCCAAGATGTGCCTGAAGTGGCGGACGGCGAGGTAGACGGCGAGGAGTTCCCTATCGAAGGTGCTGTATCTTGTTTCGGCGGGTTTCAATTTCTTGCTGAAGAATGCCAGCGGTCGAGGAGACCCATCGACGAGTTGCTCCAGCACAGCCCCACAGGCGACGTTGCTGGCGTCGGTTGTTAGTCGCAGGGGCGCGTTGTCGTCGAAATGAGCCAGGGTGGTGGCATTCGCGAGGGCATCCTTCGTCTGGGCGAATGCCTGTTGCTGAGGCAAACCCCACTCGAGTTTTTTCACTTTTCCTTTCAGGAGGTTGTCGAGGGGTGACAGGGTTTGTGCGATGTTGGGGATGAAGCGCCTGTAGTAATTGACCATCCCCAAGAACTCCTGAAGTTGACGGATGGTCGTAGGTATCGGGAACTTTCTGATGGCGTCGACCTTCATTGTCATGGGTTTTACCCCGCACGAGGATACGCGGTGACCAAGGAAATCCACTCCTTCCGCACCGAACGTGCATTTGTCGAAACGTACGACTAGGCCGTTCTCCTGTAGGCGTTTGAGGACGGTACGGACGTGCCTCCGGTGTTCCTCCTTGGTTTTCGAGAATATCAGGATGTCGTCGACGTAGCAGACGCAGAAAGATAGGTCACCCAGAATGCTATCCATTAGTCGTTGGAAGGTTGCCCCGGAGTTGCGTAGACCGAAGGTTGAGTATGCGAAGGTGTAGGATCCAAACGGCGTTACAATGGCAGTTTTCGGGATGTCGTCCGGAAATACGGGGACCTGGAAGTAAGACTTGAGGAGGTCCATCTTGGTAAAATACTTCGCGCCGTGCAACGTGTTCGTTAGGTCCTGCATGTTGGGCAGCGGGTAGTGATCAGGCGTTGTGATGAGGTTGAGCTGCCTGTAGTCGCCGCAAGGTCTCCAGGACCCGTCCGGCTTTTTTACCATGTGTAGGGGCGATGCCCAGGGGCTCGATGCTTTCTTACAGATACCCATGCGTTCCATGTCCTCAAAGGCGCGTTTGGCATCCTTCAGTTTCTGGGGCGGTAGGCGGCGGAATTTGGCGTGAGTAGGAGGTCCTGTCGTTGTGATGTGGTGGTAGATCCCGTGCTTGGACGGGGAACCTGGCGAGTGTCGGAGCTCGGGCTTGAAAACCTCGGGAAATTCTTGTAGGAGGTCGGCGTAGGGGTGCGTCGTTACGGCGGATACGGACATTGTTGCAGGGCCGTGTTCTAGGGCGCGGGACTGGCAGGTTCCCGTGTCGATGAGACAAGGAGTCCGTGGTGGGCGAGGAAATCTGCACCGAGGAGGTGGCGATTGACGTCGGCGATGGCGAAGGGCCAAGAATACGAACGGCCCATGATAGATATCTTGAGGGTCCTAATCCCATAGCACCGTATGGGAGATCCGTTTTCGGCGATGAGTGAGGGAGCGTTTTTGTCGGGACCACGGTCTAGGTCGGACTTGGAAAGTGGGAACGTTGACTGCATTGCGCCGGTGTCTACCATGAGTCTACGGTTGGAAATGGTATCGAGGATATAGAAACCATTCTTGTTTTGGTTACCTGCGGCTGCGATGGTGGCAGGTGGAAGCTTCTGGCGTCGTCTTTTAGGGAAACTGCATGGTGCTCTACATTTCTTGGCGTCGCTGCCGAACTGTTGGTGGTAGAAGCACCATGCTGGGTTAGTCCTAGGGTTCGGTCGTGTTGGTTGCGGCGGTTTCTTTCTTGATAGAACGTTGATCTCGTCGTCCTCAGGGGCTGTTGCCGAGGAGTCTATGGAAGAGCATCTGCTGAAGGAAGAGAACGAAGGCGGTGTTGACGATGATGCTCCGAGGCGAGATGCCTTGGAGGCCTCGTGGAGCTTCTGAGCCTTCGACAGGAGTTCGTTCATCGGGAGCGTGTCAGCGTCTGTCAATCGGGCCCTTACGTCCTGTGGTAGGCGTCGAAGAAAGATCTCGCGAGATAAGCTAATCTCACGTCGTCGGCCGTTGCTGTCTGTTTCGGGGAGCAAAAGCAGGCCGGTTAACTCGTCCCACGCCTCGACAGGAGAGGTGTCACCCATGGGCTTGCCAGCGAGGTCCAGGACTTTCTGTGCCCTTGCTGAGACGGAGAGGGAGTAGATACCGATGAGTTTCGTTCTCAGGTCGTCGTATGAAACTTGGCCGGCCTGGGCGTCGAGCCATGGGGAAATCTTGTCGAATACCTCTTTAGGTATGGAGGTGAGAACGATGTCAGCCTTGGCGCAGGAGTCGCTGAGTCTAGCGACACGGAAGAGTACGTCTGCTCGCAGGAACCAGGATGCGGTGCTGTGTTGAGAAAAGGGCGGCAGTTTGACTTTGGGCGTGGAGGCGAGGCCATTGGGTGCGATGGGCGTGTTGCTTCCTGCATCGTGGCCAGACGACGAGTCGGCGAAGAGGTGAGAAGTTGATATGTCGGTTAAGCTCATCCTACTGCCTTACATGCACTGAAGTGTGGGAGAACCAAAGGCAGGTTCATGCCTAAGGTAACGGAGTATAGAGAAGGTAGCACGGCCGTAATAAGTCCGTTAATGGCAAAGCCAAAACCGCTGATGCTACTTGTCACTCCGGGGTCACCAGTTGTAAGGACAGTGAGACAAGCGTCACCAAGATCAACTGATACTTTATTCAAATGTGCATGGGAGTATATTACAAGGTGCGGACGGAAAGGTAGGATGGCGCTGGCGCCAAGTCAGAATGAATTGCCCGCCAAAATATATGTGTTTTCTTACACTTACAAATATACGAATTATGAATTAACAGAAACATGTAATGAAATGATACATATGCCAAAATGTAGCTCTGATAGAGTGGAATACAGATACATGGGAAACCACGGTGTGGCGAAAGGAGAATTCAAATAAATGAGCAGTTTGTTGCTTCTGGACGACGAAGGGAGCGGTGTCCTTACAGGCTAGGTAAGGTTAGGTTAGTTTTGATCATGTGGGAAGGGATGGTGGCCTTTAGCCATTTAGCAACTGAATATCATTAATTCTACTCTTCAGTTGAGAGAGAGAGAGAGAGAGAGAGAGAGAGAGAGAGAGAGAGAGAGAGAGAGAGAGAGAGTAGGCTAGTCGAAGTTAGGTTAGTTTTGATCATGTGGGAAGGGATGGTGGCCTTTAGCCATTTAACAACTGTTAGTCATTAATTCTACTCATGTCTTCAGTTTAGAGAGAGAGAGAGAGAGAGAGAGAGAGAGAGAGAGAGAGAGAGAGAGAGTTGGCTAGGTAAGGTTATATTAGTTTTGATCATGTAGGAAGGGATGGTTGCCATAGGCCATTTAGTAATCGTAAAACAGTAATATTACTCTTGTCTTCAGTTTAGAGAGAGAGAGAGAGAGAGAGAGAGAGAGAGAGAGAGAGAGAGAGAGAGAGAGAGAGAGAGAGAGAGAAGGTATTAGTAGTTGTAGTAGTAGTAGGTTGGGATGGTTCTGATGTTATGGGAAGGGAGGGAGGTTGGCCAAATCTCATTTAGAAATTCTAATTCAGTAATTCTTATTCTTGCCTTCAGTTTTATTTAATAAAAGAACAAACGTTTTATATGTGTGTGACTCTTCTTCCTAGGCCCTGTTTTGGTTAGTTGTCGCTCAATGTCCTGTCGGCTGTTAGTCTCAAATTCTTTATTAATGGCGATTGCTGACCTGTCTCTCTTGTGGCTGTCTTTCTTATTTTCTATAGCTGGGATTGGGTGATTTGCTTTACGGATTATACGTAGTCTGGTAGTAGAGGAGTCTACTAGTATATTACTCAGACACGGAGAGTATATTTTTAGTTTGTTTGTACAGTTGTCTGTTTGTTAACATGATTTTGTAGTTTGTTATGGTTAAGATTTAAGAGAGACAGGAGTATAACCTTTGATCTTTCAAGGGCATCAGAGGTCAAAATTGAGTTTTTCTTGGCCATAACTTTTGATTTTTTCAAGACAGATTTTACCGCTTAAGCTGGGAAGGTACCTGCCGGGAGATAAGGAAGTATCCCTAGATTACTGGAGTCGAAAGATATTACCTTACCACTCGCAAAAAAATAATATTAATGAAAGAAAACTACAGAATGAGCCAGTGTATCAAATTTAGGTATAGGTTCTTTTTAAAATTCATCATATTTATCTGTGGGAAACTCAGCTAAAACATGTTTTCTTATACTTAGCACTGTCCCGGTACTGTCGTTAAAGTTAATTTTGATTGGAACATACATCTCCTAAATGATTTTTGGTGCAAAAAAACTTATACTCGATATTGAATTGGATTGGATTTTCCTGCAAAAAATGCTTGAAATTCTATATTGGAATTAATTTATGAATTGGGCTGTAATGCCCAGTACAGGGTCATTCAGCTCAAAAGTGCAATTGGAGAAAACTCTATATGTACACTATGGCGTAAAAAATGAAAGAACGTGGACAGCATGATAGAATAAAGGGACCTGGAACGGGGGTGGACTAGGAGATTATGACGCATGTGCAACGAGTTGCTGATGGATCGTTGCAAGGACCCTCAACTATTGCTCACAGTACATTGCGTGAGGTGCACTGACGGTACTACCCCCTTACAGGAAACTCGTCTAATTGTAGTAATGCGTTTAACTAAAATTTACTTGCATTCACTTATGCAATAAAAATATGTTTTTACATCATATCTGTAGTTGTTTGTTCGATCTGGATGTTATACATGCAATGTGCGTACTAGCAAATCTCCAAATTACATGGAGCACAAGGTGGACGTGATCTCGCACTAGATGTTAAACCTCACAAGCAGTCCTTAAAGCTGTGAAATGGGAAGAATGTCATTATCACAAACTCTAGATTAATTTTAAAGTTATCAACGTTCAGAAAATTTTATTCTTTTTAAGTCTAGTCTTCATAATTTTATTGAAGACCACATATTGAAAAGAATACAAGTGGGAAATAAATCTTACTTTCTTATTCACACCTTGGATAATGAGGAAGGTGCAACATATGAGATAGACACACTTCTTTACATAGAGTTTTCGTAATTTACACAATATTTCTTCACCAACACTTCTGATCTTTTATAATTCCGTATTTTCATAAATAGATTCAAACTGATTGACTACTAAAAAATGTCTGAAAACTCGCACAAGGAAAAGGAGTAAATGAAATGCTTTACTCAATTTTTGTTATTTGATGATAAGTAGTCCCGTACGTTTCTAGAATATACAGTATATATATATATATATATATATATATATATATATATATATATATATATATATATATATATATATATAACAACAGAAAATGCAGCCGTTTCTATTTCACTGTAGGACAAAGGCCTTCTAGGAGGACACTCCAAAATCAAACCATTGTTCTCTAATCATGGGTAGTGCCATAGCCTCTGTACCATGGTCTTCCACTGCCTTGGGTTAGAGTTCTCTTGCTTGAGGGTACACTCGGGCACACTATTCTATCTTATATCTTATTTCTCTTCCTCTTGTTTCGTTAAATTTTTTTTAGTTTATAAAGTGATATTCATTTTAATATTGTTGCTCTTTTTAAAATATTTTATTTTTCCTTGTTTCCTTTCCTCACTGAGCTATTTTCCCTGTTGGAGCTCCCGGGCTTATAGCATCCTGCTTTTCCAACTAGGGTTGTAGCTTAGCAAATAATAATAATAATAATAATAATAATAATAATAATAATAATAATAAAATGCCCTTAGTTATGTCTGGGGTTCGGGCATTTCCATCACCAAAATGTTCATTGCGGACTGGTGATTGTGGGACACTTTAATCAGATCACTCACAGCAAACTAACCTAATATGGGTGGCCTGACTATAACAGCTTTGTTGATCATGGTGATACGCAAACCCTTTCACCGCGTTAAGGTATCCCCACTCAGAAAGGGATATTTTATATATATATATATATATATATATATATATATATATATATATATATATATATATATGTGTGTGTGTGTGTGTGTGTGTGTGTGTGTGGTGTGTGTGAGTGTGTGCATGTGTGTTTTGTCGAAAACCATTTACGATGGACTAGTACCTTAAATTTTTGTAAATACCACTTGTAAATTATTGGATCCTATCTCTGTAAAATACGGTAAATTAGATAATATTTATTTATGTATGGCACCGTAATTCAATTAGCTTTTTGGGCATATGTATAAGGATTTTCATCATTTTGACCATCTTTTCCATTCAAATCTTCCCAGACTACTGTATACCAACCACTACGTAATATAATAAATGCATTGAATCTAATAGTCTTGGAACTTCAAAAGTTAAGACTTTGTGCAAATTATTTTCTTTCCAGCAGGTTGACGTGTTTTGTTTCATACTTTATGTATATTTATCATTTTAAAATAGTTATGCATCATAATACATTGTTTTGTCTATTTTTGTTGAATAGTTTCTTATCCTGGTGGGGGCCTTAGGTTTTACCAAGTAAGTTGCAGCTTCGCTAAAAAAACAATGTTAGTATTATTGGAATATGTTGCTGGTATAATGTAACTTTACTTCATGTATTTTCTTATATGGGTTCATTGTGTATATATATATATATATATATATATATATATATATATATATATATATATATATATATATATATAGGCTATATATATATATATATATATATATATATATATATATATATATATACTAGTATATGTTTCACAATAACATTCAATGTTTTTTATCATAAGAAAATAAATTAAAAGAAAGTTTGAAATATCATCATCATCTCCTCCTACGACTATTGATGCAAAGGGCCTCATTTAGGTTTCGCCAGTCATCCTCTCCTACTTCGCGCTTCATAGTCTTCAGCCATGTAGTTCTGGGTCTTCCAACTCTTCTAGGGCCTTGCAGAGCCCAGTCGAATGTTTGGTGAACTAATCTCTCTTGGGGAGTGCGAAGAGCATGACCAAACCATCTCCATCTGCCCCTCACCATGATCTCATCCACATAGGGCACTCAAGTAATCTCTCCTATAGTTTCATTTCTAATCCTGTCATACTATTCAATTCCCAATATTCTTCTGAGGACTTTGTTCTCAAATCTACATAATCTGTTGGATATTGTTTCATTGTCATACCACGACTCATGTCCATACTCATATCCATACAGTAATATCGATCCCACTAAACTGATATATAGTCTGATTTTTATATGTAATTTCGGGCGATTTGATTTCCAAATTTTATTTAACCTAGCCATTATCTGATCTGCTTTTTTCGGTCTTCCATTAAACTCCAATTCTAAAGACCCTATATTAGAGATCATAGTTCCTAAATATTTGAATGATTCTACCTCATTAATCTTTTCTCCCTCCATTGATATTTCATCTTCCATTGCATATTCCGTTCTCATCATCTCTGTCTTTCTGCTATTCATCTTGAGCCCAACCTCCTGAGATATTTCATGCATTCTGGTAAGCAAGCATTGCAAATCCTATGGTGTTCTGCTATTAAGGACAGTGTCATCAGCATCCTCTAGGTCAGCTAATTTCCTATTACCAATCCAGTTCAGTCCTTCTCCACCATCTCCACCTTTTCTATGCATTACAAAATCCATGAGGGAGATAAACAAAATAGGTGACAACACATTCCCTTGGAGTACTCCACTGTTCACTGGAAGTTCATTTGATAGGATTCCACTAACATTAACTTTGCACTTACTATACTCATGAATAGACTTAATCAAATTTATATATTTATAAGGAACTCCGTAATAACGCGGGACTCTCCACAAAATTGGCCGGTGGACACTATCAAAGCCTTTTTCATAGTCCCAAAATGTCATCAATAGTGGATTCCTATATTCTACAAATTGCTGTACAACCTGTCTTAAAATGAGAATTTAGTCAGTACAACTTCTACCTTTTCTAAATTCTGCTTGTTCGTCTCCCAGCTTTTCTTCAATCTTTCTCTCTAGCCTCTGTAGAATAAGTATACTATATATTTTCATGACAATTGACGTAGGTGTTATGTCTCTGTAATTATTGCAATCAGTCAGATATCCTTTTTTTGCCATTTTCACCAACACTGCTAACTCCCACTCATCAGGTTTTGTGTCTTCATGCCACATTCTACAAAATAATCTTTTAAGTATTCTGAGTCACCTCATTTTCTGCTAATATCATCTCAGCAGTTATTTCATCATACCCAGGGGCTTTCCATCTCTTAAGTTTTTCAAGAGTAGCTTCGACTTCAAACACACTGAATTCATTCATGGGCACATCAAGGTCTTCCTCATCTTCAGTTATATCAATCAAATTATTCCCTTCATATCTCTTATTCATGACCTCACTAAAGAGTGTCATCCAACGTTACCTTTCTTAAATTTTATTTGTTATAACGGATCCAACTTTCTTTCGGATGAGTATATGCTTCTTCTTTGCCCCCTTGGAGATTTCATTATTAATTCTATGAGCAATTCTTACACCATAGCCACTCTCTGAATTCATAGCTTTGTCAGCCTCACTGGCTTTACTATAGATATTCTCTCCAGTTATTCCTGGCTTTTCTTTTGACTTCAATATCAATACTGGAATACTTAGCATGCTCTACCTTGTAATTTCCATTACTTCCTCCAAAACTTTCAACATTCATTTTCTGTATTTGTCTCCTTTTTATAGTATCCCAATTATCATTTGATATCCATGGCTTCCTCCTTGTAACTACATGTCCCAAAACTTCCCTACCAACTGACTGTTATATGTTTTTAATATCACACCATTCTTCGTTAATTGTGTGCTCTTATTCTCTTAAAGTCTCTAAGACTGCAAATCGATTCCTACATTCAATTGCAAAGGTGTCTCTATGTTCATCTTCTAGAAGCTTAATTGTATCAAACCTAGATATTCTATCTATATTTCTGATGGGTGCTTTCAGTTTAAATTTCAGTGTGGCAACAAGGAGCTGGCGATCACTACCAATATATGCACTTCTGTAGCTTCTCACATTTCTCAGTCCTCCTTCTCTCTTTATTTATGGCTATATGATCTTTTTGATTTTAGTAATTGCCCCATGGTGAAGTCCATGTATATTTTTGGATGTCGTTGTGCTGGAAAAGAGTAGCTCCAATAACAAGATTGTTTGCTGAACAAAAACACCCTGTTACATTGCGGACTGGGGCCCATTCTGTCATTTTTGCTTTCCATAGACTGACTAAATCCATAGACGATTCATTGGCTAGATTCATCAAAGGATAGCCAGTTTCTTGTAATGCGCAGTGCCTATCTAAGGCAAGTGACCCTTGCCGGCCAATACTTATTCTAGTAAGATCATCTGTCAGGCATCGAGGGTATAAGCTGAAGAGACAGCTTGTCTATTGCCTTAAACTCTCTATCCGTCACCCTGCTGCCAGTGACTTCGAGATTTAGGGGGCATTTCCTCCACACCCAAAGTTCTCGTTACTTCACCAGGTTGCTTATTCGCTTATACGAGTATAACCGTTGGCAAACATGGATTGCTAAGATAACCACCTAGTACGGTAATGACAATAATTGTATTTTCATTAAACTGTATTTCTGAAAATCAAAGTAGCTACCTTTTATGGTACACCAAATTTTTAAATAACAAAGATAAATATGATCAAGGTAGGAAAAAAAGGCGAATAATAAACGAGCAGTCTGGCAAGTCAACATTCTATGAGTGACCATTATAAAATAGAAGTTGTTTATGAAGTACAAAAAAAGTTAAAGACTAGCTTCCTTGGAAAACGGCAGTCGTATACCGGCTAGTCATTGATAGATTGCCGTTGACCTATTCATTACAGTGGATATCTTTTCCTATGGGATGTTCTCAAATTTACCCTCTGCAGCTTTCCTCGTTGATGTTTAATCATACTTTTTGAATTTGAATTTAACCTTGCCATGCGTGCCTTGCTTCTTGACTGAGAGAAACCATGCTTCCTTTGATATCAACGCTTCTGTTTTTATCTTTTTTTGTTTGTGGGATGGCTTTCTTTTGTTACCTTCAATTGATAAACCAAAACGAATATCAAAACATAAAACAATAAATTGAAATAAAAAGAAGAATACCTGAACTGAAACTAAAATAATATAAAACTAAGAAGACATTTTCATCATAATTACACAGCAGTTTATGTAATGGTCGGCTCCAAAGTTTGGACCGGATAATGGCTGTGAAACCACGGGTAATTACATACCTTACCTTATACAAAGCTTTTTTTTCTTAACAGATGATTTTAGCATTTGAGCTTATATCTAGGACCCAAACTAAATTAATGTATTCAGTACTTAAGAATCTTTTTATATACGGAAATCTATGAGTTTGGCAGTTATTATTATTATTATTATTATTATTATTATTATTATTATTATTATAAAATGCTAAGCTACAACCCTAGTTGGAAAAGCAGGATGCTATAAGCCTAGGGGCCCCAACAGTGAAAATAGCCCAGTTAGGAAAGGAAATAAAGAAAAATAAAACATTTTAAGGATAGTAACAACATTAAAATAAATATTTCCTATAAAAACTATAAAAATTTAACAAAACAAGAGGAAGAGAAATGTGTCCGGGTGTACCCTCAAGCAAGAGAACTCTAACCCAAGACAGTGGAAGACCATGGTACAGAGGCTATGGCACTACTCAAGACTAGAGAACAATGGTTTGATTTTGGAGTGTCCTTCTCCTAGAAGCTGCTTACCATAGCTGAAGAGTCTCTTCTACCCTTACCAAGAGGAAAGTAGCCACTGAACAATTACAGGACAGTATTTAACCCCTTGGGTGAAGAAGAATTGTTTGGCAATCTCAGTGTTGTCAGGTGTATGAGGAATAGGTCAGAGTATTCGGTGTCTGTGTAGGCAAAGGGAAAAAACCGTAACCAGAGAGAAGGCTCCTATGTAGTACTGTCTGGCCAGTCAAAGGACCCCATAATTCTCTAGCTGTAATTGAAAACTGGTTCATTCGAGGTAGTAGAAAAAGATGTAGGTTTTGATGTATTGGTTACCTATCCTGAAATAACTTTGTGGTTTGCATGACTTCAGATCAGTTTATTATCTACAATCTACAGTACATACAAACACACATATACATATGTCACAGTTCCACTGCTAGTAAAATTTTCTTTGTTTCATAACTTTCGATAAAAATGTTGACCTATCCAAAAGCTCAATTACCTGGATATTGTCTATCCACGTACCAGATAAATGGGACAAAACAATGCGAATTCACAGTGTAAAATCAACGTTGGAAAGCCATATACTCAAAATTATGCCACATACTATAATATTAAATTGAAAGGTATTTTAAATTATAGGTAAATGTATCATTTTTATAGTACATTAGTGCATGCTTAATACAATTCAAATTCATATACATTTGTTGATTGGTATCTGACTTTCACATAAAGGATTTTGCCAACTATCACCTTACTGATGTAACCAATTGACTTGTTACGGTATCATATGACTCCATTCTTGTGGGGCATACCTCGCAAATGTATTTTGTCTTGATTACCTATTTTTTTTATCTGGATATGTTCTGTACTTATTAACACACATGACTTAGAAATCACGGTTGAAACCAGATGAAGAAATTACATTTCAACAATTAATCTTGTGAAAAATGGAATAGCATTCATAATAAGTCAGCCTATAAATCAGTATGTCTTTCTGTTTTTCTTTATATACTCCCAACAGGAAGTAAAGGATTTATTTACAAAAATATTTGCTAATCTCAGCAATTCTACATTCGATTAAGAATTTAGATCTTGTTGAACCCTGAACTGTTTTTAGTAAAATATTCGGGAAAAGAGCCCCCCCCCCAAAAAAAAGTGTGGTAATACGAGTTAACAAATAATGGATTTTTTGCCTTTTAGATGGCTTACATTGTCAAGATTGAATATTCTTGATCAGGATATTAAAAAGTTACTTGCTAAAGAGGTTCATTTCTGACTCCGTCGAGTTTCAGTAGGAGCTATCCCATTTTTTTTTTATTTTACTTTACATAGAATATTGCATTAGTTTTATTTCCTAGTGTGTAGGCCTACTAATCGTGGTTTTCTATATCCGTTTCTTATTTGGATCATTGTTGCGGAAAAGTTTTGGTGATCGTTTGTTATCGTACAAGAGGATGGCTTTCAATAAAGGCTATCTGGGATTGTGAAAATTTAAGATCCTAAATTAACATCTTAGACTGTTTAAGTTAGACTGTTTAAGCTCATTAAAAAAGTTTTTAATGGTGAAAAAAGGGGATCGCTTTTGACATTGTAAGACGTATTTCCTTCCAGATACATCAAACAGTTTTATGCTTGGCGATTTGATAGAAAGGACACTTGAAAAGTTACTTTTGAGTAATTTGTTGTATTTTTAGTGATATTTCATGGGTTGTGTAAAATACGTATGTAATAGTGTTTAATTTAAATAATATAATTCTATTCATTTTCTCCAGGTTAGACGGTAATCTTTAGAATGATTGTGGAGTCCTTTTCTAGAGATTCAAGATATATTAGTTTAAATTAAAAGGACAAGCATTTGTAAAGTGGCATCTCTCTCTCTCTCTCTCTCTCTCTCTCTCTCTCTCTCTCTCTCTCTCTCTCTCTCTCTCTCCAGTTCTTTCCTTCTCCCATTGACCTTTCTCTTTCATGTTTTTTTTACTCCCCTTGTCTCCTATCAACCTATTTTTCGTCTCCCTTAGTCGTATTACTCATTCCATTTACTATTTCCTTATGCATTCTTTTATACATCTCTCTCTCTCTCTCTCTCTCTCTCTCTCTCTCTCTCTCTCTCTCTCTCTCTCTCTCTCTCTCTCTCTCTCTCTGGCAGTTGGTTTTAGAGAATTGTTTCGTTCCTTTCGAGATAAATGGTAAAGATAAGTAACGTCAGTAATGAATGATACTTGGTAATACTCGATACACTTGGTTTCCTATTAGCCTCCTGTCATTTAAGATAAGGGATTTGTAACCACAGTAATAAATAGTACATATGAACACCTGGAAGAGCCCCTATACTTTCTCGTGTGGTAATGAGCAGTCTTCACCGCTAAAAGTATAGAAAAGAGGTTTCTCAAGCCATGTAATATTTGGTATAGATTAACACTTTTAAACTCTGTCTCTTAAGAAATAAGAGTTTCTTTCTAGAGGTTTATTGTCACAATCCCTCTCTCGCATTCCTTTTACTCTATACTTATAGAATTTCTTTTTTCATTTACCTTTCTCTCTGTCATTGCTTTTGCAATCCCAAAACTCTCCTTTTCTCCTTCATTTCTTTATCGCGTTAGATACATTTGATATCCTTCAAGTCTTAGTGACTTTTTGGAGTGGGATGAAGAAGAGAAAATTTCCCGAGGCGTCTCTATCTTGAGCTTTTAATTCAGTACTTCTTCATTCATCATCATCCTACTTCACGCTTCATAGTCCTCAGCCATGTAGGCCTGGGTCTTCCAACTCTTCTAGCGTTTGGGAACTAATCTCTTTTGGTGACTGCGAAAGGTATGCCCAAACCATCTCCATCTAATCCTCATCATGATCTCATCCACATATGGGACTCAAGTAATCTCTCATAATCATATTTCTAATCCTGTCCAGCTATTAAATTCCCAATATCCTTCTGAGGGGTTTGTTCTCAAATCTACTAAATCTATTGGAGATTTTTTCATTGTCATACCATCACTCATGTCCATAAAGTAACACCGATCTCACTAAACTGATGTATAGTTTGATTTTTATATGTAATTTCAGGAGATTTGCTTTCCAAATTTTACTTAACCAAGCCATTGTCTGATTAGCTTTTTTTTCAATCTTTCACTAAACTCTAATTCTTAAGACAATGTATTGAAGATCATAGTTCCTAAATACTTAGATGATTCTACATCATTAATCCTTTCTCCTTCCAATGATATTTCACCTTCCATTGCATTTCGTGTTCTCATCATTTCTGTCTTTCCTCTATTTATCTTGAGCCCAACCTCATGTAATAGTTTATGCATTCTGGTAAGCAAGCATTGCAAATCCTATGGTGTCCTGCTAATAAGGACAGCATCATCAGCATACTCTAGGTCTGCTAATTTCCTATTACCAATCCAGTCCAATCCTTCACCATCTCCGACTGTTCTAAACATTACAAAATCCACAAGAAGTATAAAAAACATAGGTGGCAACACATTCGCTGTTCACTGGGAATTAATTTGATAGGACTCCATTAACATTAACTTTGCCCTTGCTATACTCATGAACAGACTCGATCAAATTCTCATAAGAGGAATTCCATAATAACGCAGGACTCTCCACAAAATTGGCGTGTGCACACTATCAAAGCCTTTTTCATAGTCCACAAATGCCATCAATAGTGGATTTCTATATTCCACGCATTGCTGTACATGTCTCATAATGCTTGTTCATCTATTAGCTTTTCATCAATCTTTCTCTCCAGTCTCTTCAAAATAAGCATACTACTGTATATATTTTCATAACATGCGACGTAAGTGTGATGCCTCTGTAATTATTGCAATCAGTCAGGTCTCCTTGTTTTTCCCATTTTTTACCAACACTCCTAACTCCCATCCCAGTCTTCAGGTTTTGCCTCTTCTTGCCACATTCTACAAAAATAATATTTTTAATTATTCTGGGGGTCACTTCATTTTCAGCCAGTATCATCTCGGCAATTATTCCATCGTACCATCGATATTAGTACTAGGTTTAAAATTTGCATAAAACTTTAATTAGTAAAAAAAAAAAAACATATTTGATTATTTAATTCTATTTTTAATAGATTTAATTGAAAGTAGATGTTTTGAACCAAAACCTCTTAATCAATGTCTTGGTTTTTCCCCCATGAACGTACAGCATATCTGTAGACTAACGAATAACTTCTTTCTGAGGTATGTAATGAAAGTATACCATGACATTTGAAGACTGCATCTATACAAAAACTACAACAATGATATCTATATGAATAATTATGACAATAATACCTCATTCATCGATAGTATGACACAGTTTGTTTTGATGGTGAATCATGATTATGTATATTTTCCATGGAATGTCTGTCATAGACATCGCAACAGAGATTAGTGTAGAAAAGCGTCTTCCCTCTCCAGACATCTTTTTATTGTAAAGTTGCCTAAACGCTCAAGTATATTTATTGAAACCAACAAGCCACTGGTTATCTCGCTTACCTGACTAAGGTATTCCCGCATTGTAATTTGAAACCAACTAGCCACCTGACTAAGGTATTCCGGCGTTGTAATAATTAGAAATTAATTGTCAAAGAGCTTCATAAAATCTCTCCGCTCTCAACCAATAATGAATTTTATGACATCATACTGTAGAATAGCTCATCCGTGGGAAATTATAAAAAACTCTACATCTAAAAACTCTACATCTAAAAAATACCAAATTACCTAGAGTAGAGGATGAGAAACAATTGTACTATATCTATCTGTAGCGTAGTGAATGGCTTTTCGAGGCAACAAAGACGCAGAAATGAATAATTGCTTTGGGGGTTAGCGTTTACACTTTTTGACCCCCAACGAAAGCGTAATTCTCAGAATCTCCTGCGGTCTTTATATGATGTCATGTTTAACTAGTGTGTAAGAAAAAGAATGACCCTTTGCAGAAAGAAATTGATTGATATCGAGGAGAGGAACATCTGGAAAATGTCAGAATGATAGAGGGAAAGAAATGTAACTGAAGGGCGTCAGTGCCCAGGAAATGAAGAAAAGGGCATTCACGATAAGGCGAAGTTGGTGCACTGCTGAGAACCCTTCTGTGTACTCATGTTAAGTGGATGATATGAAAGTTTTCTCTCGAGAGATTTCATCTCTGATTTAGCATTTATCTGGTCGGTATTGGGATGGTTAACCACTAAAGGAAACAAAAACGTCGTAAATAGTCAACCCCAGAACATACGTTGAGCATAGTGTTACCTCATAATTATTTACTGAAAAGCCAGAACGGTAATACCTGTTACGTAATATGTATGTATATATATATATATATATATATATATATATATATATATATATATATATATATGTGTGTGTGTGTGTGTGTGTGTGTGTGTGTGTGTGTGTATGGGTGAAGGACGACATTAAGGTTAAAGTCTCACAGTAGATTTTTTTTTTCAAGAATACTTGCTTTAGAAATTTCATCTACGCACCTCACTGTAGGCATTAGTTAAGGGTATTTACAACGTCATTTGGAGCAATGCTGCGCCTTCTTTTCAACCTTCATTTCTTCAATCCATCTGTCAAACCTCATTTAACTTGCTCACTGCCCTCCCTAGTCCCAGCGCCCGGCTATATGGCTTGATTCTGTTAGTCGATCCTAACGTAAATTAATGGACATTTTCAAAGAGAGGTTTTCACACGACTACCGAGTTCATGATGATATCCTAAATTCGCTCCAAAACAAAGACAGAATGACCAGCTCTGAGCTGAATCGTCGAAGTTAATGCTTGTTATTATTATTATTATTATTATTATTATTATTATTATTAGCTTAGCTACGACCCTAGTTGGAAAAGCAGGATACTATAAATCCAAGGGCTACAGGGAAAATAGCCCAGTGAGGAAAGGAAATAAGGAAATGAATAAACTACAAGAGAAGCAATGTTACGTCCGTTTTCATCTGAATGATCGCCCTCTCATGAGATTTCGTCCATTAATTGTGGAGCATTTTTACACAGTTAACAATTTGACCAGTTTCTTGCGTATTTATACCATGATGTGTATTAAAAATGTGTTTTATGTTTATCTGTTTTTTCCTTAAGATTTATAGCATACTGAATGTATAGTTAGATCGCAGAAATTTATAATTTCAGAAAATAGACTACTAGTACACAGTGGTTTGGTGAATAAGATAATTATAATCAGCTCCACTTATTTCAATTCCATCGTTTCTAGATACAGATCTACCAGACCCTGATAGGCACTAGCCGAACATTAGTTGCCATTTATTGGTGATAAGATCAAAAGCCTAGTTTCATCTTTAGGGTTAGTTAGGTGCTTTGAGAACTTACTGCCGATTCATTATCAGAGTCAATTTTTGGGGGATGGTCCCTTATAAGGCAGGCAGTGCTTTAACTGAAGAGTTGAGGCGCCTCTCCCCAAGTAAGGCGGTGTTTGGAGCCATATATGGCTCAGTTAACACTGACCTAAATTACGTATTTTTCCCCTCAGAGCCCTTCGTTCATTTTTGGTTTCATGTTAATTTCAACCCTTCGAGCTCAAAAGGGTGTCTGCTGGTATTATGTCGTTGCTTTCATCGTGCCAGGGACCAAATTTAGTTTTCCCATTGTGTTGGCATCTTTGTCTATCCAGTCGTCCGGCGGTATGTTGAGATAGGATGGTTATGAATTAGACACTCTATTCAACCTTGAAATGAGAAGTGTCGTTGCTGACTTATATCTCTAACCAGTCATTATATGAAACTAGACTTGTTTTATTAAGTCATATTTGAAAATTTAATTTGTCCAGTAAAAGTCTACTTGTTAGTGATTTGAAATAATCATTCAAAACCATTTTTCCCTCTTTTTGTCGATGAATACCTTTGACTCAGTTGCTGCTCCCTTGGTATCCTATTTAAGAGTTGGGAGAAGAAAGTAAAGATGAATGAAATTTGAACGGAATCTCGTATATTTTATATAATTAAGATTATATTAATCTGGTTACCCGGAATAAAATCTGAACAGTGTGGTCACAAGGAAGATAAGTCATAAAATAAAATACTTTATAATAATGTTTTCATTTTTTTACAATTACCTTCTAGTAGAGAAATAAGGAATTTTTTTTTTTTTTTTTTTTTTTTTTTTTGTGATTGGAAAAATAATGCAATCATTCTTAAAAGAAAGTGGATATCTTTGAGTAATGATGCTAGCCTGATTATATATAGGCTTATATATATTTTTTTCGCTAATACGAAATTATTAATTTTAAGGTTCTTTAAAAAAATAATTTTTGCGTTTCTCTTCAAACAGTGGCAATGTTAACTAACCTAGATGTTGATGAAGATCTTATTTTTAATTGTCTTGAAAGTAAGATCAAATGGTTTTGTGTTTAAGGAATCATAATTTAATATATTTAACCATAATAAGACTAATTTCTGTGAGATTTTAATGAAGTAAATGTGTGGCGATTAGAAAAGAAGGATAATCTGATTTGATTGAAAACATAAATGAGCTCATTTTAACTTTCCATCTATGAGAATAAGCTAAAGAAAAATAACAATGGCTTGCTTTCAAAAGAATTTTTTAAAGCTTGGCTTTTACGTGAGATGCAGAATATTTACTAAACCAAATGGTTCTTTGTATGATATGAAAATATTTGTGTGTGTGAAAGGACAAAAGACTTTTAATACAGTGGGAAAAAAATGAGTGTGGTCTTGTATAAATGAACAATCTCCTGTTGTCTTCATTGCGAATGGTCTTCATTTAATATCGATAAAATCTTGCACAGAAAAGAAAGAAATAAAATTGACGATTGTCTAATTGTAAGCCATAAAATCGATGCTGTTTTGCATGTAAGGAAGAAATTGAAGGGAATGAGGTTTGCTGACAATTTCTTTAAGTTCTTCTTATATTTTATTAAAAGAGAAAATATTCAAATGAAAGAAAATTGAATCTTCTTAGATTGCAGAGACAGCTTTCACATAATATAATGGTCATATGTGGGAAACGAAGAAGAGAAAAGAAGAAAAAGCAAACAAACGGATAAAAAACGAATGTGTGTATGCTTAAACTGCAACCCCAAAAATATAAAAAGCAAAGCACAATAATTTAGTGTTTTAAAGAAAGTTTCACACCTTCTATTGACCTTGCAAGGGATAGACAAGGTTAATATGATAAACACGGCAGCGACCAAGATATCCTATTCATATCTTATTGCTGATAATTTCTATGTATATATATATCGAAAGTAAGAAACTTTTGAATTGATAGAGAAAGGTGAGAGAAACTATGCTTTTGCCTTTATATAATCTTTGTCATAATATTATCTGTATGAATTATGATTAATCTTTTAACATAAAGGAATTAATTCCCAAGGGTTTACCTGTGCTTTAAAGTCGACCAGGGTATTATCCAGTATGCTTAGAGAGGTAAAACAAATCCAACTAAGGTCTGAACTAGAATGGGCCCTCGGTAGAGCGCATACTTTCGCCTATATCATGTTGTACATTTCAAGGTAGTCAGTTGAATTATGCACATTTTGTCACCATTTCCATACCAATCGGTTAAAAAATTGATCATGATATTGCAAAAAGATGTTTTTTATCTTTTAGTTACCTTGACCTTGACCTTTGTCCCAATCACTTCCAAAATCTAATCAAATTGCCCTAGGATCATGGCCAGTCATCACACTAAATTTCATGAGATTAGGTCAAATAGTTTTTAAGTTATGCGAATCACAAACACACAGACAGACTTATAAATAAATAGATACCCGAACAAGGGTAATGACATTACTTTATCATGTTGTATATCATAAGATAGGCAATTGTAATATACACATTTTGGCACTAGCTTCATGCAAATCAGATGGAAATTGACCACGATAGGGGAAAAAGACGCTTTTGACATTTTTGTGACCTTGGCCTTGACTTTTTACCCAATCTCTCTCTAAATCTAATCAAATTGACCTTGGACTATGGCCAATCATCCCACCAAATTTCATAAAATTCAGTCAAATAGTTTTTGAGTTATGCGAATCACAAACAAACATAGACATACAAACAAATAAATACACAAACAAAAGTAATAACATCAATATATATTGTTGTATATCACAAGATAGGCAATTGAATTATGCACATTTTGGACTAGTTTCGTGCGAATCGGAGAAAAATTTATCATGATAAAACAAGAAGAAATTTTTTACCTTTTCGTGACCTTGACCTTAACCTTTTGACCCAATCACTCCCAAAATCTGAAAAAAATTTTCCTTTGATCATGGCCAATCATTCCACCAAATTTCATAAGATAGGCCCTTATTCCATACTCTTTATCCCCTGATGATGATTGAATATATATTTTCGCGAACTATACGATTACTAAAGCGCAATTGAAATAAGGCTTATATTGTACATGCACATTATTCGTGCTTCAAAATATTAAGCCACATGCCTTGGTAAGAACTTACCCACCAAAAAATGCGCCTAACCTAACCATAATCTTTTTTACTGTATATATATATATATATATATATATATATATATATATATATATATGTGTGTGTGTGTGTGTGTGTGTGTGTGTGTATTTTGAATCAGAATACCCGTTACCGTCTCACGTTCATGGTGTTTTTTTTTTTTTACATTGTTCAATAGTTCCTTAACAATAGTAACATTGTTTTTGAAATTATTGTTTAAAAACAGATCTAATTTAAAATTACTTTGATAAATATTCAAATTCTTAGAATTTTCTAAAGAGGAAGAGAGCTGGTCCCTTCGAAAGCTCAAAATAAATTTCCTTTATCATAGATTGTGGGGTTATATAATTTATCATACATACACGGAAAATTGTGTATTTTAATGTATATATATATATATATATATATATATATATATATATATATATATATCTCATTAGGCTTTCGTTCGGAGAGCAGTTTCTTACTGTTCTTCATAATACGGCCTCCATGAAGAATTCGACAAAATTACTCAAGTCCTAGTAAGCATCTGTACACATACTCACACACTCACACACACATATATATGTGTGTATATATATATATATATATATATATATATATATATATATATATATATAAATAAAATTTATGTATATAAAGTATGTGTTTTTGTACTATAGCCATGATTGGAAAAGTGAAAAGGCAATTCTTCTTCCCTCAAGGGGTTGACTGTAATTGTCAGTGGCTACAGGCCACTGATCTTCTCCAAAATCCAGAATGGTTCTTGGAACTTGTTGGTGAGAGGGAATCTTCTTATCGGTAAGTAAACCAATACCTGTCGTCCTACTGTCTGTTCATACTTTTCATACCAAACCTTTTCTTCGTTTTCCCTTGGCTCATTTTCATGCTTTTTAGAGAGAATTTCCTTATCTCGCTAATCCATTCCCTCAAATTCTTGACATATTCTCCATCCGTTTCCTCGCGATCTTTCCCTTTTTCTGGTAGCATTTTAATCGGTCCTTTGCTGAAAGGTTCTCCTCGTACTTCAATCGGTTGTAAGGGAATTTTCTTGATATACTCTTTAGGCTTTCCAGCCATTTGACAAACGTGACATGCGTGGCAAAACTGGCTCATTTCCTTATGTATGCCAGGCAAGAAAAAGTGTTTCATAATCTTCTTCGGCAACTTCCTTATTCCCACGTGTCCAGTCTCGTGCGCTACGGCGACCACCTGTCTTCTCAACAGTGCAAGAATCAATATCAGACGGTATATCCCCATTCAGCATTCCAAGGTATATCGGTGGATCTATGCTTCCTCATAAGCAACCCATCCTTAAGATAATAACTGGTGGGAGACTTCTGCACCTCCGTCTCATCCACCTCACGTTATAATAACTTTATTAACGTTGCATCCTTCCGGTGCAATCCTATCATCCTTTTTCTACTCTACTCACTTGTCCTACTTCTAATGCTGAGTTTTCTATTTCTTCCAGTTCCATTGCTTCTTTGTCCACTTGTCTGTCATTCCTTTTCTCTCGGGCTCTCTCGGGAGTTCTCTTCCTGCGGACCATCATGGGAATCCTTTTCTTCTGAAAATGAATCCTCTAAGTTCATCACTCCTTTGGTTTCTCTGTCTTCTACTGTAGCCACTTCGTCATACTCCTGGTTGCCACACAAATAGGAAAAAGATACTGGAAGTCCTTCTTGAGTTCAGTCGTAGGACTATACTTCAATGATTTCTCTGTTACAATGGGACAAAGCCCAAATGTCATCCCACCAACTTCATTACCCACCAGGACTTCTACTCCTTCGACAGCCAATGAATCCTTTACCACGAAATCAAAATGACCTGTCATCAGCTCGCATGGCAGTTTCGAACGGCAGATAGGGGTATCCTCCTCACCTCCTATTCTCCTCAAAATGACCGATTCTCCGGTGAGCGATTGTTCTACCAATGGGTGTACACTTCACGTCACTACACTATGGTTACAACTTATGTCGCACAATATTTTGACCAGGATCTGCTCGCTCCCATCCAGAGCGGCTAACATACCTTCATGAATATATGGTTTACAGGCATCCACGCTGTTTTGGGTTGTCCTTTTCGGTGTGTAAACGTTACCTCGTTTATTTTCATTGTCGTCCTTTCCCGTTTGCTTCTTCATCTTCGCAATCTGTGAAGTTGAATTATCCTTAGCTACTTGGGCAACTGCTTTCGGTTGGTTTGACCAAAATTCCTCACTGATATGACCTTTCTTGCCAAACTTATAACAGACAATAATAATCTTCTGCACGTCTTTCAAAACACCTGAAGGAGGATGATTCAATGATTATTGCTGTGGTACTATTGCATTCTGCTTTGGAACAGAACCAATGATACTTCTGCTGTTACTATTAAACTTGTTCACATAGTTATTACTGAACTGATTTCCATAGTTCGGCAAATACTTGACACTTCCATTAACACACTACACTTGAATTAACATCCAAATAATATCACCAATGTTTGAACAACACTATACACGTTATACATTGATAGAAATCACTTATTCATGTTTGAGAGGACACAAACTTGAGAGAAGAGAGGGTAGGCAGACGTTGGTTCTTTCAAAGGGATAGGATGGGTCTCTTCTTCTGCTTATGCATTGCTAGTTCCTATATATATTGACTTAATTCGTTTAGAATTTTCTAGTAAATCATTCTTGTAGTATGGGGACATGGCTCTAGCATCGTAAGGTTGCCAATCTTGCTTGCGAGGCAACTCTCACCTAACTCTGTACACCTACCTCTCGTAACAATAAACAAAGTGTAAATATAATTCGAAAATTTTCATACACTTTCTAACCATGTGGAGACATAAAAATGACATAATTCATCGTGCACATACCTCGTGTGTGTCATACGGCATACCTTAACAAGGTAACATACGACTTCGTAACAAAACTATGTGAAATAAAAAGTTAATTCTTGAAAAGTAACGTAAATTTACATATACTGAATTGAATGGAAATACAATTAAATGAATGGCAAAAGTCGTATGTAATTTGCATATATTTATTTACTCCTACGAAAGTGGAACTCATCTTACGAGCTGGCTTTACATCTCTTAAATACAAAAATGAAATACATGAATAAAATATTGACTCTTATGCTAGACTAGGTTCGTAAGAATACAGATGTACAGCATATGTGTATATATATATATATATATATATATATATATATATATATATATATAGATATATATATATATATATATATATATATATATATATATATACACACACACACACACATATATATATATATATATATATATATATATATATATATATATATATATATATGTATGTATATACAGTATGTACATGTGTGTGTGTCCTGTGCCTTGTATAGAAAATATGTAAATGTATATTCATTTTATACAGTGAGATCAATGATATTTTTAAGAGTACTATGACTGTTATAGATTGTTGTGAGAGATCACTGAAATGTTTCATAGGTGACGTGTCTTATGTCTGATAGGTGACGTGTCCTATGTCGTAGGGTGGGAGTATATTTCCATTGCTGTGGAGATTTCTACAAATTCTAGTAGTTAAAGCATATGGACAGAGCAACATTGATTTACTTGCTCAGAAGAGTGGCATTACCACTAGAGTGCTCCCACTCGTCTGAAAAAGTATCTTGCTGTACAGTGTATTCACGAACCTTTTCTAATAAAGTGAAAAAAATGTTCCGATGTCTCATTATCCGTCGAAATGGCATATATATATTACGACTAGCGAATTTCATAAATTTCAAGATCCAAAACTCACCTGTTTTATATTACATAAATCTGATATACACGAGAATTACTCCAAACTCTGAGAATATCACGCAACTCCCAGACGTTAATATATATGAACTCTGAATATCCAAAGGTTCCTTTACGTTACACTCAAAACAAAACTGGGTGATTACTTTCAACGTGAATTATTCTAAAACTAACCTCTTACTTCGGTTCTTAGGGATGCGAGCAAAGTAGGCTTACTGAAATAAGTATTGGTCATCGAAATGATACACACTTTTTACAAAAATAAATATATTTTATAGAATTAACAATTCAGTCCTTTGATTGGCCAGGCAGTACTACATTGTATCCTTCTCTCTGGTTACAGTTCATTTTCACTTTGCCTACACATACACCGAATAGTCGGGCATATTCTTTACAGATTCCCCTCTGTTCTCATACACCTGATAACAATAATTACCAAACAAATCTTCTTCACCCAAGTGGTTAACTACTGTACTCTAATTGTTCAGTGGCTACTTTCTTCTTGGTAAGGGTAGAAGAGACTCTTTAGCTATGGTAAGCAGCTCTTCTAGGAGAAGGACAATCTAAAATTAAACCATTGTTCTCTGGTCTTGGGTGGAGCCATAGCCTCTATACCATGGTCTTCCACTGTTTTGAGGTAGAGTTCTTTTTCTTGAGGGTACACTTGGGCACACTATTTTATCTTATTTCTCTTCCTCAATGTAACTTATTTATTTCCTTATTTTCTTTCCTTACATGGCTGTTTTCCCTGTTGGAGCCATTGGGCTTATAGCCTCCTGCGTTTCCAACTAGGGTTGTAGCTTAGCTAATAATAATAATAATAATAATAATAATAATAATAATAATAATAATAATAATAATAATAATAATAAGTGAGATACTACCGATTCTTCTTCGCTTAATGGGGTAACTACTGCACTGTAATAGTTCAGTGACTGCTTTCCACTTGGTAAGGGTAGAATAGACTTTTTAGCTATGGTAAGCAGCTCTTCTATGAGAAGGCCACTCCAAAATCAAACTATTGTTTTCTAGTCTTGGGTAATGCCATAGCCTCTGTACCACGGTCTTCCACAGTCTTGGGTAAGATACTTGAAGGTACACTCTAGACTCACTAAATTGTTAATTATTTCTTTTGTATTTCCTTTATTTCCATATTTCCTTTCCTCAGTAGGTTATTTTTCCCTGCTGGAGGCCTTGGGCTTACTGCTTCCTGGTTTTCCAACTAGTTTTGCAGCTTAGCTAATAATAATAATAATAATAATAATAATAATAATAATAATGATAATAGTAATGATAATGAGGATGATGATGATTGTGTACCAACCGTGTGTCACACGATTGTACATAGTAACGACATTTCATTTTGTGTATATATCATGCTTGTATCTTCACTCTCCCCTCGCACTGATAAGGACCTGAAATAACATGTCAGTTTTTCTCACCATTAACTGTTAACCGGTGCGGTATCGGTTGAACATGAAATTACCCGTTATATCTTTTATGCCTTTTTTGCCTGGAGTTTATGAATATATAAACAGATGTTTTGTAATAAAGTTACACAGTTGCTTTCATCCTGCCTTTGAGTCACAACCTTCTCTTGGCTCGTCACATTGGTGACCCTGGAAGTCAACTCGCTCCTCCCACCTTCCACCCCCCCACCCCCGCCCCTCCGTCATTGGTACTATGGCGGACTCCACGGAAGTTGGCGCCGCCCCATTGAAACTTTCGTCGTTCACCAGCGGAGAGGCGTTTACTTGGTTTCAGCGCGCAGAAGTCCAGTTCCGCATCAAGGTCGTGACTCGCTCAACCACCAAAGCAGATTATGTTCTTGCGGCGATACCCGAGGACACCTACCCGGAAATATCCGACTGGCTTTGTGAACAAGGAGACACCCAATAGTGTATGACGTCCTCAAAGCATACCTTCTGCAGCAGTACTCTCCATCGCCAGCCGCCCGTATAGCAAAGCTTTTTCAGCTCTCTCAACAAACACTGGGGGACCAAAGGGCTTCTCTTGCTCTCAGGGAAATGACCAGTATCGCTCGCCTGCAACCTGCTGCAGACTGCTCTCCTCGTGAGGTAAACCTACTTCGTGCCCTTTGGATACGCCGTTTACCCGAACCTGTACGCGCTGCCATACCAGATGTCGATAGTTTACCAATAAAAGACTTGATGACCAAAGTCGACACCCTTATGGACAGCCACTTCACGACCTTCAAGACCTCCATCAACGCCTCAACTCCTGACAAAGAGGATGCTTATTCAAAGTCAACGGAAGCTGACGTGAATGCCGTAGGACATACACCCCTACCCCGTGACGAGTCGGAACGGCGACAAATTCACCCATCACCCACCAATCGCTCGCGCCCCAACCAACGACCTCTACAGCTACTTACTACCGCCCATCGGCCGCAATTTTGCTACTACCACTACAGATTCGGGGCAGCCGCGAAGAAATGTGCCAAGGATTGTCAGTGGCCGAAAAACGTGTAAGTAGGCCATCGCTCGTGACGGTGGCCTCCCGTGTTTCTAATCTTTTCTTTTTACATGATTCCGGAACGGGTGTGCAATGTTTTGGTAGACACGGGTGCTTGTCGTTCTCTTTTGCCAAGGGAACTCTTCAGGACACGACGTAGTCTGTGTACGTCTGCCGACGTCCGCCTGGTAGCTGCCAACGGATCTGCGAAACTCACCTACGGTTACGAGAACCTCACATTATCGTTTGGAAACGGTAAATTTAATTGGAAGTTTCTCGTTGCTGACGTCACATTGCCAATCCTCTGTGTGAATTACCTCTCTCATTTCCACCTTCTGGTCGATGTCGCCCTCCGACGATTGGTCAACGCAGACTCGTACTTGTCGACACCTCTTCAACCCGCCCCTTCCAACCACGTTCTCCACATCAGCGCACCCACGGATGCCTACGTCCACCTCCTCATGTCGTACCCGGAATTTTTCCGTCTAGAACTTCGCCAAACGCCCACGGCTCCTGCCAAGCATGGTATTTATCACCTTATCAAGAGGATGGGACCTCCAGTCTTTGCAAAATTCAGACGTCTGGCACCAGAGCGATTGGTAGCCGCCAAACAGTCGTTCACTGAAATAGAGGAGTGGGCCTTTACCAAAAAGGCCTCCAGCCCATGGTCGTCACCCTTACACGTCGTTCTGAAGAAAGATGGCTCCCTCCGTCCGTGCAGGGATTACAGGCGCCTGAACATGCAGACAGAACCGGATTACTAACCCCTCCCAAACATCGCTGACGTGACCTCCTACCTGCACAAAGCGAAGGTTTTCTCCATGCTTGACCTCCTGAAGGGGTATTATCAGGTGCCTATAAACCCAAAAGACATCCCAAGACCGCCACCACCACTCCGTTTGGTACATACACCTTCAATTACTCCTGTTTTGGCCTTCGTAATGCTGGGGCCACTTTTCAACGTCTCATGGATGGCATCTTAGGGGACCTCCCCTTCTGTGAATGTTATGTGGACGACATACTTGTGTTCTTTTCCTCAAAAGAGGAACACCTCCATTACCTGCGCATCGTGCTCGACCGCCGGCAACAAAACGGCCTTGTAGTCCGGTACGACAAATGTACCTTTGGCGCCACCGATGTGTCGTTCTTAGGGCACCGCATCACTCCTGAAGGAGTCCATCCCCTCCCTGATAAGGTAGCAGCTGTTCAGAACTTCCCCACGCCCTCAACCGTCAAAGCTTTGCAGGAATTCTTGGGCATGATCAACTATTATCACAGTTTTCTGCCAGCCATTGCTGCCACTCTTGCTCCCCTCTACGCCTTCCTCAAGGGCAAGCCAAAAGACCTGAAGTGGGGTCCCCCTTCATGAAGCGGCCTTCCGCAATGCAAAGAAGGTCCTATCAACCGTTGCAGCTCTCACTTTTCCTATCCCACATGCCCCTCTACTTCTCTCCACCGATGCCAGCGACGTCGCTATTGGTGCAGTACTCGAACAGGTGGTCAACGGCTCGCCCCGCCCATTGGCCTTCTTCAGCAGAAAACTGTCCGAGGAAGAATGGGGTTATTCTACCTTCGATCCTGAATTGCTGGCGGTGCACTTAGCTGTCCGTCACTTTCGCCATTTCTTAGAAGGTACGCCCTTCGTCATTCTCACAGACCACATGCCTCTGGTGCACACCTTCACTCGACAGTCTGACGCCTGGTCCGCCCGTCAATGCCGACATCTCTCCGCTGTGGCTGAATACAATTGCACCCTTCAACACGTCCCTGGGAAAATGAATCTCGTTGCCGATGCCCTGTCAAGAAACACGTTGGCTGCCGTTTAACTGGGATTGGATTACAACGCCTTGGCTGTAGCCCAATGACAGGATCCAGAGTATCAAGCATGTAGGAAATCCTGCACATCCCCCTTGATGACTCCAACACCACCCTCTTCTGTGACGTTAGTACCTTGGATTCTTGCTCCCATGCGCCGACAGGTGTTTAATTTCATTCACGGCCTTTCACATCCCTCGTGCCGTTCTACTGCACAGCTGCTGAAGACGAAGTTCATTTGGCACGGCATTTCTAAGGATGCCAAGGATTGGGTCTGCGCCTGTATTTCTTGCCAAGCTTCCAAAGTACATCAACACACAGATTCAGGAGTGGGCACCTTTCCTCAACCTCAGTGTCGTTTCGCCCACATTCTTGTCGACGTTGTAGGCCCCCTACCCACATCACAAGGACATCGTTACCTGATTACCGTCATCGACCACTCCACTCGTTGGCCTGAAGCCATTCCCATGGAAACTGCAATGTCTGCCTCATGTACATCTGCCTTACTCTCAGGATGGATTGCAAGATTTGGTATCCCTGAGTATATTACTTCTTACAGGGGTACCACTTTTACCTCTCAATTGTGGACATCATTAGTGAATCTCCTGGGCATCACCCTACATCAGACAACTGCCTACAACCCTGCTGCCAATGGAATGGTTGAACGTTTTCATCGCACCCTCAAAGCAGCTTTGATGCCCCGCTGCAAGGATCCCAACTGGTTCACTCAGCTTCCCTGGGTCCTCCTGGGACTAAGGACCACTCCTAAAGATGCCCTCGACGTCTCGGCAGCTTAAATGGTGTATGGCGACCCGTTGGTCGTCCCTGCTGAATTTTTCCTTCTGCACCCTCCTTCGATGATCTCCAGCGCATACGTAACATCGTGGGAATATTTACTCCATGCCTCCAGACTTACAAGCCCCCAGCGAAGCATTACATACCGACAGACTTGCACTCTGCAATGCACGTCTTCCTACGCAATGACACTAGCAAACCACCGCTAACGGCCCCTTACAGTGGCCTTTTCCTTGTGATATGACGCAGTCCGAAAGCATTCCTACTAAAGATTCGTGGCAAAGAAGACTGGGCCTCCATTGATCATCTAAAACCTGCTTATCTCCTGCCAGATGACCCGCCTTCAGTTCGCCTCTATAAATCAGGGCACCCTATTTAACATGTAGAGTATGTCATTTTTTGGGGGGGGGGTGGAGCCATGTACCAACCGTGTGTCACACGATCTTACATAGTAAGGACATTTCATTTTGTGTATATATTATGCTTGTATCTCCACTTTCCCCTCGCACTGATAAGGACCTGAAATAACATGTCTCTTTTTCTCACCGTTAACTGTTAACCGGTGCGGTGTCGGTTGAACATGAAATTACCTGTTATGTCTTTTATGCCTTTTTTGCCTGGAGTTTATGTATATATAAACGGATGTTCTGTAATAAAGTTACTCAGTTGCTTTCATCCTGCCTTTGAGTCACAACCTTCTCTCGGGTCGTCACAATGGCATTAAATACCACCCTTAAGATGAAAGAACTACCCTTAATTAGCCGTCATCTTTTATGGGTCACTTACACTAGTATATATATATATATATATATATATATATATATATATATATATATATATATATATATATATATATAAAATATAATACAATATACCGTACTAATGTATGCGACCCACCAAAATATTTAAATAGCTATGCACTCACACAGATTCAACCCTTCCAACCCCCCTTCCCCATTCCTCTCAGGGTACTTCTCAACATGATGAACATGACTGTATATATATACATATATATATATATATATATATATATATATATATATATATATATATATATATATATATATATATATATATATATATATATATATATATATATATATATATATATATATATATATATATATATATATATACAGTCAGCGCGGGTCGGTCTGTCCGGGCAGCATCCGCCTTGCATTCATTTTGGTTCCCCCCCATATCTACACTAATACACAATATAAATCAATAAAAATTTAATTGAACACTCACCAATATTTCTGCTACTTGTCTATAGGGTAGCCTTTCGGCAGGTATTTCCGCCCACACCTTATGGAGCGCCGCCTCGAGAAGTGTCACGTTTGTCGTCACTTCTTTACGAAGGCGGGCTTTAACTATCGCCCAAAGGTTCTCAATGGGCGAAATATCAGGACTTTGACCTGGCCAATCAGGAATATAGTTCACTTCGCTATTTTCCAGCCACTTTTTCACTTTTTTAGCCGTATGGCAAGGGGCACCGTCCTGCTGAAAAATTTCAGCTCCTGTAGCCGCAAAACAATCCGCTAAATTGTCTTTTAAAATGTTCAAATAGCGGTCAGCATTAACCGTTATGCCTTTAGGCAAAACAACAAGGCTTGGGGCACCACCGTAGGCAAACGAACCCCAGACCATAAGCGATGCTGGGTGCTTAACTGTCTTGGCCGTGAGATTAGGCTTAAGAGGATCTGACCCCTTTCGCCTCCACACTTTTTTCCCGGTCGTCTCACTCACACAAAAGGTCGCTTCGTCACTCCACAAGACACTTCGCCACTGCTCCAAGGTCCAATCCTTTTATGTCTTGGCAAAAGCAACCCTCCTCTGCCTTTGTTTCAAAGTTAAAGCGGGCTTCTTTCTCGCGATCACTTTCTCGTAGTCGAGGCGCTTCGACAGGTTTTCCTGAATCGTACGAACACTGACGTTGCTCAACAATTTAGGGTTCTGTTCTTTCAGTTGCTTAGCCGTTAATGTTGGATTTTCTTCTAGGCTTCGCTTTAAAATAACTAAAGTACGATCAGGAATCTTCCGGGGAGGGGAACCAGCCTGGGAGTGAGAAGGGATCTCGGCGCTACCTCCTGCCTTGTACTTCGCCACCAAGCGCCTCACTGTCCTCTCGTTCACGCCAGTATTCTTCACTATTTCCTTCGTTTGCAGACCTAAATTATGACAGGTTATCACTCTAACAATGTCATCGTGACTTGTACGGGGTCTAGACATCACTGGGGGGGGGGGGGTTGATACACAAAAATGCCACGCGAACTTACAAAAGAACGATTGCAACTCGGCCCTCTCAACCTGACACAACCTTACTCCACGACTACAGGAAACACACTGGCTAGCTTCCACCTACAGTGTTGCCATCAAAAATTTTCAGTTCCCGCTAGCCAGAACCATAAAAACCGCTAGATTTGGGCTTGGACCCGCTAGATTTACAAGATATTCTACAGAGCTTAAAAAAATCATCACTAAGCTGTATGTACCGTGTGTGCGTGTGTGTTTGTAAAATTGCATATAGTTCATACATCTGTATATACACCTATATCTATCTATAAAATCACACACATATATAATGCACATGAATATTGCCTTTTTATGTTAAAAAAGATGAGAATGAATTTTATATGCAACTCGATACCTTATGGACAGACAGATAAATTCAGTGTTTACCTTTGCTATTAACTATGGCTCCTCCTGCTCCTCATCCTCTTCGTGAACTACTACAGCTGCTTGCATGTTCCCTCAGTGGAAGTAATGTATGTCTGTTTCATCACAATCATAATCAAAACATCTGGTGGTAGTTCATAATTAAAGCAGGTTTTTGCATGTCTTTTTAGCCGCGAACCGATCCTAAGAATAGCATTCATCATTTTCGTTTGCATTCTATTTCTTATCTTATTTTTCACAAGATTCATCTAGCTAAAAATTCCTTCAACCTCTGTATTTGAATGAGAATACAAAACCTTCTTTAGGATAGTACTATTCTTCGATCTCTTAATCGATGTAATTGATGGCATTTTGCTGTCAGTGAAGCATCCCTTGACACAGAATTATGCTCTGCTATAAACAATGCCATACGTCCTTCTGCAATCTGAACTTCACTTGATTTTCTTAAAGGCTGAAATGGTATTGTAAACTGTCTTGCACCGGATAAAGCGGCATATGCCCTGTTTTTATTTTCTTTTCTGTGAGCTTTCAAGTCACATATCTTAAGACACAAGAACGCACTAAAAAAATTTACAAACAGGCACACTTTCACCGCTTCCCTTCTTTTTTTTTCAGTTAACCAATGATTTAAATCTTCATCTTGAATCCATTCACTTCGAAATTTCTGTGTATATTGAGTCTTAGGCATTTTTAATTTAGATTCAATATACCTGTATCCTATAGTAGCCGCGATAGTCAACCTTAACCTATAAAGACTGGTTCACGTTGGTGCCGGGATTACAATAAAAATCGGTCAACGTTGGTTGGCAAGAATGAAATAAACTTCAGTAGGAATCATGAGTGATACCTGTATGGCATGTTAGTAGGTAACTTTGCAGCAACTGGTACTTGGAAATACAAACATCAAGTTTCGAGAATTCTACTGAAATTTGACTTTTGTAAATTGGATTGGAATAATTAATGAGAACATGTTTTAGGAAAAAATCCAGAAAACCGCTAAAATTTTTCAAACTAAGCTAAAATTTCCCGCTAGCCGCTAAACTCAATTTCTTCCCGCTAGATTGAAGCAAAAAGATCCAGATCTAGCTGGAAAACCGCTAAAATGGCAACACTGTCCACCTACGCAGATATGTAGATGCCAACTTGTATAAAAAGATGCCAATTAGTCAATTTGTCCCAGTCGATTTTTTCCCCGATAAACCCCATGCCTCCGATTTACGCGGAACGCTGTGTCCGGCCCACTACCCGGACAGATCGATCCGCGCTGACTGTATATATGTATATATATATATATATATATATATATATATATATATATATATACATATATAAAATATAATACAATATACCGTACTAATGTATGCGACCCACCAAAATATTTAAATAGCTATGCACTCACACAGATTCAACCCTTCCAACCCCCCTTCCCCATTCCTCTCAGGGTACTTCTCAACATGTTGAACATGACTGTATATATATATATATATATATATATATATATATATATATATATATATATATATATATATAGATATTTATATATATATACATATATATATATAGATATTTATATATATATAAATATATATATATATATATATATATATATATATATATATATATATAATATATATATATATATATATATATATATATATATATATATATATATATATATATATATATATCCAGGCACTTGCTCTTAATTATATGGGGTAGAAGGATATATATACTGTACATAGATTTTTTTGACTTAACCTTGTTGTGGTGGGGATTTTGCCAGAATACATTCTTCCAGTTTCTCAATAAGTCCTTAGGGATGCCAATGTTAGCCTTTTGCCCATTTTTTAAAACTCAATAGATGTTATTCAATTATCCGTTTGCAGCTGGGAGGAATTAAACCTCTCATGATATTGATTGTGACCAAATCACTGTCAAGCTCATGACTTTTGGCAAAATTTAATCAGCCGCAGACAAATAATTGTTGGAGCTTTGTTATTGTCAAACTGAAAATGAAAATGTCGGGAAATTATGATAATGTTTAATAATGTAAGCAAAATATATTTGGATGTCTTAGAAATACTTAGAAAAAGACAAAGAAAACGTGGAAATTATGAAGAAACTGTAAGGTAACTTGTGTTAGGGGACTTTATTTTATAAATAAATTAGGTAGAAATGGCTGAACTGAAACCTGCTATATCAATGGTATTTCTAAAAATGTGATTTGTAATGAGTGAAGATTGATTACAAAATCCTAAATATTTTTACTGTTAGCAATGACGTCATTAGTCAACCTACTTACGTTGAAGTTTCACATCGTAACTTACCAAGGAACACAAATAGATAGAAAAGGAAAATTTCATTAAAACCTGAATTGCTTGTATATATATATATATATATATATATATATATATATATATATATATATATATATATATCACAGAAATAAAATTGATATGTATCATGAAAAACAAATTGAGCAATTGTAGATCAAAGACGGAATTTTTTTTTTATGTAACGAGATTTAGGATATTTTTTTTTTTTTTTTATAACAAAATGTTCATATTCCAAATTTTTTTGCACCATGTGAAAATTTCAAGAATGTCTTGTAGGCTAAATGATATATAAACATTAAATTTTAATTATTTGCATATGCATAAACATTGCAAGAACAAATTATCAATGGAAAGAGATGAAGATTGCAATGGAAAGCTGAATAAATTTGCTATATAATTTTTCAATATAATATATGATTTTTGCTCCAAAAATATGAAGCAAAGACCATTGATCCCTTTTTATCTTTATACATCTAAATTTACAATAAGCATTTTCATGTACATATGTGCATATTTTAATAGTTCTTTGTGCACCATGAAAAATAAAAATAATTCCCTATCACGTGGTATTTGAAACAATAAAAAACGCAGAGGTATGGTGAAAAGTATATATGGATTCATAATCTACCTCTCTTTATCTCAAAATTTGTATATATATATATATATATATATATATATATATATATATATATATATATATATACATACATGCATACATACATACATACATATATCACCATCATCATCATCTCTTTCTATGCCTATTGGCGCGATATATATATATATATATATATATATATATATATATATACATATATATATATATATATATATATACATATGTATATATATATATATATATATATATATCTATATATATACATATGTATATATATATAAATTATATATATATATATATATATATATATATATATATATATATATATATATATATATATATATATATGAGAGAGAGAGAGAGAGAGAGAGAGAGAGAGAGAGAGAGAGAGAGAGAGAGAGAGAGAGAGAGAGAGTAATAATAATAATAATAATAATACTTTATTTCCAAATAAATACATTGGGTATTATACATTATTTATAAAGCAACATACAGAATAGTGATTACTGATATTGTGATTACTTCAAAATCTAACATTTACATGAGAGATGCTTCCATATAAATCTTTTGACTATCAACTAAAATACATTTGGTCCACTACTTGCATTAGTATGACTTTAAAGTAGAGATAAAATAACTTAAAATGGTAAAACTCATTAAAATTCTATACTCTATGCAAAATTACAGTAGACCCCATAAAACATTAAAAACTGATATTTACAAGTACATTAAAACCAATCCACAAATATGTAACTAAAATCTTGTAGAAAACATATATTTCCTGAGATTTGCTTTAAAAGTGTGTATATTCGATGTTGTTTTCAATGAATCAGGTAGGGTATTCCACATCGTTGGTCCTTGTACCGTAAAGCATCTACTTCCCAAGTCTGTGTTAGTTCTCGGTATATAAAGGTCATTATTCTGTCTTGTTCGTCTGTCCCTCCCAGCTCCAACTGTTAAAAACGTAAAAAGCCAAGTCGGTATTAAACTACGCATAACTTTAAAAACTCCCACACAAATCTCGAATTTAATTCTTCTTTCAACATTTAACCATTCTAATTTATCTAAAATTGGTGATGCATGATCATATTTTTTGGCCCTACCATCAACTACTTTTGCCGCAAAGTTTTGTACTTTTTGAACCCGTTGTAATTGTTGTTTAGTAGTACTTCCCCAAATCTTTAAACAATAATTTATTATGCTCAGTGCAAGAGACTGAACTACCATCGCCCTCATGTCAATGTCTAGTCTGTCTTTAATTCTGTTTAAATATATTAAGGTTCCATTTACTTTTCTACATATTTCAGATACGTGCACATCAAAAAGCATATATTGGTCAAAATGAATGCCCAGATTTTTTACGTGTACACTTCTTTCAATTTGATGGCCGTTAAAGTTTAGAACGGTATCTAATGGGATTTGTGATATATATTGCCTTGTACCAATGAATAGGAATTTAGTTTTTGATTCATTTACATTTAAACCATTTAATTGAAAATATCGCAGTCCTGCTTCTAATATAGCTTCTGCCTTTGTGATAAGAGTGGGTATATCATTTATACTACCTGCAATTAAAAATTGACTATCATCTGCATATTGTACGAGAAGATAGTCTTCTAAAAATTTTGCCATATATTTGAAATAGTCCTGTATGAAATCAGCCATATCATTGATGTGAATAAGAAAAAGCACGGGGCCTAAAATAGAGCCCTGGGGAACTCCAAAATGTACTTGCTTACGAGAAGAGATAGTATTATCTAGTCTGACTATTTGAAAACGATTTTGTAAATAGTTACTAAACCAAAAAGAATCTATTTTCATTTTCCTACACTTATTTAACAAAATATCGTGGCTAACGCTATCAAATGCCTTTGAAAGATCTAACAATATAAGTAAGTTTACCTTTTGCTGGTCAATATTTTTATAAATCCTTTCCGATAGCTTAAGTAATGCCATTTCAGTAGACAGATGAGGTCTAAATCCATATTGCGTAGAGGACAATAATTTATTTTGTTCAAGATATTCAAGTAATTGATTTGTTACTATTTTCTCTAATATTTTTGACAAAATAGGAAGAAGAGATATAGGTCGGTAGTTTTCAACGTTTTCTGGGTCGCCACTCTTGTAAAATGGTACAACGTGTGGCAGCTTCCATCTATCGGGGTAAACACCAGTTATTATTGAGGTATTGATTATTATTGTTAAATAAAAGGCTATTACAGGTAAGGCATCTCGAATGAAACGAAGGGGTATTCCATCTGATCCTACTGAATTTGTGTCATTCAAATTCTTTACTGTGAGAATAACTGTATTAACATCAACTGGCTGAGGTCTAAAAAAGCTAATCATATCTTCAGTTGATTCGTTATTTACCGGTATCTGGTTTCTGTCACTATCGTGAAAATTCTCTTGTGATTTTTCATAAGCCGTCTTTCCAACGTTTGAAAAGTATTCATTAAATTCTTCAGCCTTTTCTATTTTATTGTCACAATGGAATATATGGTTATTGACATTTGGGTTTGGAATCATTTCATGAACAATATTCCATTTACTACGTATATTTCCTTGACAATTGCTGAATTTGTCTTTAAAATGTTTCGTTTTGTTTGTCTTAAGTAGTACCTGTATACGTTTCTTTTCATCTTTATACTGACGTCTTAATGTTTCGTTCATTCTATCCAACTTGTACCTTTTTTGAAGGGCATCTCTAACTCGCATCGCTTCTTTAACATCGCTACTTATCCAGGGAGCTGGGGGCCGGGTAATTTCTCTAGTTACATATGGAGCACATTCATTTAGACTATCAATGAGAGTTCTGCTAAAAGTATCCTCTTGGGTATTTACACAGTCTGTTTCCATTAAGAGGTTAAAGACGGTACTCTTATTCAGCAAGTTGTCACGAAAAATGTTTGGGTCATAATTTACCAGATTACGGTATGTCTTTACAATTGGGAGTTTTTTTGGTTTAGAAATGTTAATTTTAGCTGTAATCATCTCATGGTCGGCAATTGAGCTAGAAATCACACAGGCGTCTGAAACCATTTGTAGTCTGTTCGTAATTACAACGTCTAGTAATGTAGCAGAAGTGTCTGTTATCCTAGTCGGTTCCTTTATTAATTGGTGAAGGTTTAACTGATACAAAATTTTACTTAATCTATTATTGGGAACTAAAAGGTCGTCATTTAAATCCCCAAGGATAAAAACAGGCTTCTTACGTAAACACATTTCTCTAAAGGTATTTTTGATATATTCAAATGAAGAGGAAAGTGCTTTCGGATGTCGATATACACATCCTACAATAAATGACGGTAGCTTTTTTTGTTGTACAGCAATCCATATATCTTCTACTCCTTCTACTTTATCATTACTATTTCTAATGTTTGTTACTTTTAAATCATTTCGCACATAAATACATGATCCCCCACCTCTTCCATGATCACAACGATAAATAGTAAAGTCAGATATGTGAACAAATTTGTCCTGTAGAGAGAGATTATAAGTAAAACCTAGTTGTCATAATTTGGAGGAGAAATTTGAACATCGTATCCACACCTACGCACATACATCAATACACACTTCCTCGTGTACTCCCTTTTGTTGCATCTCTTGTAAGGGGGTGGGGGAGCGGACCTACGTGGGAGGTCCAGGCGTAAGAGTTTGGAGTTTCATTGCTATAGGGGAGAGTTCCTAAGTTTACTAGCCAATGAAAGCTCCTGGAAATCCAGCGAAAAGCAATATCTGAAACTTGGCGTGAGCTTTCCATCATGTTGCACCTTTGGAGTTCTTTTCAGCTAGTTTTTACATTATTATTGTGCAATGACTTTGGTGCGTAGATAAAATTTCCACACCTGTAAAGAAAATGGGTAATTGTTTACAACACCACGCTCTCCATTTAATCCAAAATAATGCAATCCTGCAGTTCTCACCTTCTTGCACAGTAATTAGGTGGTTATTTAAATTCTGGGAAAGCAATAATTAGAAAGATATGTTGAGGAAAGGGGAAGGGCTCATAAAAAAAAAAAATAGCTCGGTTTCCTCACTAAACGACTTGGAACTGACATGTCAACATCGTCAACCAAACAGAATTTGTGATGCCAGTGTACAATTGATATACTGTATATTCAAAATATACTTAATAGAAAATGGATTGATTACTCAAAAGTGTTTATAAAATATGCAATTTACAAATAGTGACACTTTTGAGTAATAACTCAATTTTTGATTAAGTATATTTTGAATATACAGTATATCAAATGTACGCTAGCATCACGAACTTCTGTTTATGTACGCTGGCATCACGAATTCTGTTTGGTTGACGATGTTGACATGTCAGTTCCAAGTCGTTTAGTGAGGAAACCGCGCTATTTTCTTTTTATAACCCCTTCCCCCTTCTTCAACATATCTTGCTAATTATTGCTTTCCCAGAATTTAAATAACCACTTAATTACTGTGCCAGAAGAAGAGAACTGCATGATTGCATTATTTTGGAGTAAATGGAGAGCGCGGTGTTTTAAACAATTACGAAAAAAAAAAATTTCTGTCTTGTTGTTGATTCCATATGGAATTGTTTAACTCACATATCAATTGTTAACTGGGAAAACAACTCAAACCACGTTAGTTAACTACCCACAGACATTGTATATCTATTGTGCTATTCACATTAATGTTTGTTATAAAAATATTAAAGAAATCTACAAATTATAAAACTGATATGTGACAACGATATTCACTACATATGTACTCTCAACCATACACAGACACACAAACACACACACATATATATATATATATATATATATATGTATATAATATATTTATATATATATATATATATATATATACACACATATATATATATATATATATATATATATATATATATATATATATATATATATATATATATATATATATATGTATATATATATATATATATATATATATATATATATATATATATATATATATATATATATATATATATATATATATATATGTATATTTCTTTCTTTAACCAAATCATATATATACCCCTTTTAAGGCACATATATTTGTATATATATATATATATATATATATATATATATATATATATATATATATATATATATATATATGATGCGTGTGTGCCTTTCTGTCCCTTCGTCTGTGTGTGTCTGCCTGTTTGTATATATACGGTTGTTTGTGTATTAGACAATTTGTATTGTTATTGTTATGTTAAACACACGAGGAGAGAAGATAAAATAAAACACTAGGGAAATTGCGACTTTCTCTTTGCGACGTCTTGAATTGCTTTTACATCAGTTAATTGTTGAGGGAAAAAAATCGTGTACCCTTTTTTGCATGCACTTGTACTTATGGTTGGAAAACACACACACACACACAGAGAGAGAGAGAGAGAGAGAGAGAGAGAGAGAGAGAGAGAGAGAGAGAGAGAGAGAGAGAGAGAGAGAGAGAGAATTTAATAAGCATAACCTGCAAAATTATTGAGAAGGTGACTGAGCAAGCACACTGAAACCAGACTAACCACTGAAAGATATAACCAAAAAAAGAAAGAAAAAAAAAAAAGAAACTAATATTCTTAAACACAAATCGTTCATCATTCATCTTCCCCCCATTTTGCTTTCCCGCAAATCCTATTTTCCTGATGCAGAGTGTACGGAATCCCTTTGCCTCAGTCAGACGGGAAAAAAAGAAGAAAATATGTGGTTGGTATGAGCCACTGTGACGCGACGGAATCCGAATTTTATGACCTGAGACAACTGTGAAGGCCTTCTAAAAGTATTTATGCTTTGCCGCCATTATTTACATTTTTATTATAGCCTGTTCATATTCCAGTTTTTATTTGTAATGGACAATTATTGTGTAATCAGACAAGTGAAACAACAAAACATCGGCTTGCAACAGCAGTTTCTCATTGTTTACGTGTCGCCTGAGGGCAATTCTCTACTGCTGACCACTTCTCTCTCTCTCTCTCTCTCTCTCTCTCTCTCTCTCTCTCTCTCTCTCTCTCTCTCTCTCTCTCTCTCTCTCTCTCCTGCTTTTAAGATATGGTTCTCTTAGACAAAATATTCTCTCCCTTTTCATGACTGATTTATGGTATATATGACACTTTTAAGGCTCACTTGATCCTTGTAAAATCATTATCTTTTATTCTTAGAATAAAAGACAAAGAATGGGGTATTATGATTGCCGCTTGTATTTGATTTTCTACACCTAATTTTTTTCCTATTGGTCCTCAGAATTTTTTTTCATTACCGTAGAACGGATCCATTTCCCACGAGGACATTATTGTGCTTTAGTGTTTATGTGCCATTCTGATCGGATCTTATTAGCAGGCGAAAACAACTACAAAGGGGTGTTCTCTCATGGCGTGAATACTAAATGATCACAGACAGCAGAAGTCCCAGGCTTTGGTCTCTTATTCGTCGTTGTTGGCGGGTGAAGTAATAGATATTTTCAGGTTGCTGGTGGATTTCGCTTTCGATTTTGTTTAGTTTAACCGTCGATTATACCTACGTTTTCCCTCTCATTGCTATCTTCCATGGCACTACATGAGTGAATCTTTTTGATTCATGTTTTATAGCCTAAAAATTTCACCCCATACATTTTGTACCATATTACTTTTATCTCGGCTGAAGTTTAGAGCCATCCTTTAAAATTAAACATTTTACTTATTTTGGTCTTATTTTTCGTTCTTATTAGAGAAATAAAACCTATTCTGCTGTTTCCGTTTTAAAATTATGAAAATAACTGGAAATAGATTTGATCTAAGACCAATTATGACTGCCAACTAACACTTTTATAAAACGTGGTTTTATTTATTAGAAATAGGTTTCGTCTTTCGGCAGTGTTAATTGAAAGTTTCTACTTATCACTATTTTCGCGTATAAGTTGACACCTTTGATAAGAATTTAGAAAAATCCTTCTCTTCGCAGAAACATGAAAATTTTACTTCCTTTATTATATATTTTTTGAACTATAAAGGTTACCATGGATTATGATACTGGTGATATAAATCAGGGTGGTGATTGATTAGTATTCTCAAAATAAGAGAGAGAGAGAGAGAGAGAGAGAGAGAGAGAGAGAGAGAGAGAGAGAGAGAGAGAGAGAGAGAGAGAGAGATTAGGATGCTGTTGAAAGGTATAACCATTTTTTTCCAATAAATCATTGATTAGAATCTTCAGGAGCAATGACTCGAGTTTCCTTTACTCTAATCCTTCATATATGGCCAGATTGCATGTAGCTATGTGTGAGTGACCTATATTCTTCCATGTCATTATCTAAAATTGATCGGGTACCTTCCCGTATGTTGCGATTCTTGCAGAAATCTAAACCAAGGTAATCCGTTTTGAAAAATTAACTGGATTACAATGACAGGCGCGGTTTATCCCGAAAGGCTACTGGCTATAATAATTAAATTGTTTTACACTTTCTTTCGTCCAGTGCGATCACACACTGGCATTGTGTAGATCTTCTGTTTGGATACAACCTTACATCATTCCCTGCACTGTAAAATTGTGTCAAAGGCCGACAAAATGAGAGAGACCATTATTCTAGTGGTGAATGTCCTTTTTTTTGGAAGTCAAAAGTAAAATTGGAATTTGTACAGCTGAAAGAAAGGCAGCAATGTCATAGAAAATTTTTTAATTGTTTTATCCTTTTCTCCGTTTTTATAAATCATTATTTGGGCAAAATTTAACTGAGTGTTTTTTTTTTTTGTGGGTAACTTAAGCTTAGCAGATCGTAGTGGATTAAGTAAACGCAAACCGAATGAGAGGACAGGGGCTTCTTTTTTATACATTTTTTATGACAAAACTTTAATATGATTTCTTCTGTGGTTACCAAATTTAGCAAATCAAAAGTTTGAAATATTTTAACATCGCAAAGGAATCTGTTTATCTTTTTCCTTTTCTCTCCTCTTCAAGAAGGTTGGAAAGAGGAATTGTGCAATTCGACAAAACTGAAGAAAGTATAAAATGCTATTTTTTTTTCTTTATCTACCTCATCAAGCAGGGGCCCACGTTAATGTCTTTGATTGTATCATTCCTCGATCCACCATCTGAGACAACCGAATTTTCGATAGGTATGTTTTTTTTTATATAATACATCCTTGATTCTTGATTCTTGCTACTTACTTTCTTTCATTCTACTTTTATATCTGTTGGCTCTTCGTTTTCCTGAAGTCGACAACAGATTGGAAACTGTATTTGGTGTAGACTAGGGCTACACTGTGGAATATTTCCGAGAGAGAGAGAGAGAGAGAGAGAGAGAGAGAGAGAGAGAGAGAGAGAGAGAGAGAGAGAGAGAGAGAGCCAGCCTTATAGTTAAAAGTTCCATTAATTGCACACCACAAGCTAATTTAGCTTTTCCTTATATGGCTTCCTTTTTTGTGTGTTGATCGTATAAGTTTTGATGAAACATAAGAACCTGATTAGGTGTTTTAGACATTTTACTCTTTAGATAACCTTTTTTAAAACTATATATATATATATATATATATATATATATATATAAATATATATATATATGTGTATATATATATATATGTATATATATATATAAATATATATATATATATATATATATATATATATATATATATATATGTATATATATTACGATTCATCATTTGATATTTTAATGAGGCAGTGACCATTGTTGTTTTTGCCTATGGAGCCACCTCTGTTAATGGAAAGTCATAATATATATATATATATATATATATATATATATATATATATATATATATATATATATATATATATATATATATATATATATATATGATAAATTTTTTTGCACATTTAAACGTGTTTCTTTCATATTTCAAATAAGCCATATATATTAATACATTAAAGTCTGGATTCTCTTAACGACCTGGGGATCAGAGCCCAAGGCGGAACCGCCCAAAGACTATGATATCGGACCAGCGGGGCTTTGAACCCTCGTCCAGGATATCTGTATGCCAGTGACCATACCACTCTTCGCGGCCGAGTGGTATGGTCACTGGCATACATATATCCTGGACGAGGGTTCAAATCCCCGCTGGTCCGATATCATAGTCTTTGGGCGGTTCCGCCTTGGGCTCTGATCCCCAGGTCGTTAAGAGAATCCAGACTTTAATGTATTAATATATATGGCTTATTTGAAATATATATATATATATATATATATATATATATATATATATATATATATATATACATATATATTTATATATATAGATAGATGCCTTACGCCTTTCTTATAACTGTAATCGAACAGTTTAACATGCTTCTTCGAAAGACCCATAAAAGGCCCATATATTTCCTTTCCTTTGTTTCTTTTATGGGCATTTTTGAAGAAACACACACATACACACACACACACACACACACATATATATATATATATATGTATATATATATATATATATATATATATATATATATATATATATACACGTTAGATTTTGCACATTTAGACGTGTTTTTCATATTCAGATAAGCCATATATTTTGGATACATTAGTGTCTGGATTCTCTTAACGACCTCAGGATCAGAGCCCAAGGTGAAATCACACACAAGACAAGAGTTCTCTTTTACCCTTACCAAGAGGAAAGTAGCCACTGAACAATTACATTGCAGTAGTTAACCCCTTGAACGAAGAAGAATTCTTTGCTAATCTCAGTGTTGTCAGGTGTATGAGGACAGAGGACAATATGTAAAGAATATGCCAGATTATTAGGTGTATGTGAAGGATCCTATATAGTACTTTCTGGCGAGTCAAAGGGCCCATAAACTCTCTAACGGTAGTATCCACCTGAACTGGTGGCTGGTGCCCTAGCCAACCTACTATCTATCTATCTATCTATCTATATATATATATATATATATATATATATATATATATATATATATATATATATATATATATATATATACACCCGTGTTTGTGTATTTATTTATTTGTTTGTCTTCTGTTTAATCTTTGTGCTTGTCGAATAGGAAGCTTACTTGATATAAAACTCGCAAACATATGTAGTCACTAAGTAAAGTTTTATGTAAAGCCCATTTTTCATAGATTTGAAGGAATTTGTTAAATTATTGGAAAGATACAAGCAGATAGATAATAATGAAGAAAAACAGTTTTATAACATTCTCCAATTGGCTTTTAAATTAGATTAAAATCTAAAGTGATTGTCCACAGTTGATAATTGCTCATAAAATTTCAAAGCATATTACCTACAGTATGCTAATTCTGAAAATTTCCATCGGGAAGTCAGTTTAAAATAAGAGTTTTAACAATAATTTTTTTATAGCTCATTGGTTTACCTTTAGTGGTCTATCCATTTTGTGAAAGAGTCGTAATTCAATTAGACGTAGACTTTTCAGACTTTATTCTTATTGTTCTATCTGATAAGGCAGTATTATTATTATTATTATTATTTATAAGGTCATCAGTAGTAGCATTATTATTATTAGTAGTAGTAGTAGTATAAGTAGTGGTAGTAGTAGTAGTGATAGTAACATTGCTATAATGATAATAATACTAATAATGTATTGGTAATGATAATAATAATAGTAACAATAATATATCTAATCATTACTATAATTATCAAAGTGGTAGTAGCAAGCTTACTCATGGGAAGCAAACTTTTTTCAATAAAGTCGCAACGTACAGTAAGCTTCTCTGAAAGAATTTCCCTTTGTGTTGCAAACCAAAGAAAATAAGGTTACAATCAAATACCAATATAGTTCATGCTCCAAATAGATAAATTAATGCAATCATAAACCTAGCCTTTAATATGGCTGCGCTTTACTTATCATAAAACTAATATATGTCGTTACGTAAAGTTGCAATTCATATTAAAACCAGGTCTGAATCAACTATGTCTTGTGTACTTTCAACTCAGACGCAAGAAATAAAGCACAATCATGAAACAGTCGTTAATTTTTTCGGACTTTGGTATAAATTGCTTCAGCGGGCATCGAGGTGTCTTTGTAAGGGTTAATCGTGGCAGAAAGCGTTTATTATCCTCTTTTTTATATATCTTATATAAGATATACTGTAGCTTCTGAACATCCATCAGGCTGTGGAGCATTCAGTGGTCGAAGGTTGGATTTCATGTCTCTATAGCGCTCATCTCTCATGGTCAGAGTCCTCATCATCTGATGATTGGGCGTCTGAATCATTTGTTAAGCGTATTTGATTAATGGGGAAGGAGCCCATCCATGTCCGGATTGCCATAATAATTTTGGTCGTCATAATGAAAGGAATTAGCGTTTCAGGCACGACCGAAGGGAAGGGTGTAAGGAAGAAGCAATTTGGAGCAAGTTTAGTTTCAAGATTCTAAACGATGTTTACCATATTAATTATTAGTTTTTTAACAATATATCATTACTGGGTGAAGTTGTTTTTTCTTTGTTTATTTATTGCCTTCAGATATAACGGTTACTGTCAACATTTTTCAAGCTCATGCTGTTCTTTCGTGTCTCTAACATTAGTTTCCGCATCCACCTTTTTCTTCATTACTGCTTTACCATAAAATGAAAGGTGTAGCCTTAAGAGCTTGATTGCACACATTAAGGAATTTGCGTGATAAATAATCCAAATTAAGACCGTTTTCTTTGGAAAAAACTTCTTTGTTTGAATAAGACTTATATAAAAGATAAAAGTAAAATTATTTTCTGGAGGAAATGGAGGATGCTTTGACACTGGAATCCTATAAGTACTTCACGTTGTAACATCGACGCTGAGAAACATTTTAAACTATTGTATATAAAAATACAAAACCTCAATTAAAGATTATTAGTTTAATAACCTCAGTTATTTTTGTAACGTTGGCATGCATAAAACCACTTAAAAAGAGGCTAGTCCATTATTTGTTGTTCTGAATAAGTGCTTCACATGTTTAATTCATCACTTTGATAACTAAATTTCTATCAGAAGCCTTAGTACGTCCTGAGAAAATTTTCCATCCTCTGCAGGTAGTAGATACAAGTTCTGATTTGTTATGATTATTGTTTTCGTTAGCATCAGTAAAACCATCCTAAAAGAAAAAGTATGACTTCTGGAATAGATAATTGATGGCAGTGAACCTTTAAGTTACTTGGGTAACATTGAAAGGGCGCGAGAAACGAGGGAACATGCTGGTTTGATCTTCTTTGATCTTGACAGACGAATACCAAGTTCTAGCATTGATTTTGGGTAGATAGTTTCTCAATTGCAACATCCCAAGTCCCGTTGACGGATGGCGTTTGTGTAACTATGACGACCACCCATGCAGCCAGAACCGAACTCCGAAAAAGGCTTGTTGCTGAATAGACATTATCACCTAAGTTTTTAAAATCGAATTAGAGCCGATGGCGAGGTCCTTACCTGTGACTTGCTTTCTACAAGACTATGGTGCATTCCCTTGTAGAGTGATTCATTCCACCATACAGGCAATTATTTAATAATCCCGCACTAAAATTTCGTGGTCTTTTGAAGACGGAATTGCATCCTATCGTTTAAAAAAGATCTCTCTCTCTCTCTCTCTCTCTCTCTCTCTCTCTCTCTCTCTCTCTCTCTCTCTCTCTCGTTTGCGTAGATAAACACCAGAGATAAGATTTTGATGGACAGAAGTATGCTAAGCTATGCTGCCTGAAGTCTTAAATGCAGACTTGCTATTGATCCGGAGAAAGATTGCAAGTGTAATATGCAGTAAGAAGAATATGCAAAGGGAAATGATAGGGTTCTTTTGAGGGAATTCGGGTATAATAAGTAATTTGCATATGTGAGTAAGGTTAAAGGGTATTTCTACCTGCAATCTCTTCTCCCTATTTCTCATTCTTTCGCTTTTGGTGTGGTCGAGACTTTGTAAACTTGAGCTTTGTCACAATTCTAAAGTCTGCATAATTCATGCAAAATTCACACAAACACACACACACACACACACACGTATATATATATATATATATATATATATATATATATATATATATATATATAAATATATATATATATATATATATATATATATATATATATATATATGTATGTATGTATGTATGTATGTATATTATATATATATATATATATATATATATATATATATTTATATACACACATATATATATATATATATATATATATATATATATATATATATATATATATATTAAATAACTGAACAGTGGTGCCAGAGATTAATAACCAGATCAGGAATAATGAAATTTCTATCCAACAAATTAAAATAGAGTGAAGGAATTAAAACGTTTCTTCCTGAAATAGTGATTGCCGAAAATCTTGAAAGACTATCTCAATAAGCTATTTTTCGTGTGGAATTGAGCAATAAAGTGACCGGTTGTACTTCTCAAAAGTAAATTTGCAATCAAGAATCCCCCTTAGAGTTTTGAATAAATTAAAGAGATATTGCCAGTGCAAAGATCTGGATGTGCATGAGCAAATGCCATTGACCTATTTACAGTCGTACTTTTTAAATATTTTCAGGTTATAACTACATGGTCCATGATTTACATCATGCACCATAATTCTACATTCATGAGTTTAAATTTATGAAAAAAGAGTAGCTTTATATGCATCTGCAACGAGCTTATTTTCTACCCCAAACCACATATCATGCACATATATTATGAAAAGTTATGGGCCGAGAACACTAATCCTAGGGACACCAGAAATTTCGTTCCGATGGTCACTATGGTGGCCATCAACATCTACTCTCTGCAATATATCACTTAAAAATTCAATACTTATTTTAAGAAATCGCCAACCAACTCCCATCTGTTTGAGTTTGAAACAAGGACCTCATAATTAACACGGGGAAAGGCAGCCCTAAAATCAAGGCCAATCATCCGAACTTCCTGTCCACAATCAAAGGGTCTATCAACAGGATTGGATATTCTAAGAAGGGCATCACGTGCTCCATTACCTTTACGGAAGCCAAATGGCAAACTAGTGAACATATGATTACCATCAGCAAACCTATTTAGACGTTTTGCCAAAAGACGTTAGAAAAATTAAGATAATATGAGTTAGAGAAATTGGTTGGTAATGAGCAGGGATAGAACTACCACCAAAATATCTTCCCAATTGGGTACTTTTCTCAAAGAAGTGCAAAAAAAAAACCTTTAGCTAGCTTGCAAAAAAAAAAAAAAAAAAAAAAAAAAAAACACAGACAGACAACATAAGAACAAAGAAATCAACTTTCTTTATAAAAAAACAAAAGAAAGATACCATTTGGGTCTACTCCTCCATTAAGATCAGAAAGAGTTTTTATTTCACTGGACCGAAAAGCTAAACTAATTAGTTTAGCCTTAGAACAGGAATGAGGAAGATCGAGTTTCTCGTTAGTTTGCGTACTGTCAAACATCAGAACTGTAAGGTCCACACCAAAGGGAGTAGATTTGAGGGTAACATTCCATTTATGCTCCTGGGTTGTGCTAAAAAGGGTTTCTTTTCATTCCTGATTGTAGCCTGTTCTTTTTCAGTTGAAGCATAAACTCTGAGCAACAACTCTTACTTGAGTATAGTATTCCAAGTCAAATCTGATCTGTCAGGTTTCCAAAAATAATAAGCCTCCTGTTTTACCAAATAAGCATAAATTCTTATTTATTAAAATTTGCACACACACACACACACACACACATATATATATATATATATATATATATATATATATATATATATATATATATATATTGCTTTTTAAACACACGCATATATATACATACACACACACACACACACACACACACACATATATATATATATATATATATATATATATATATATATATATATATATATAAATATTCAGTTGCATAATTTCGTATAGTCCTTTTCCCGTCCATTATCTTCCATAATGGCAGTTCTGGTTCTACGGAAGTTCCTGCTTGGCTGACTAATGAAACTCTCTCCTTGCTACTTTGTTGGGGTATCGTTACTATGATATTAAAAACCTCATCATCATGACACCTTGTTCTGATGCGATTTAGCCCTGGTTGCCAAAAGAAAGTTCCTCCGTATGTTAGAAATTTACCTCTGTACCAACCGTGTTTCACACAATTGTACATAATTCCTTTTGTATATATTATGCTTGTATCTTCGCTCCTCCCTTGCAATAAAAAGAACCTGAATGATCATGTCTCCGGTTTTGCTCTGTATCATTGTCTGTCTCTCGAACATGTCACGTCCTGTTGCCTTGAGGTTTTGTATATAAAGCAGAGTGTTCCTTAATAAATAACTCAGTCGTTTCCAATCTGCCTTTGAGTTCACACCCTTACTCGGCACCGTCACATTGGTGACCCCGGAAGTCGACTCGCTCCCACTGCCTTCCACCCCCACCTCCCTCGCCCCTCCATCGTTGGTACTATGACGGAGACAGACTCTACTGCAGTTGGCGCCGCGGCCGCACCATTGAAACTTTCACCGTTCGCCAGCAGAGAAGCGTTCGCTTGGTTTCAACGCGCTGAAGTCCACTTTCGTATCAGGGCGTGACTCGCTCAACCACCAAAGCGGATTATGTTGTCGCGGCGATACCCGAGGACACCGTCCCAGAAATATCCGACTGGCTTTGTGAACAAGGAGACACCCCAATAGCGTATGACGCCCTCAAATTATACCTTCTGCAGCAGTACTCGCCGTCGCCAGCCGCCCGTATAGCAAAGCTTTTTCAGCTCTCGCAACAACCGTTGGGGGACCAAAGGGCTTCGCTTGCCCTCAGGGAAATGACTAGTATCGCTCGCCTTTAACCTGCCGCAGACGGCTCTCCTCGCGAGGTGAACTTACTCCGTGCCCTTTGGATACGCCGTTTACCTGAACCTGTGCGCGCTGCCATACCCGATGTCGATAGTTTACCCATAAAGGATTTGATGACCAAAGCCGACGCCCTTATGGACAGCCACTTCAAGACCTCCATCAACGCCTCCACCCCTGACGACGAGGATGCCTATTCAACGTCAACCGAAGCTGACATGAATGCCGTAGGACATACACGCCTACCCCGTGACGTGCCGAAGCGGCGACAAAGCCGCCCACCACCCACCAATCGCTCGCGCCCCAACGAACGACTTCTACAGCCACTTACTACCTCCCATCCGCCGCAGTTTTGCTACTACCACTTCAGATTCGGGGCAACCGCGAAGAACTGTGCCAATGATTGTCAGTGGCCAAAAAACGTGTAAGTAGGCCATCGCTTGTGGCGGTGGCCTCCCATGTTTCTAATCTTTTCTTTTTACAGGATGCAGGAACGGGCGTGCAATTTTTGGTAGACACGGGTGCTTGTCGTTCTCTTTTGCCAAGGAAACTCTTCAAGGCACAACGTAGTCTGTCTACATCTGCCGACTTCCGCTTGGTAGCTGCCAACGGATCTGCGATACCCACCTACGGTTACGAGAGCCTCACATTATCGTTCGGAAACGGTAAATTCAATTGGTAGTTTCTCGTTGCTGACGTCACAATGCCAATCCTCGGTGCGGATTTTCTCTCTCATTTCCACCTTCTGGTCGATGTCGCCCACCGACGATTGGTCAACGCAGACTCGTACTTGTCGACACCTCTTCAACCCGCCCCCTCTAACCTCGCTCTCCAAATCAGCGCACCCACGGATGCCTACGCCCACCTCCTCACGTCGTACCCGGAAGTTTTCCGTCCAGAACTTTGCCAAACGCCCATGGTTCCTGCCAAGCACGGTATTTATCACCACATCAAGACGACGGGACCCCCAGTCTTCGCAAAATTCAGACGTCTGGCACCGGAACGATTGGCAGCCGCCAAACAGACGTTCGCCGAAATGGAGAAAATGGGCCTTTGCCAAAAGGCCTCCAGCCCATGGTCGTCACCCTTACACATCGTTCTGAAGAAAGACGGCTCCCTCCGTCCGTGCAGGGATTACAGGCGCCTGAACATGCAAACAGAACCGGATCACTACCCCCTCCCAAACATTGCCGATGTAACCTCCTACCTGCACAAAGCGAAGGTTTTCTCTACGCTCGACCTCCTGAAGGGGTATTATCAGGTGCCTATGAACCCAGAAGACATCCCCAAGACCGCCATCACCACTCCGTTTGGCACATACACCTTCAATTACTCTTGTTTTGGCCTTCGTAATTCTGGGGCAACGTTTCAACGTCTCATGGATGGCATCTTAGGGGACCTCCCTTTCTGTGTATGTTATGTGGACGACATACTTGTGTTCTCCTCCTCAAAAGAGGAACACCTCCGTCACCTGCGCATCGTGCTCGACCGCCTGCAACAAAACGGCCTTGTAGTCCGGTACGACAAGTGTACCTTTGGCGCCAACGAAGTGTCGTTCTTAGGGCACCGTATCACTCCTGAAGGAGTCCATCCCCTCCCTGAGAAGGTAGCAGCCGTTCAGAATTTCCCCACGCCCTTGACCGTCAAAGCTCTGCAGGAATTCTTGGGCATGATCAACTATTATCACCGTTTTCTGCCAGCCATTGCCGCCACTCTTGCTCCCCTCTACGCCTCCCTCAAGGGCAAGCCAAAGGACTTGAAGTGGGGTCCCCTTCAAGAAGCAGCCTTCTGCAATGCAAAGGAGACCCTATCATCTGCTGCGGCTCTCACTTTTCCTATCCCACACGCCCCTCTCCTTCTCTCCACCGATGCCAGCGACGTCGCTATTGGTGCAGTACTCGAGCAGGTGGTCAAAGGCTCGCCCCGCCCATTGGCCTTCTTCAGCAGAAAACTGTCCAAGGCAGAATCGGGTTATCCTACCTTCGATCGAGAATTGCTGGCGGTGCACTTGGCTGTCCGTCACTTTCGCCATTTCTTAGAAGGTACGCCCTTCGTCATTCGCACAGACCACATGCCTCTGGTGCACGCCTTCACTCGACAGTCTGACGCCTGGTCCGCCCGTCAATGCCGACATCTCTCCGCTGTGGCTGAATACAATTGCACCCTCCAATACGTCCCTGGGAAAATGAATCCCGTTGCCGATGCCCTGTCAAGAAACACGTTAGCTGCCGTTCAACTGGGATTGGATTACAACGCCCTGGCTGAAGCCCAACGACAGGATCCAGAGTATCAAGCTTGTAGGACATCCTGCACGTCCCTCCGTTGGGAGGATTTTCCCCTCGAAGAATCCAACACCACCCTCCTCTGTGACGTCAGTACTGGTAGACCGCGACCTTGGATTCCTGCTCCCATGCGCCGACAGGTGTTTGATTTCATCCACGGCCTTTCACATCCCTCGTGCCGTTCTACTGCACAGCTGCTGAAGGCAAAGTTCATTTGGCACGGCATTTCTAAGGATGCTAAGGATTGGGTCCGTGCCTGTACTTCTTGCCAAACTTCCAAAGTACATCGACACACGGATTCAGGAGTGGGCACCTTTCCCCAACCTCAGCGTCGTTTCGCACACATTCACGTCGACGTTGTAGGCCCCCTACCCACATCACAAGGACATCGTTACCTGTTTACCGTCATCGACCGCTCCACTCGTTGGCCTGAAGCCATTCCCATGGAAACTGCAACGTCCGCCTCATGTACATCTGCCTTACTCTCTGGATGGATTTCAAGATTCGGTATCCCTGAGCATATTACTTCTGACAGGGGAACCACTTTCACCTCTCAATTGTGGACGTCATTAGCGAATCTCCTGGGCATCACCCTACATCAGACAACGGCCTACAACCCCGCTGCCAATTGAATGGTTGAACGTTTTCATCGCACCCTCAAAGCAGCTTTGATGTCCCGTTGCAAGGATTGCAACTGGTTTACTCAGCTTCCCTGGGTGCTCCTGGGACTAAGGACCACTCCTAAAGACGCCCTCGACGTCTCGGCAGCCGAAATGGTGTATGGCGACCCGTTGGTCGTCCCTGCCGAGTTTCTTCCTTCTACAACCTCCTACGACGATCTCCAGCGCATAAGTCACGTCGTGGGAAAATTTACTCCATGCCGCTAGACTTACAAGCCCCCAGCGAAGCATCACATACCAACGGACTTGCACTCTGCAACGCACGTCTTCCTGCGCAACGACACCAGCAAGCCACCACTAACGCCCCCTTACACGGGCCCTTTCCTTGTGATCCGACGCAGTCCGAAAGCATTCCTCCTAAACATTCGGGGCAAAGAAGACTGGGTCTCCATTGATCGTCTAAAACCTGCTTATCTTCTGCCAGATGACCCGACTACAGGTCGCCTCTCTAGATCAGGGCGCCCTATTTAACATGTACAGTATGTAATTTTTAGGGGGGGAGCCATGTACCAACCGTGTTTCACACAATTGTACATAATTCCTTTTGTATATATTATGCTTGTATCTTCGCTCCTCCCTCGCACTAAAAAGAACCTGAATGATCATGTCTCCGGTTTTGCTCTGTATCATTGTCTCTCTCTCGAACATGTCACGTCCTGTTGCCTTGAGGTTTTGTATATAAAGCAGAGTGTTCCTTAATGAATAACTCAGTCGTTTCCAATCTGCCTTTGAGTTCACACCCTTACTCGGCACCGTCACACCTCCTAGTCTTTAGTTAGATCCCGCACGTTCCTTAACCCACCGGTAGATACACTTCGGGCACTTCAATCGTGTTTAGTTTTTTCTCGATTGATACTATATATATATATATATATATATATATATATATATATATATATATATATATGTATATATATATATATATATATATATATATATATATATATATATATATATATATATATATATATATATATATATATATATATATATATATATATATTTTATTTTACTAAAGAAGAGTGAAACTGATCTACTTTCTTGTATAGAAAGGGATTTTGTTTAGTAAAAGGGTATCTTATTTGGCTCTTTGCCATCAAAATTCTTTTCAAAGTTTCTTCACCTCTCTCTTCTCAATGAATATATAACTATGTTTTATATATAATTTTTATCATTTTCTTTTTTATTGCTATTTTTTTTTGATCATCGTATACTGCCCTTATCTGATCCTAGGCTCTACCAAAAAATCTGCGCTTCTAAGGGTTCTTGCATTCTTGAAATGAAAATCATTTATTAATTGTTTCTCGTGGAAGTATGCCCTGGTTTATTTCATTCCAACGTAAGTGACCCTCTAAATCTCACCAATTACAAAAGGATTCAAAGTCTTAATTAAATATTTAAGAGCGGTTCGAATCTTGCACTCTTTATTAGGATCTGCTCTACATTTATTTTCATAGCTCACTGTTGTCCGGTAGTCTTTCTTTGGTACTGCGTAGAATTTATTAGATCGCTAAACTTCCTTCTGTAATTTCATGTTTAACTTCTTATCGTAATTTGTTGTTTTTGATGGCACAGTATCTTGGAATCTCTTCGATTCCCCATTTCTAGTGGTTTACTGAGCTTTGTTCAGTCACTTACTGTTATACTAACCGATCAGTTATATTGGCATTTCTACCTCCTCTCTTATTCATGATTGTCAGATGTGGAGGCGTCTTTATTTCTTTTTCTTCTTCCTGTTTCCTGTTATTAGGTTTGCGCTAATCTCATCTTGGGAATCTTGTTAATTACTCGAGTTCACTGCCAAGGAGTACCTATTTCTTTCTTCTCTCCAGTTAAGGTCTAAAGTACAAATTTCCGCTATGCACACACACTCATATGCTGTATATATATATATATATATATATATATATATATATATATATATATATATATATATATATGTATATATATAAACATACATATAAAATCATCAACATCTGCAGTTGCTAGTCCATTGCAAGGCAGAAGCCTCAGATGTATATATATATATATATATATATATATATATATATATATATATATATATATATGATTTAATGCATGGAATTAAGATATGAAATTTCAACATGGTGTTTGCACCAGCAGTAGCAGCATAATTAGCGCACAGACATTTAGCTTCACAGATTCCAATATAATTATTTAGTAATTTTGGTTACATCAAATTCATGTATATTGAAATACTGTAGTCACCATAAATGTTTAAGAGATGATGGTTAGATTATTGATTTTGTTTCTAAATCTATATTGTTGGTGCGAGATTTCTGAATACAAATAATGCATGTGTTTTTATTGTATTGCATCAAACGTTTTCGTGCATTAACACATATTTTCTTCAACAGGTAAGTTGACCTGAATGGGAGACATGTCTTGACTTCGCAAGTAAATGGGATTGGTGTAAGTCAAATTTTGGTTTTCAATGTTGTTATATGATTGGAAAATTGAAGAATATGAAAATAGGGAAAAACCCAAGTAACTCATATTTCTGTGTCTAAAAATTTAACAAGGTCAATTATAAATGCATGTCTTTTTATTTCTTTAACTTTGTGAAATATGTTCTGGAATTTTTTTTTTTTATTTCTGAAGTAGATTTTTATTTTATGTCTATGACCCTTTATTTTTTAAATTTCTTCACTCGTGGGAGGGGAGATTTCGATATTTCTAACCATTTAATTACCACATTAGTGTATCTGTCAATCTTTCTTTCAATACCTGGAAATAGTCACTAATTACATTTTCCCTAAAAAAATTGTCCGTTTTTTCATCGTCCTGTGCAACAATGTCTTGTCGAACCCAGATTTTATTTATTTATTTATTTATTTTTTTTTGCAATGACTTCTACATTGTTACTTCCTCTCCGAGATCTACACTGTCAATAGATGTTGCTTATGAATTTTATTTTAGATTTCTGTGAGTTGGAGTTCTTGAATATACCTGTAACTGGGGTGAGAGAATTTTACGAGGATTTTTAAATAGTAATCTTAGTACATATATCGATATCCAGCATCAGCTAAAGGTCGGTTTTATATATAAGGCCGTCAGTTGACAACGGATCAGTGTTTCTTAATAACACGTATTTGTTTTTGTGGTTAGAGAGAGAGAGAGAGAGAGAGAGAGAGAGAGAGAGAGAGAGAGAGAGAGAGAGAGAGAGAGAGATCTATTCTGTTGTTCCGATGACTGAAACTTTTCTATCATATTTATAGACACTTGAAAATTAGAGAGAGAGAGAGAGAGAGAGAGAGAGAGAGAGAGAGAGAGAGAGAGAGAGAGAGAGAGAGAGAGAGAGAGAGAGCTGTTCTATTGTGCTGGTAACTGAAACTTTTGTATCATATTTAGACTGAATTTACCAAATTCTAGATACCCGAAAACAATCGCCAAAAAGATATTCTCTTGAGAAACCAGACAAAGAAACGTAATTACCTGGTCTTTTGGAAAGGTTTTAAGACCAGCAACGTCTTAACAATAAAAAGATTCAAACTTCCTGGCAGATTAATTGTTCTGCGTTTGTGACCTTCGTTTCTCTTTTTAAAATGAAATTCATGGTTTAATAGAATAAACAATGCCCTTTTTGGAGGTCAAGACGGGTCATTGGTTCACCCAACACTTTTTAATATGCATCCATTGTAATTACTGAGCTATAATTTAAGGAAATTGTTGAGATAGCTAGGCCAAATACGATGATCTACTGTTTATGTTACTATAATCAATGGACTCATTAACCATTAGTTCCAAGTTCACCTTCATTAAAGATTAGGGAGGAATAATGCTCATCGTACCACTTCACCTGAGGGACTCAATGCATCGAATTAAGGATTGTCATCATCATGTGGCTGAAAAACTCTCATTCTCGTCAGAGACTTGTTAACCAAGTGATCACCTGAGGGTGAAATAAGCCAGACAATTATAGATTGGTAAAATGCTGATGCTTTTTATTTAAGGGTCAGTTATTAGGACGAATTTGTAATGTTACTGGAGTTGCAATAGAAGTGTTGCTACAAGAAAAAATGGAAAGAACAACAAATTTAATGAAATTGTATAGTATTGTACTTCATGAAAAATTCTGGCATAATATTTCTTTTTAAAATTGTGAAACTTTCCTCTATCTGTGGTAATGTTTTCTTGGTCGTTCTGTCTTTATTCCATTAATTTTATACTAGGCTCCTTTTGTAACTTGAATGGTCTTATATTATATATATTCAGGAATTTGTATGTGTTTATATATATAACCCAGCCACTGGGGTATGCAAGTCATTCCAAATCAGAGCCGGTCCTAAGACTAGATGAATGGACTGCTGGTCCCATGCCTAGATGAATGGAGAGGATAGGTTTTAGGAAGGGGATCCTGCCATAAAATCCAACCAAAAGCCAACTATTATTATTATTATTATTATTATTATTATTATTATTATTATTATTATTATTATTATTTCTTGCTAAGCTACAACCCAAGTTGGAAAAGCATGATGCAACAAGCCCAGGGACCCGAATAGGAAAATAGCAAAGGGAGGAAAAGAAACTAGGAAAAATAAAATATCTTAAGAGCAGCAACAACACCAAGACAAATGTTTCCTATATAAACTATACAAATTCTAACAAAACAAAAGGAAGAGAAACAAGATAGAACTGTGTGCCCGAGTGCACCCTCAAGCAAGAGAACTCTAACCTAAGACAGTGGAAGACCATGGTACAGAGGCTATGGCACTACCCAAGACTAGAGAGCAATCGTTTGATTTTGGAGTTTCCTTCTCCTAGAAGAGCTGCTTACCATAGCTAAAGAGTCTCTTCTACCCTTATCAAGAGGAAAGTGGCCAGGTGTATGAGGACAGGAGAATCTGTAAAGAATAGGTCAAACTATTCTGTGTACGTGTAGGCAAAGGGAAAATAAACCATAACCAGAGAAAAGGATCCAATGTAGTACTGTCTGGCCAGTCAAAGGACCCCATAACTCTCTATTGGTAGTATCTCAACCGGTGGCTGGTGCCCTGGCCAACCTACTACCTTATGTGATGAAAGTTGGAAAGACTGCACATGATATTTATAGATCTGGAAAAGGAATATGCTAAATTCCCATGTCAAGAGGTTTGGAGGCGTAAGCGGGTAAGGGGAACACTGAAGTATGTGAGGTTAGATGTGTATGAAGGAACAAAAGACGTAGGTTAGAATATCTGTGGGTTTAACTGCAGCGTTACCAGCAAGAGTTGTGACACATCAGGGAAATGCTTCAAGGCCCTCTTTTTTTTCTTTTTTTATCTTTTTTTTCTCTTTGGATGTGCTTTCTCAAGGGATATGAAAGCAATCCATTGGGGCATGTTGTTTGCTGATGACATCGTGATATGTAGCACCAACAGAGGGGTAGTAGAGTCAAAACTACAACAATGGAGGAATGTACTGGAAGACAGAATTAAAGATGAGCTGACAGAAGACTGAATGCCTAAGTTTTAATGTAGATCAAGACTCGGAGGTTTGCATGGAAGGCACAAGGTTGAACTAAGCAGAAAAAAAAAATTATGCATATTGGTTCAACAGTAGGTGGATGGAAAAATGGAGAAAGATGCCAGGTTCTTATGCGACCGCAAAATCAACGTAAAGTTTAAAGGAAGAAAACGTCAGATAGTAGTTAGACCAGATTTATGGCATGGAGCAAAATCTTGGTCGAAAAAGAGAGTTCAAGAGAAAAAATAGTATGTGGTAAAATGAGTTCCATGGTATGGTCAGTGTTGAAAAGGGATGAGACATGTAGGAGGAGAGTGCTGCAGATAGAGGTTCCTGGTGGGATGTAGATAAAGAATATTTGAGAGACAAACAATTGTCTCAGGGCGATATATCCGACCAAAAAAACAGGTGAAAGGAAAGCTGTCAGAATATTGATCCTATATGTAAGTGAGAAAAGATGCAACATATATTTATACTGTATATACTGTACATATACAATATATGTAAATATATATATATATATATATATATATATATATATATATATATATATATATATATATATATATATATATATATATATATATATATATATATATATATATATATATATACATATATATATATATATATATATATATATATATATATATATATATATATATATATATATATATATATATATATATATATATATATATATATATATATATATATGACCCGTGCAGACCGATAATGAGACGTCGGCATATGGGTTTTCTTCATTTATTACAAAAGGTTCGTTCGTAAGTACACATTACACAAATACCCTCTCAGATGAGGGACTTTTCAACTCGAGTGCTCACCGGCAATTAACTACTGCCTTCGTTATCAAAATGCAAGGTTTGCAATACATGCTAACACATAAGTTTTTGTTGAATACTCAAGAATATTGAGTTCCTTTACCTTGCTATACAAGACATCTAAATACACGAATTAGGACATTCCCCCCCCCCCCCCCCCCCCCCGCAAGCTCCTTACTCAGAGAGGAGTGCGCACTCGCCCTCACTAGTCAATGATATATGGAGGACACTCCAACCCGGAATAGACATGGCATGTACTTAATAGAAATGCAACATAAAATATATATATAGAAATCACCCCCCCCAAAAAAAACAACACATCTTCATCAAAAAAATAAATAAATGAAATATTGCATGTAAAAATTTATACAGAACAATATGATTAATTCCACTCATTTATTCTTAAAGACCTCTGTAACCAAAACACAGAATACCCAAAGTGGAAAAAAAATCATAATATCAGGTCTACATAACCTCATCAATAACCTCCCTCTGGTTGCGGGCAATACGGGCTTCTTGGGCAGGACAGGGGTAGGAATAGATATTGCTTTACGTGTCTGGGTTTATGGCAAAATTTCGCAATACATCTCACTACCACCGTTTCACCATTTATTTAAATCACTACAACACTTGCACTTGCAACTTTCAACCGGTGGCCACTAGCGGTTTTCCCGAGAAAATCATTCATCTTCCCGCCCTTCTCTTATAACATTAAGTATAAGGTATTCACATCTACACATTCTCTAACACTGCCTATCCTCAAGGCTGAACTTTAATCCTGACGCCACTTGCCATTCGGGAACCACCCCGGCCCCAGCAACCATGAATCATATAAATACATGAATAATACAGCATCCGCCTGACGGACCTCACTTGACCTATTTAACCTCTGATTGTTTTTAGGTTCACTCAACAATGTTATACATATTTCCACACTCAGCAAAATTACCACAACATTTTACGTATAAATTTGGCATCAACTTAACACATTGTTATCATCACGTTTAATTAAAACATGCCGAAAGAAGAAATGAGGTCTGTTCAAATAACAACAACAGCAAAGGAAAAAAGAAAATTCTACTCATCAACTCGAGGAATGTCACGTATGCAGGGTTAAGGAGGAACACTTTTGAAAACTACCTCTTCAGGTACCACATGTATGTGTGCCTGATGATGTTCAGACACTGCGCCATTAAGAATGCTTTGTATCACAACTGTGTTAGACTTAACCATCTTTACTCGGTACGGACCCAAATACGCTGGCTCTAGGTTGTAATCATTTGAAATACACACGATCGCCCACAAACACTCTTACTGGTGCGGTTTTGAACCGACCATCATACTTTGAGCTGTGATTTTCATTAGCTCTTTTCAAAAACCTCTCAGTGGTGTTCATTACTCTCCTCAATAAATTTAATAAATTTACACGGTATTGCTCAGTTGAATAATTTGGAAATTGTTGCGAATTAATGAGTACCGTATATGGTAACACAGGATCCTGTCCATACACTAAAAAGAAAGGCGTGTCCCTAAGCAAAGCATTATATGCAATGTTCAAAGCTAGCTCAGCTGTAGGAAACATGGCGTGCCAATGAAGGTGGTCATCAGCCACTAAGTAACACAAAATTCACACTACTTCCCTATTATGCGACTCTACTAAGCCATTTGCTGAAGGCCTATATGGGGTCACTGAAAAGTGTTCAATTTTTATCAAGTCCGTGACCGATTTTACCACCTTATTTATAAACTCAAGACCATTATCACTTATCAAAATTTTCGGGTAACCAAACCTAGTAATGAAAGAGCACAGCACCTGGGCTAATGAATTTGCAAATTTATCCAACATTGTGTAAGTATGAGTGTACCGAGTAAATGCATCCACAAATACACATATAAACTTATGTTGTGTTAACCCAGTAGGAAATGGTCCTACTACATCCATATGCACTCTATAGAATTTAATGGGAACTACCGGCCACTTCCTGGCTTCCGGTACAGTGTTTTTATGTTCTTTGCAACAGTTACAAGCATGACAACCTTTTATATAATTCTTTATAGATTTTTGCATACTTAACCAAAAGAAGGATTCACATGCTCTCCTTAATGTTCTGTCAATCCCTAAATGCCCTGCATACGACTTGCATGTACAATGTGGATGGCTCGTTTAATTAAAGAGGAAGGAAGAACTACCCTTGCACAAAATTCCCCTCACCTCTTCTCGTAAGCCCAATATAAGACATCATTTTCAACAAAAAATTCTCACGAGGCATATTCAGAAATGACGGATAACTCTCCGATTCCCCTTTAATCACTGCTCGCACTCTTTCCATCCATTCCTCTTTTTTCTGTCCCTCTCGGACTTCTTTTATGTCCCAACCTCCCAAGTCAATCAAATCTGCATCATCAGGGCATTCATTCTGGACACCCCTGGTCATGTCCTCGGTCATCCACATATATTCCCAATCGCCGTTCATCTCTCTCTCTCTCTCTCCCTCTCTCTCTCTCTCTCTCGCTCTCCTGAGTCGACTCTCTCCCATCTACTGCATGTGTATCACAAGAACTCTCATTCCGTTCTCTATTTCCTCTATTATGGTGGGGGTCTTCACTATTTTGGTTACGTTCTTCGTTCCTCTTTTGTGCCCTAGTTGTTACTCCTATTACTGCACTTCTAGAGAGAGCATCAGCTACCTTGTTAGCCTTACCTTCTAGTGGTGAAAACCCTTTATATTAAACTCTAACAATCTCTCAATCCATCTCGCTTGATGAGAGGTCAAATCATTTTTATAATACAAATCACGTAAGGGGCGATGATCGCTTTGCAACTCAATCAATTGACCTAATAAAAAGAACTGATGCCTCTCTAGAACCCAAAGAATAGCCAAAGCCTCTCGATCGAATGTACTGTAATTCTTTTCTGCCCCTTTTAACGCCCAGGAAGCAAAATAAATGGGTCTTTCTCTGCCTTTATCATCTCGTTGAGAAACTACGCCACCAATAGCTACACTACTTGCATCTGTTGTCACTAAAAACGGGCGATCAAATCTAGGATATGCGAGTAATTCATTGCTAGTTAAGGCAGCTTTCAAATGGTTAAAGACCCTTTCTTCTTCCTCTCCCCATCTCGCTATCTCTCCATTATTATTATTATCATTATTATTATTATTATTATTATTATTACTAGCTAAGCTACAACCCTGTTGTAGCCCAAGGGCTACAACAGGGAAGATAGCTAAGTGAGGAAAGGAAACTAGGAAATAAATAATTAACCTAAAAGAAAAGTAATGATCAATTACAATAAAATAATTTAAGAACAGTAACAACATAAAAATAATCTTTCATATATAAACTATAAACACACACACACACATAAATGTGGTGTCCACACGGGGAAAATATTGTTTATCTTTGTATGATATACGATGTGAAGCTAGTTTCACGATTTACGAAATATGATTTACGGTACTGTTAACGGGCCAGGAGTGAAGCCAATTGGGAAGCTAACACAGGATCAAGACTTAGTGTCACACATTCGCGTATCTTGCTCCCGTTTACTCCCGTAAGCCGAAGTTGCCCTTTTTTGCTTTGTTGAGAGAGTATAGGCTGTATGCGGTAGAGTCCCAGGGGTTCTCAACCTTCTTGGCCCATGCACCCCTTTCACCATTTGCAATGATGTCACTCCCCCCCCACCCCACTTCCCGTCTTTTCCAAAAGTTGTCTCAAAAATTGCATTGTATATAATATGCAAATATCACTAAAAATCCTTTTATTTTCTTTTTTTTCAAACTGAACTATACATTTACAGCTTTACATGGATTATTTGTATAATGGAATATTACAAATTATAAGCAAATTGAAAATATCGATGGATACATAAAACTTGAATGAAAGTAAAATAGTTTTTTTTTTTTTAATTTATAATTACTACTTAACAGGCTAAACTGAAGCTGATGCAATTATTTTTATTCAGAAGATTACATTTCATCGATTGACGAACCCTATGATCGTTTTTTTTTTGCCAATTCTGGGATACCCGGATGAGTGCTTGAAAGGCCACAACGCAGGTAATTTTCTACCTCTAATCTACTGCGATGCTTCGTTTTAATTTGTAACAGAGTTGAAAAGCCTGACTCACAAAGATATGTCGATACAAACGGAAGCAATACACGGATAGCCATTTCTGCCACTTTTGGGTAGGAATCGCACATCAGAGGCCAAAATTCTGTTATTGATTTATCATCGAACATATCTCTTACACCCAAATAACTTTTTAACTCCAAAAACTCATCTTAACAATCATCAGGAACTTTTTCAACCGACAGTTTGAATGGATTTCTCACTAAATCCAACTAATCACTAAGTTCGTGAAAATATCGTCTGAATTAATTTTCCAGTGCTGTCAAATGCTACAAATTTAATTTTTTGCAAATTGTGGAAGTACCTTGTCTTCACCACAAACATCAAGAATGGATGACAGTTTCTCAAACATGGCTACACTTTCTGCATTTACCCTTTTCTTCTAATTTTCATGCTTGCTCATGAAAGCTTCCAAGGCATCTACGAATTCTATAATGTCTGTATTCCTTCCTTGCATCTGAAGATTCAGTTTATTCAGTTGCTCAATTATATCAACCAAATAGGCAAGACGCATGATCCATTCCTCATCACACAGCCAGGCAGGAAATTCTGTTTTATCTTGCACTTCAAAAAACAATTTGAGCTCATCTCTAAACTGAAATACTCGCACAGTTACATTTCCTCTTGAACGCCAACGAACATTTGTGTGAAAAAGAAGTGAATGATGGGTTGCATCCATATCAGTACATAACTGCTTGAAAAGTTGTGAGTTGAGAGCCCCTCCTTTGACGAAATTTACAATTTTAATTGTTTGATCCAAAACCTAATCTAGCGGAGCAAGAAGTGCTTTTGAGGCTAGTGTCTGACGATGGCTCATACAATAAATGCCTTTCACTTTTGGAGCTCGCTTTTTCACACATACTTGGAATTCTGATTTTGTCTCTAACATAGCTGGTGCTCCATCTGTACAACACCCACTGATATTATCCCACGAAAGATTTTCTGATTCAAAAAAAGATGAAACCTTCTCCAAAACATCAGAGGCTTTGGTATAACAAAAGAGAACTCCTCTTTAAATGAACTTGAGTGAACATACCTTGCAAACACCATCAACTGGGAACATGATGCCACATCAGTTGATTTATCAAGTTTAATTGCAAATAAGCTAAATGCTGAAGACTTTATCTCCTGCACAACTTGATCCCCATGATATTAGCTTCTCAGTTATTTATAGTCCAGGAGTTCCCAACCTTGGAGTTGCCAAGTAATTTTCTTGGGACCTACTTAATTCCCTAGCCATCTGTCTCTTCCTCAGTACCTTTTCCAATCCTAGGATTAACTTGGGTGGTCACTAGTATATTACTGTCTAATCCATTTTTCCTGGGCCAGCACATGATATAATCCCAGCCCACGTGACAGGCCAGTTACGCCAAAGCCTATAATTGCTCTCCTCGACCGTAAACTTACTTCTGTCACAATTCACCCCCTGAAAGCCCAAAATTCAACCCTGGGGGTGAATTTCACCCCCATTGAGAACCTCTACGGTAGACGGTCGGTTTGACTTGCGAATATGTACAGTACTTCACTGTGCGGTCGAACGTTGGAGGCAACCCGTCATACCCAACACAGTTAAATATACAGTATGCGCTGTTTTTAGTTGGTATAATAGTTGAATTTTTTTTTTTTAAATTTCATTTTAAATAAATATCTGGTCTTAAGCCCCAAGCTGTAATGAACATTGTAAACAATTTTGGCTAAATGATTTTCAGTCGTACATCTCTCTCTCTCTCTCTCTCTCTCTCTCTCTCTCTCTCTCTCTCTCTCTCTCTCTCTCTCTCTCTCTCTCAAGTGATATTAACCTAGAGAAAAAGGACCGAGATATAGTTTATCTTTACTAACAAAAACTTTATGCTTTCTGCTTATTTGTGAAAGAACTTAATCTCTCCCCACCTGCGTGTCAAACCATTAAATGCCTATAGTAAGGTGGAGGAAAAGGGTTGAACTACTGTATAATCTGTCTTTACTGTTAATGACGTTAAGGTTTTCTGATTATTGTGTCAAAGAGCTATAGGATTCCCCTAGGATATTTTGACAACCGCTCCCTCTTTTAGAGACATGCTAATCCAGTCATTATTAACCAAGGGTAAAGAATCATTAGTCATGGAGGGCAGGGTATTAAATCTTCACGATATAATACCATTTGATTACAGTCTTTTGCCTAACCTTGGTTTAAATTTGAACTAACTCCCGTTTATTGACTACTGAAATATACTTGAGTGATTCATTTTATAGGTTTTTATTATTACTTGCATCATGTAATTACTTCTTATACGATGTTGACTAGTTTTTTGTGATACATTTGAAATGTTTAATGTAGTTTTGGTGCAATTAGCACTTTCATTATGTATTTACTCTAACTCCCTAATATAATAATGCATACAGCAGCTCAGACAGCAGAGAAATCAAGTCGTTATGGGAAAATGCACGAAATTAGGACAAATGTAAACAACATACAAAAATAGATGCTTGGTCACTGAGCTAGTGAACTGAAATATCTAGCATCCCTTTAAATACCACCTGGTCCGAAGTTTCTAAAATTTTCAGCCAGGATGTCTATTAGAAATGTTGCCACGTGTACCTTGTCGAACTTACCAGTTGAAGATTTACCCACCATAAACGTACTATGTTTATGTCTGACCTTCAAGCTATATACAGTACGTCTGACCTACATGCTACCGTCAGCAGGCCGTCAAACCCACCAAATCTGTACACTGGCTCATGTACGGGCTTGAACCCTGACCGTGATTTGCATCCAAACGGATACCGGATGGTACGTGTGCCACCCCCAAACAAACGTGGCGCCACACGCCAGATGTACCAACATCCTGGTTTTACTTCGCAAGCCCTAAAGTTGGTCGCCAATTACCATTAAATACTTTTACTGGAGAAAAAGGGAGCAAGATACGGGAATATCTGATCCCAGCATTACGGCCTATCCCAACCAACTACAAAGTCTCATATATACATACATACATACATACTAATATATATATATATATATATATATATATATATATATAATATATATATATATATATATATATATATATATATATATATATATATATATATATATATATATATATAATGACGAAAGTAATAGACCCAACTGCAGGACTGCTCTAGTTGGTCTTGAGCTTAGCAGATATAAAATTGACATTGCTGCTCAGAGTGAGACTCACCTCTCAGGAGAAGATAATTTAAAAGAGGTTGTAAGGGTTATACCTTCTTTTGGAAGGGTTATCCTTTAAATGAAAGAAAAATATTTGGGGTGGCCTTTGCAGTTCGTAACACTACTGCAAAATATCTCTGAATCTCCAGTATGCATATCAGTGAGGCTAATGTCCGGGTGTATCCCACTCACCAGAAGCAAACATTTAACCCTCCTATGTGTATATGCTCCAACACTTGAATCTGATGATGCTGTTAAGGAATTTTAGATTCCACTATTCGCAGAACACGTCATAAGAATAAACTGATTATATTAGATGATTTTAATACAAGAGTGGGAAAGACTAACATGTTTGGGAAGGAGTTCTCTGTCACCATGGTATTGGTAATGTGAACAGCAATGCCCTCAGACTCTTGTCCCTATGTTCAGAACACAACATGGCAATAACCAACACCCTATACCAGATGAAGAATAAATATAAGATCTCTTGGATACACCTTAGGTCAAAACAGTGGCCTCTGCTATACTATATGCTTGTCAAACAACGTGATAAAAGACAAAGTACTTCACACTAGAGCAATGAAAAATGCCAAATTGACCATAACCTTATTTGAACCAAACTAATGCTCAAAATAAGATCCCTGACCCCTCGCATACCTCTGCCAAAAATATGAATTGCAACGCTTAAGAAAACCTTGATACAAGGGAAAACTGTCACAGTTCAATTGCAAATAGTATATCTTGCCTTCCACCTATTGAACCTAGCAACAATATAGATATATATAGTGAATAGTCAAACCTTAAAGAACTAATCCATCACTCGGTAGAGGAAACCTTAGAATTCTCCACACATCACCAAAGGACTGATTTAATGAAAATGCATAAGAAATACATGACCTCATAAAAAAAAAAAAGCTCATAATGCTTGTCTCTCAAACCCGAGCTCCTGTTCACTAAAGACTTAATTTCACAACCTTAGAACTGAAACTCAGAGAGCGCTATGTAACATGGAAAAGATCTGGTGGCTTGCTAGCTCAGCAAAATTGCAGTCTTTCAGATAGAAACGAACAACATGGTATCTACAATGATCTTAAATCCATTTATAGATTGATAAAACGCAATGTAACACCAGTGTGGCCATCTGAAGGAATACTTCTGAAAGATAAACAAGAAATTCCTGACTGCTGGAGCCAACAATTCAGTGGCCTTTATAACCAAAGAAACCCTACAGAACCCACCATTATGGATATCCTGCCAGCACTACCTCCAGTCATGACCCCTGATGACCAGCTCACCTTTACAGAAACTAAAGAAGCCATCAAAGCCCTGAAAAATAGCAAAACCCATTTACCAGATGGTTTGCCCCCTTAACTTTCCAAGGTGGGAGGATATCTACACCATCAGCGCCTCTACAACCTTATGTTGACCATCTGGATTCTTGAAAAATTCCCCAAAGAATTACGAAACTCTAATGTAATTGCAATCTGCAAACGGAAAAATGATCACTCAATGTAACAATTATCGAGGCATATCTCTGCTTACTTTTAATGGTGAAATTTAACTAGGATTACGCTCTTGGACTAATGGCTGCCATACACGAACAGTTTTAACTGACAGGTCGTCTGAACTGACAGTTTGCTGGATATCGAGAGTACCCACACACTGTTCAGTTCTGTCATCCATGAACCGTCTAATTTCAGTTGACACCCAGCCAGCACCGTAGCAACATCTCTTCCTCCCCAACATCCGGAGACTGCTTCTCTACTTGGCCGGGGTGCTAACGTGCAAGAAAAAGAAAAACACCAAAGGAAATCGTGTAAACAATTAAATTCTAGCATATAAAATAGTACTAACATGAGGAGCAACTGTAAAAGTTATATATATATATATATATATATATATATATATATATATATATATATATATATATATACGTGTGTGTGTGTTTGTATGTATGTATACATATATATGTATATATATGTAATATATATATATATATATAATATATATATATATATATATATATATATATATATATATACATATATATGTATACATATATATGTATATATATATATATATATATATATGTATGTATGTATGTATGTATGTATACATACATATATATGCATATATATGTAATATATATTTATATATATATATATATATATATATATATATATATATACTGTATATATATTATATATATATATATATATATATATATATATATATATATATATATATATATATATATATATATATATATATATATGTATGTATGTATGTATAGTATACATATATATGTATATATATATATATATATATATATATATATATATATATATATATTTATACACACACACACACACACATATATATATATATATATATTTATATATATATATATATATATGTGTGTGTGTGTGTGTGTGTTTATCTAATTTTAATATAGATGGTGCTGTGGCTTGGTAACAAGACATATTTCACTAAATTCTAGGATATAATGAAGTAGTACTAACATGAGGAGTACGTATACAAGTTGACACACACGCACACATACATACATATATATATATATATATATATATATATATATATATATATATATATATATATATATATATATATATATATATATATATATATATGTATATATATATATATATATATATATATATATATATATATATATATATATATATATAATATATATATATATATATATACAGTATATATATATATATATATATATATATATATATATATATATATATATATATATATATATACAGTTAAACTTAAACAGCAATAAATGCTTAAAAGCCATCAAAATGGTGAGGATGGGTATATTCCAAATTTGTTCATATTATCTCAAAGATACGTTCATTTAGTCAGCTTGTTTTTCATTTGTAATGGCAAGGGCACAAAAGATGTACATTATAATGTTGAAACGTCTCGAAAAAAAACACTAGCATTTGTTTTCTCTGAGAAAGTTTTTTGTGCTTATCATTATGTTTAGTCCTAGCGGTACCCTTCTTATGTTCTTCTCTATGGAAACTTTGTATATTTCAGTGTATATAATTGATTATTTTGATATCCTTATCAGCATATTCATATGTCAGAATAATCCTTACATTTCATTTTCCAAAGGGATCAGTATCCCTTGTAAGTAATGATAACTTCATAAAAAAATACCTTAATCTCTCGGGACACGGCCATTGCATCAGCAACGGAGAGATTTATTGTTAACAGTACGACGGTTGGTGTTGCACTGACGGCAGAACTGCAGGCATCCCCATACACGTGCAAACTGGTTGTCATTTAAAACACCGGATGGCTAGATTTTCAAAATTCACTTCATTTCATCTGACCACCTTTCTGGCCTGCCTTCAGTTCAAAATACCCTCGTATGCTCTCAAACTGGCCAGAACAAATCGGTCAAATCTGGTTTCCTCAGTCGGCCTGTCAGTTAAAACTGAGCGTGTATGGGGGCCTTAACAAAACTGTTGTCAGAGACTATACTTACCAAATCACAATGTGACTCGTGGGGATTGGGTCACTTGTGATATGGTTTTTGTCACTCGTCAACTACAAGCAAAATGTTATGAGCAAAACTGCGATTATATACTGCTTTCATTGATTTGACCAAAGATTTCGACACTGCTAATCGTGAACTTTCGTGGAATGCTCTCTCCATATTTGGAGTTCCACCAAAATTCATCAACACCCTGCGTGACAATATGCAGGCACAAGTGAACATTGGCAGCAGCAAATCTGAGCCCTTCAATGTCGAGGTTGGAGTGAAACAAGGATGCATCGTGGCTCCTGTCATCTTCAACATCTTTCTGACAGTAGTCACTCTTCTCAGCCATCGAGTTCAGCATCTTGTTGACCTTAGGTGTCTCCAGCCAGAAGCATAAACCACAATATCCTATTTTCTAGAGCTACAATATACTGATGACTGCGCACACCTGAGGCTCTCCAGCATAGACTCGAAACTGTCTCTTCCATCTATCAAGTAATGCAACTTCAAATAAATATTGCTAAAATAGAAGTGATTGCTCAGAGAAATAATAATAACTAGCCTTTAAAACTCCAAATTAATGGAGAAAGTTTGAAAGTTTCACTTATCTTGACAGCGAGGTCTCCTTCAAGGACATTATTATTATTATTATTATTATTATTATTATTATTATTATTATTACTTGCTAAGCTACAACCCTGGTTGGAAAAGCAGAATGCTTTAACCCCGAGGACTCCAACAGGGAAAAATAGCCTAGTGAGGAAGGGAAATAGGAAACTACAAGAAAAGTAATTAACAATTGAAATATACTTTTAAAAACAGTAACAGCATTAGAATAAATATTTCATATATAAACTATAAAAACTTTTAAAAAATAAGAGGAAGAGAAATAAGATAGAATATTGTGCCCGAGTGTATCCTCAAGCAAGATAACTCTACCACTAGACAGTGAAAGACCATGGTACAGAGACTATGGCCCTGTCCAATACCAGAGAACAATGGTTTGATTTTGGAGTGTCCTCCTAGAACAGCTGCTTACCATAGCTAATGAGTCTCCTCTACCCTTACCAAGAGGAAAGTACCCCTTGAACAATTACATTGCAGTAATTAACCCCTTGAGCGACGGTGAATAAATCATATCCTGAATCAACCAAGCATCAGCATCCTTCCAGAGTATTCGATAACAACAACCTAAAGATAGATACTAAAATGTCAGTCTATGCAACTATAGGACTTTCCACCCTACGGTATGGTTCAGAGTCCTGGAATGTTTATCGTCGCCACATAAAACCTATGCAATCCTTCCGTGTTAGATGTTTCACAACACATCCTGCGAATAAAATCAAGTGATAAAGTCCCGCATATAGAAATATTACAACGTGCCAAATCAATTAGTATAAAGGCCACACTAGCAAAAAGACAGTTGACATAGACTGGACATATTACTGTATATTAATGCCAGAACACCGCCTTCCTTGTCAGCTCCCTAATGCACATCGAAATCTGAGGAGTTAAATGAAAAGATATAAAGATAACATATAGGCAACACTTAAGAAAGGCGACATTAATCCAGAAGATCTTGAAGTAAATGCTTCCAACAGACCACTGTGGTGTTGCAGTGCGGGGTTAAGAAGCATATACCTATCATAAAGAGAGTTGGATTTGTTAAAACAACAGGAGATGAAAGGCAACGTTGGATGGAACACTTTAGTGACGCCATGAATAGGAGATACGAAGCGAATAATGTGATTGATATACCTAAATTTGATGAAGACCTTGATATGCCCATGAATGTATTCAGTGTGTTAAAAGTTGAAGGTATCCTTAAAAATCTTAAGAGATGGAAAGCCCATGGATACGATGGAATAACTGCTGAGATGATATTGGCCGAAAATGAAGTGACTCCCAGAGTCTTACAAGATTATTTTGTAGAATGTGGCGTGGAGTGTTGGTGAAAATGGTAAAAAAAGGAGATCTGCCTGATTGCAATAGTTACAGAGGCATAACACTTATGTCAGTGGTCATGAAGATATATAGTATGCTTATTCTAAAGAGACTGGAGAGAAAGATTGATGAAAACCTGAGAGATGAAAAAGCAGGATTTAGAAAAGGTAGGAGTTTTACTGAGCAAATTTTCATTTTAAAACATGTTGTACAGCAATGTGTAGAACATAGAAACCCACTTTTGATGGTATTTGTGAACTATGAAAAAGTCTTAGATAGTGTGCACCGGCCAATTTTGTGGAGAGTTCTGCGTTATTACGGAGTTCCCCTTAGATATATGAATTTAATTAAATCTGCTCATGAACATAGTAAGTGCAAAGTTAATGTTAGTGGAGTCCTATCAAATGAATTTCCAGTAAACAGTGGAGTACTCCAAGGGAATGTGTTGTCACCTATGTTGTTTATCCTCCTCATGGATTTTGTAATGCATAGAACATTTGGGGATTGTTAATAGGAAATTAGCTGACCTAGAATATGCTGATAATGCTGTCCTTATTAGCAGACCACCACAGGATTTACAATGATAGCTTTCTAGAACGTATGAAATATTACATGAGGTTGGGCTAAAGGTAAATAGAAGAAAGAAAGAGATGATGAGAACGGAACATACAATGGAAGATGAAATATCATTGGAAGGAGAAAGGATTAATTAGGAAGAATTATTTAAATATTTAGGAACTATAATAACTAATGCAGGGTCTTTAGAATTGGAAAGAATGTAAAAAGCAAATCAGACAATAGCAAGGTTAAATAAAATTTGGAAATCAAATCGCCTGAAATTACATTTAAAAATCAGGCTATATATCAGTTTAGTGAGGTCAGTTTTATTATATGGACATGAGTCGTGGTATGACAATAAAACAATATCCAACAGATTTATAGATTTGAGAACAAAGACCTCAGAAAAATATTGGGAGTGAAGTGGCTGGACATGATTAGAAATGAAACTATAAAAGAGATTACTCGAGTGCCATATATGGATGAGATCATGGTGAGGGGTAGATAAAGAGGGTTTGGTGATGCTCTTAGCACTCCCCAAGAGAGGAAAAGTTCACCAAACATTTAATTAGGCTCTATAAGGCACTAGAAGGGTTGGAAGACCCAAGCCTACATGGCTGAGGACTTCGAAGTGTGAAGTAGGTGGTGATGAATAGAGAAGTATTGATTTAAAAAGCTCAAGATAGAGACGACTAACGAAATCTAACCGAGTCCCATTACGAAGGAGGAGATAATGATTATATATATATATATATATATATATATATATATATTTTTATATATACATATATATACATATTATATATATATATATATATATATATATATATATATATATATATATATATATATATATATGTATATATATATATATATATGTGTGTGTGTGTGTGTGTGTGTGTGTGTGTGTGTTTGTATGCATGTGTGTGTATGTATGAAGGGAGTATTGAGGAAACTTTTCTGTATTGAAGTGAAGTTTGGAAAATTGGAGCAGGTGAAGTACACTGTATTCGTTTTGTATGTAGTGTTAGCAGAATTGATACGGGGAAAATGGGGTTATGCAGGAGACCAGGAGACCTGTTTGAAAGGTTGACATAGGAAAGAGGATGGATCAGAATATTTTTATGGGGCTCTGATATATAAAAAGAATGGACGACCACAGCTTAGTAAAATGAGTATTATATGATTTATAATTGCCAGGAGGTATGATTACAACAAGACCTAGAAAGGGTTGGATAGATGGATGGAAGACGTATGAGAAAGGAAGGGCCTTGGTGTCGAGAAAATTTTAAATTTCGTTTAAGAAAGCGTGGAGTGAAATTTATGGTGTTATGCTTGCCTCAAATGGTTTGGTGAATGTATGCGCACAATATTCTGAGAATTTTAAAAGAAATCTGCTCCGTCATCAATGGCGTCGTCACTTCAGTGAAATTTACACTAAAAAGGATAATAAGAGTATCTCTTGCTTAACAGTGTGTTTTATGGTGGAAGTAAGTCAATCAATAGCCATGGAAATGGCTATAACATCTGTAGAGACTGCATTTTATGTTGAATCGGTAATTTTTTTTATAAGCCTTTAGTTGTTCGGCCTAAATAAGATAACCTGCAGTCTGAAAGTGAGATATTTATTTATTTTCATTATGCCTGAGAAATTGATGTGTATCTCGTTGCAAGAACGTCAAGTTTCGTCGAATAAGGGGAAACTTGTGAGATCAGTCTGGAATTTTGAGAAGCCTTGTGAAAAATCATTCATGTATTTCATAAGTAACCGTGAAATCTTCCATTTCAAAGAATTTTCGTTTTTATCCATAAATAGTTTTGATTTAATTTAAAAGTTTCCAGATATCCTTTCATTTAAAAATTTTACCACCAAAGCCTTTATATTGAAGTCTGTAATTCCATTAACCAACTAATTTAGTCCCGGCGAAATAACATGCATTGGCTAGAAAAATTGAATATAAAAACGTAAATGCTGTTTCCGTATTGTCAAGGAACCTTTTGGAGCCCAGTTCGTCCGGAGAGATGTTATCTTCGATTTTAGGTCCCACTAAGACATCTAATAATTATTATATATGCATGAGTACAGTCACAAACACAAACCTATATATATATATATATATATATATATATATATATATTTATATATATATATGTATATATATGCATATTTATATATATATATATATATATATAATATATATATATATATATATATATATATATATATATGCACACACATATACATACACTAGCAGAAATACCCCGTGATGCCTGGGTGTAGGATTAAAAAGCAATGTCATATGCAACTGGTCGATTCTTGTAAGTTATCTCTGTGATAACTCATTATGAACCAAATGTTTTTTTAACTCCTAGGTACTCTCATTGTCCAATATTTCATTTGTGGAAACTGCAACTGTGAAAATGAAACGTTTCCACCGTTAAGGTGGATATTGTATTTGTAACAAAGGCTGCCTAACTTTCCCTCCACCCCAACACATTCCAGGAGGTTCATTCTTCCATTTCAGAGCACCATCAGTGGTAACTTTTTTGTGTCATCAAGTCAATTTGTACTATTTCTTCTTTTTCATGCCGATGTCTTGGGTCATAGGTGAAGGTACCAAGACGCCATTTTTCTGCATTAAACGGGCATGCTCTAACTTCTGCACTCCTGACTATATCCATATGGCGATTATTCTCTTCCTCTTGTGATTAATGGTTTTCCTGAGCAATCATTCTTTATTTGCTAGTCTGAAGTCAAGTTATTCTTTTATTTTTTTCCAGATTTGTTAGTGCTCAAATTCTTTGTTAATTATTTTCAAATCTAGAATTTCTTTGGGCTTCGTCTTTTTCTTCCCACGTAGTTGCTATTCTACTGACATTGACGTTCCTTCTATCTGAATTTTTAAGAGAATGAGTGTTCCGCCCGCCCCCCATAGTTCTCTTAAAGGGCACTTAGAGATTTCAGACAGCCTCCATTGTCTTTCTCGGAAATTTTTACACAAGAACACACCTTTAGATTTTACATAAAATTGTATGTAGTTGAGGTTTAAAGTGGGTGGGGTTCTGCCCACCATAGCTGCTCCTGTAAGGGGGTTAGTTAGAGATTTGGGACCACTTCCACATAATTCCTTGGAAAATTTTACGTTATAATACACTTTTAGTTTTTGTGTAGAATTGTATATATCTGAAGTTTTAAGAGGGTGAGGATTTTGCCCCATAGCTCCCCTAGGGGGACAATTATAGGTTCGGGACCACTTGCATTAACTTCCTCTGAAAATGTTACATAGGAATACACTTATTATTTATGTTGATTCCCAAACCTCTCTTTTTATATGAAACACACACACAGACATTGCCTCGTTTATATATACTGTGTGTGTAAATATATATATATATATATATATATATATATATATATATATATATATATACAGTATATATTATTATTTTTAAATAGTTGAAAAATTCGAGGGGGCCAGCCTGCCCGATTTCATGAAAGAAGGGGGGGGGGGGGGGGGGCTCTGTCCTCACAGATTCCATAGGGGGCACCTAGAGATTTGGGACCACTTGTATTATCTTCCTCGGAAAATATTACATAGGAATACAGTTTTATTTTTATGTAGATTCTCTAATCTCTCTTTCTATAAGGAACACACGCACACAGATATTGCCTTTATATATATATATATATATATATATATATATATATATATATATATATATATATATATATATATATATATATATATAGAAGATATGTATATGTGTACCTATGTGTTTATATATATTGATTAGGTATTCAGAAGTGAATGTTCTTGATAGGCCAGTTAAGAACCATGATATAATTAAACACTGTCCTTTTATATATATTTGTATACATTTCATTAAAAACTTAAGCGTACCGAGAATAGAAGCAATTAAGATGAAAAGTTTCGGCAGCGTAAATTTTGCATTTTGTCAACAATCCTAAATGCACTGGTTAGGGACTATTTAAACTTTCATCGTTGTAATAAATCCTGAAAACTCTTCACTCAGATGTTCCGTTAAGTGAAATATTTGCAGTAACTATCCTCTCGAGTGCTTTTCATTTTCGTTTGAATGTAAAAAATTACTCGAATATTTATAAGCGAAAGTTAGAATGGTGTAGAAGTTTAAGAAAAAAGTGACGTTACCACCTTATGACTTCTTAAAGAGGTGCGGTGATCGGATATTTGTCGATAATAAGGAATTGTCCACTACAGAACCACTTCTCCGCCAATGATTTGAATTGTCTGGTCTCAAGACTTTTCTAAAGAAATCCAGTTTCCTTTTTTTTTTTTTCCTAAACGTAAGATGAGAACAATTAGTATAATTTCCTGTTCAGAACTTGTTGTTAGAAAGTGCCCTCTGGATGGTGGTCAGTTATGCATTCCTTTGGGATGGCAAGGAAACGATTCGCGCCAAATAAGAAATTTTTGTGGACAGATTCTTAATGAGGTTTAGTCCGCTGCTAACCCTCCCCCCCCCCCCCCCGCCCCCCCCCCCCCTCTCTCTCTCTCTCTCTCTCTCTCTCTCTCTCTCTCTCTCTCTCTCGTTAGATAGGAAGTATTATTATCACTGTACTTGGGATATTTTGCTTCTAAATAGCCAACGTTGTTTAGCTATATACTATTTGTATATGCATGTATACGAAAGTGCACGTTTTGAATTTTTCTGCTCATATTTATTCTTATTTTCTTTTACAATTATGTTTTCTCATTTTATAGTATTATTACTATTATCATTATTATCGTTATTCCTTCGTATAAGTTATAGAGTTAAGAAAAGCGAGACCGGTGAGTATTTTTAAGAGAAAAAAGTGAGTAAAATACCGTTATGAACTCGTCGTTCTCTCGAAAAGTCTCGTCAGCGACGTCATTAGCCTTTTAAGGCGATTCCACCTAATCTCTCATTGCTTTAATGGTTAGGTTCATCTCCCGCATGATCAAGGAGGTTTAATTAGGCTCCTCGTAGAGTTTCTTACGCCACTACAAAATAGAAATTTTATTGAATATTCTTAAATGCCGAAGAACTGGTTGCAAGTATAACGCCATAACGACAAGCTATTCAGTTGTCTGTATTGCAGAAGTCACGACTGCGGCTAAATAAGTTAAGCGGGCCATACATTATCCAACTTGGTTGGACAACAATGTTGGCCAGCATTTTCTGCTCTAGAGCATACACTGTAAGACCAAGTCGTCCAACATTAGTTATAGATGTCGATCTGTACTGAATAACATACTTTGTGGCATATTATTGTTGTCTTAGCCGTTTAAATAAAATCATTACAAGCTTCTGCAAGGGTTTAACAGCAATAAAACATCAAAAACTGATAAAGTTTATTACCATTAAGTAATATACATTATAAAAATGTATTAACTGAATATTACATTTTTAATAAAATCTCCTTTAAACAATGAAAAATGAAAATAAAATATTGTACCATATGAAAGTATATTCATCCTTGAAGTTGAATCTAGGCATACTACAACATTATACAAATATATCAACTAAATATTACATTGTTAAAAAAAGTTTCCTTTAAATAATGCAGACTAAAAATAAACTATTGTACCAAATGAATGTATTTTTATCCTTGAAGTTTAGGTATTCTACAAGTGTAAGGAATAATTCCGGTCTTGAAGAAGTTATAGTATATTGACTCCCTTGGCTTATGTCAGTTAAGACATTTTCATAGGATAAATGATAAGTGCATACAGGTTGGGTTAAAAATGTCAATGGGGTTGATGCTCGAGTACTTGACCTACTGGACGATAGTGACACAGAATCCAATGTTAACTGGTTTAGTTGGCCATTATAAGAATCTCATCAATAGCTTTTTTTTTGCATACAACTTTTGTGTCTCGTTCAGCTTTCTGTAGGATACAGCCCAGCTATCCACATAGGCTGCGGCTTCGTCCTTCATGAGTTTCTGCTCTTTTATGAAATGTAATTGTTCGACAACTTTTTGCAAATAGTGATCTTTAGTTGTATCAAGAGTAGCCCGTATATTTCTCTTCGTACCTACTGTATTTCCAATTCCCTGGTCATCGCTCTCATCTAAATTACTATCTCCTGGTATCTGAATTTCTTGGTCTCCTAGAAAATCATGCAACAAATGGAAATACCATAAACTTGGTTTGTACATGTCAGCACTGCCCGCACCTAACATTTCAGACTTTTCCTTCTTTTTTAATTCCCTCCTATAACAAGTTCTCGTATTGTTGATTTCATTTTTTTTAAAAATCATCTAGAGTGGCATTGCTAACTATCTCCTTCAAGTTATTCAACAGGACTGCCCCTGCTTCATTTCGTTTGTTTTTGTCTTTATATTCTTCGCTTTTCACTTTCCAAATCGCAGGTAAACTTCTGTATGTATCTATGAAACTTCTCCACTGTTCAGTGTCATTTATATTTGCCATCACGTCTATTTAACACTTTTATAAAACAGCCATTTCCAAAAGAACGTGCCTTTAAAGCAAGGACTACACGAAATCAAACTAGGCTTCCAACTGATGGTTGTGATGTTGTACAACATGCCCATACACGGTCAAAAAGGTTGTACAAGATTAGGCCACGCCCCCTTAAAATCAAAGCTGCTTTGATTCTCTCCAACCAAACCAACCAACCAAAAGCTTGTTGTACAACCTGCCCATTCACTGTCCAACATTTCATACAACCCAACCAAGTTGTACAAGTTGGATAATGTATGGCCCGCTGAGTGAGGAGTAAGGATTGAAAAAAAAAAAAAACTGAATGATGAGAACCGAAAATTGGAATGTTGGTAGTTTTAAAGGAAAGGGAAAAGAGTTGGTTGATGTCTGGCAGAGAGGGAAAATTATGATTCTTGTGTATTTGAGAGAAAATGGAAAGAGAAAAGTGCAAGAAAAGTTGGGGAAGGACAAAGAGTTCACTTCACAAGGGAAGATACAGGGGAAAATGGGGTAGGAATTATTCTCCATCTAGATTTGCTGGATGTCACTGAGGTCTAGCGTATCAGTGTCAGGCTCATGGGCTTAGCCTTTGTGAAAGATGAAAGAGTATGGCCTATCATCTCGGAATATGCCCTTCATCAAGGGTGCAGTAAAGAGGAGAAGGAAGAATTTAGATGAAAACTGGATGGGCACTCAGTAAAGACCACGCCCTCGCCACGCCTTGAAGTCTTATTTTGCTTTTAACTCCACTGACTACTTGTAGTTCGACGTATTTTTGTCAAACTCTAATGGATTTGTACTTGGGCCAGACCCAGCCTGTTCACTAAGTTTCGTTGAAATTGGTACAGGAGTTTTTGCGTAATGTTGTTCACAAAAAAAAGTAAAGTAAACAAAAAATTGCCATTTATTTAACATTGCGATTATCACAGTACTGCTGCGTATTTGTACTTTGGTGTACTTTATATAGAATGTTACAGATTCATCCTTGGGTCATGACTACCGAATTTGACCAAGGATGGTCAAAATCGGTACTATACTCTACTTTTTGTGTAAAGTTGCTCACAAACAAACAAATAAATAATCTAAGAAACAGACAGGATTAATATATATACTTCGCAAAATCTTCGAATTTAGCCGAGGCAATTAGAAGAATAAATTAGAAGGAATTCAAAGAATTAAACTATTAGTGTTATCTTGGGACATAAATGCCCATGTAGTTGAGAGTTCTAATGGATTTGAAGGAATACTGGAGGAAGAGGTTTTAGAAGAGGAAACCAAGAAGTTGAAAGATTATTAGAATGAGCAGAATCTATGAATCTGGTAGTCAAGAATACACAGTTTATGTTAAAGGAGCTGAAATGACATGATGAAGGAAATTACAGGAGAGAGAGAGAGAGAGAGAGAGAGAGAGAGAGAGAGAGAGAGAGAGAGAGAGAGAGAGAGAGAGAGATTTTAAAGGAAACGTGTTCTGATAGATTTGAAGGAATATATGGAGGAAGAGGTTTTAGAAGAAGAAACCAGGAAGGTAAATGATTATTAGAATTACCAGATATAGCTGTGGTGGCTGATTTGGTAACGTCCCCAACTGGTGAACATCAGACTGGGGTTTGAGTCACGCTCACTCTCAATAGTTTCTTTGATCACTGCAACCTCACCATCCTTGTGAGCTAAGGATAAGGGTTTTGTAGGAGCCCATAGGTCCATCTGCTAGGTCATCAGCAGCCATCGCCTGGCCCTCCTTGGTCCCAGGTTGGATGGAGAAGGGGCTTGGGGGCTGGTCATATGTATATATGGTCAGTCTCTAGGGCATTATCCCTTGCCTTTGCCATTCATGAGCGGCTTTTAAACCTTTAAACCTTTAAATTATGAATCTGTTAATCTTGAATGCATAGTTTGAGAACATCTGCCAATAGGCAAAATGAGACACAAATTGACTGTTTTGATTAGGAAGGAAGACACGGATATTATTATGGAATTGTAAGGTCATCCCAAATACGTCTGTTGCAGTTCAACGTAAACGGATGGTGGCAGATTTTAGGTTAAAAGCAATAAAGAAAAGAAAATTCACAGCTAGGAATAGTAGGATCAGAACTTTTAAGCTGAGAGGAGAGAAAGCAAAAAAGCCAGAGAAGACAGATATGTAAATAGAACTTCGGTATCGCCTGAAAAGATACGAGAGGATATGAAAGAGATTGTGGTGCCAGCAGCAGCAGAAGTGTGTGGGAGGACAAGTGGTAAACAGCGATAGGAAAAAGAAACATGGTTGTGGAATCAAGCGTTCCAAACAGCTGTGAAACAAAAAGAATCAAGCGTTCCAAACAGCTGTGAAACAAAAAGAATCAAGCGTTCCAAACAAATGTGAAACAAAAAGAATCAAGTGTTCCAAACAACTGTGAAACAAAAAGAATCAAGCGTTCCAAACAGCTGTGAAACAAAAAGAATCAAGCGTTCCAAACAACTGGGAAAAATAAAAATCAAGCGTTCCAAACAACTGTGAAACAAAAAGAATCGAGCGTTCCAAACAACTGTGAAACAAAAAGAATCAAGCGTCCAAACCACTGTGAAACAAAAAGAATCAAGCATTCCAAACAACTGTGAAACAAAAAAATCAAGCGTTCCAAACAACTGTGAAACAAAAAGAATCGAGCGTTCCATACAACTGTGAAAGAAAAAGAATCAAGCGTCCAAACCACTGTGAAACAAAAAGAATCAAGTGTTCCAAACAGAAGTGAAACAAAAAGAATCAAGCATTCCAAACAACTGTGAAACAAAAAGAATCAAGCGTTCCAAACAACTGTGAAACAAAAAGAATCAATTGTTCCAAACAACTGTGAAACAAAAAGAATCAAGCGTTCCAAACAACTGTGAAACAAAAAGAATCAAGCGTTCCAAACATCTGTGAAACAAAAAGAATCAAGCGTTCCAAACAACTGTGAAACAAAAAGAATCAAGCGTTCCAAACATCTATGAAACAAAAAGAATCAAGCGTGCCAAACAGCTGTGAAACAAAAAGAATCAAGCGTTCCAAATAACTGTGAAACAAAAGAGTATAACCCGAAGCATGTACGAAAAACAATAATTACTAATATAGTGAGGAATATTATTATTATTATTATTATTATTATTATTAATATCTGCTAAACTTTAACCCTTGTTGGAAAAGCAGGATGCTAAAAGCCTAGGGGTCCCAGCAGGGAAAATAGCCTAATGAGGAAAGGAAACAAGGAAAAATAAAATATTTTAAGAGCAGGAACAGCACCAAAACAAATGTTTCCTATATAAACTATACAAACTTTAAAAAAACAAGAGGAAGAGAAATTAGAGAGAACTGTGTGCCCGAGTGTACCCTCAAACAAGGGAATTCTATCCCAAGACAGTGGAAGACCATGGTACAGAGGCTATGTCACTACCCAAGAATAGAGAACAATGATTTGATTTTGGAGTTTCCTTCTCCTATAAGAGCTGCTTACCATAGCTGAAGAGTCTCTTCTACCCTTACCAACAGGAAAGTAGCCACTGAACAATTACAGTGCAGTAGTTAACCCCTTGGGTGAGGAAGAATTGTTTGGTAATCTCATTGTTGTCAGGTGTATGAGAACAGGGGAGAATCTGTAAAAAATAGGCCAGACTATTCAGTGTATGTGTAGACGAAGGGAAAGTGAACCGTAACGAGAGAGAAGGATCCTATGTAGTACTGTCTGGTTAAAGAGGGAAACGAAGAGTATGGTAGTAATTGCAAAGGGAGAAGTCGGGTGAGATTGGTATGAGGTGATGGGAACAATGGGGGGAGGAAAAGTAATTACAGAATCGAAGAAGCAAGAAGTAAAGACAGGCAGGATGTAATAGAGATAGACCTTATTAAAGATGAGGATGAAAATATCATAATTGAGGAAGAGGAAGTCAAGAGAACATGGAAAAACAATTTTTCACAACTATTAAACTGAGAATGAGTGTGAAGAAGTGGAAAATATTCCTCCAGCAGAATGACCAAAATGTAAGTATCAGAGACTGTGAAGTCGAGATTGATATAAATAAAGAAAAAATTAATAAACCTGTATGAAAATCAGAGATTACAATAAAAATGAAAAAAGTATTGTTAGATAGAGGAAAAAAGGGATGTAGAAGAAATGCCAAGGGACTGAGAACCTCGTTGCATGATTAAATTGTATTAACAAAATGAAAAGGAGGTAAACAGTGGGAACTACAGTCGAATAAAGCTTTCGGAGCCTGTATTTAGGATATTAGAAAGAGTAGTAAACGGAAAGTTGAGAGAGCTGATAGATATAAATGAAGATCAGTTTGTGTTTACTAAAGGAAAGAGCACAATTGATGGTATCTTTATAGTAAGACAAGGCCAAGAGAAGTATCATACCTAAAAGGAAACAGGAATGTATACATATTTTTGTCGATCTTGAAAAGGTGTATGTTAGGGCACCAAGAAGTTTAGTTTAATGATGTTTGAGAAAGAGAGGAATACTAGAGAAGTTTGTGAGGTTAGTGAGGTTGATGAGGGGATAAAATTATCATACAGACAAAACATGGAGAGACAGGCATTCCTTATGAAGGTTGGCCTCCATCAGTGATCTGATCCGAGTCTATTCCTTTTCCTTATTGTTATAGCTACTTTGTCATCATAATTAAGGAGCTACAAAGAACTGTGGGAATTGATGTTTGCTGATTATTTAGGCAGAATAACAGACGGAAAAGAACTGCATGAAAGGTTTTTAGCGTGTAAAGGGCCCCTATAAAGGAACGGATTGAAGGTGAACGTTTAAGACAAAGACAATGGTTAGCAGTAGAGAGGGCCATTAAGAAGCAAGTATTTGTGGAAAATGGTACGGTGCTAAAAGAGAATGATGAGTTTAAATACTTGGGATCAATAATAAGAGGAGGACGGTACTAAGGAAATAGTTTAACAGAGAGCGAAAGAAGCCTGGTGAAAAGGGAGAGAAGTAACTGGAGTGGTTTTCGACAGTAAAATGCCATTAAGGCTCAAAATAAAGATCTATAATATGGGACACAATTTTGAGCACTTAAGAGGAAAGAGGAGGGACTGTTGGAAAAAACCGAGATGATGATGGTGAGATGGCTTGCTTGATTTAAGAAGAATGTGTGTTATATGTAATGTAAAAGAAAATGCTAGGGACACTCGTCTGAGATACCATGGGAAAGCAGGAGGTGGAACCAATCAATAGAGGAAGAAGATGCAAGAAATGGGAATTGATGGAGGAAGTTGGCTCGAGGGCTGATCCTGCTATACAGTGAGACTAATAAGGTTAAAAGAAGAGTGATGGAAAAGTTGACGTCTATTTTATTCCCCGAAGTTTATGTGATTTACAAAAGTGAGTATTAAATGGAAGATTTAAGAGGCATCCCTTGAGGCAGTAGCCTACATTTGCTGATCCAATAAAACTGAAGGTTAAGGGAAACAATGTATAAATTAGCTACAAATTTGAAGTAAACTGATAGGAAAGATAATATTCTTATGAAATATGTTGGTATTCAGAATGTATGTAACGTCTGAAGAAGTTACTAGGAATCTCGGGGTTAAGGGTTTAGTAGATAGTTCTTGCAAATTACAAAAACAAATTTCAAGTTTGTAACAAGCTAAAATTGTAAAGGAAAATATCCATTGAGAATCATCTCAAATCTATTTCTTATGAAAAGAATTACTTTTATATCTTCCGTTTATCACTGCATGCTCTCTCTCTCTCTCTCTCTCTCTCTCTCTCTCTCTCTCTCTCTCTCTCTCTCTCTCTCTCTCTCTCTCTCTCTATGTCACACACACACGCACACAAATGATTACCCTTCAACCTTTGAGAAATGGTTGCTTGTGCCCCAAATATGGCCAAGTTGCAAACGATTGCCCCTTTATGTGTGAGACCGATAACGTCTCGGCTATTAAGACAATTGTTCGTGATTTTCTTTCATCAACCGTTTTAATGGATTATAGAAATAGCTGGATGATTGTCTCTCATTTTACTTGTAACACATGACGTTCCTTATGATAGTAACAGTTGCAATAATTGACAACAGGGGGAAAAATCGTGTAAATAAATTCTGCTGTTTTAACGACCGTTACCTTTTCATACATACAAATCTTGTAATGGTAGGATGACATTTTATAGCTTTTTGAGTAATCCTGTCATGGAAACTACATTGCATTCTCTGAACCTTCTGTTACTTTCTACAATACGCTCTTTCCTGCTGGAATGTGTTCTTTCGGAATGGATCATTCATCTCAATTACGAGTAATCGTTTTGTTAAGATTAGCATTAGAATCAGTCAAGATAACTTATCGTTTTTAGAAACATGATTATCTCGAGGAATTTTGTTTTGTTTTGTAATGTCTGGAATTGTTAGACAATATCTTGGTATATATTAAATTCTTTATTCCGTATCTTTATATAATTTCTGTTATTGTCCTTCAATAAGTTTGTTGTGTATTTTGTATACGATTTTTCATGATTCTGACCTGACTTTGCATTCGGATCTTCCCAGATTATACTGTGGGTAAGTACTCAACTCTAACAGACTAACCTTTTATTTCTTCAAGCTCAATACTACACAGTTTTCTAAAAATCTCAGCCCAGCTGTGACAAAATTATTGAAGGGTTCTCTAATCATATATGTGAATCAGTAAGACTTCCGAGGCTCAGATTTGGTGCTAATACGTCTATGTTGATGAGGGTGATATGAATCTCCTTCATAGTTATCTGTTGCTCATTGTGTGTGTGTGTATATATATATATATATATATATATATATATATATATATATATATATATATATATATATTAATTTATTTGTTTATTTATTTACCATCTTTCATTGTATTTTTAGTTGTATATCTTTCTATTTTTTCGCTGTGGGCCTCAATATATCTTCTTCTTCTTCTTCTTCTTCTTCTTCTTCTTCTTCTTCTTCTTCTTCTTCTTCTTCTTCTTCTTCTTCTTCTAATAATAATAATAATAATAATAATAATAATAATAATAAATAATAACAATAATAATAATAATAATTATTATTATTATTAAATAATAATAATAATATTAATATTAATATTGGTATTAATATTGATAATAATAATAGATATATCTTTGCCGTTAATTTTACTTTTAGCATTATGAGACATCATTCAAAGGCCTGTTTATTTTATCGAAATCTATCCCCTGTGTTATCTGGATTTGAGGTTGATATTGCAAGTTCAATGGTGAAGTATTGCATTAAGATCTCAAAGGGTGAATTTGTTTTTATAATATTTTCAACATTAAGCCACAACGTTGTATTCTTGGAAAATATCTTGCAAGCACTTGACGTACAGTCACTGTGTACCGATGATTGCATTTTTAAAGAATTTTCTCAGACTAAAAAAGTACTTTATGGTTTACATCCAGCAATGACTGGAGGATTAAATCTCAAAACTTGTGTTATTTCACCACACATGATTCTAATCAGCATCATTTCAGTTCCATCTGCATATTGTTCTGTTTAATGAAGTGGAAAAAAAAAAGTAATTTTTGTTATTACCTTAAGTATTCCTACCCTAATGGATAAGTCTGTTTTTTGAGGTACAATTCTTAGATAACCCGAATTTCCCAATAGATAGAGTGCAGAGAGGACGGATAGATAGGAATTACTAGAGAAACCAAGGGTATCAGTGCTAGATACGAATGTTCCCATTGCCGATAAGTGTAGTATCAATTAGGGTAGCAAAAGAGAAGCTCTTCTTAGGTTGAATCAACGTTCGTTTTACTTCAATATTGATCATAGTGATAGGATTAAAATGAAATCAAATAACGTATGTCTTAATGCTGTAAAGAAAATAAATGGTTTCCGATTTAATTAAAGTCCTGAAATTGATAGTTAAGGTAATATTATTCTTTCCTTTTTGGACATTGATTTTACGTTCGGTACAATTTTCCATTCTTACATTTTCTCTATCTGCTCATTGGGTAGTAAGTCAGTAATAACCATGAACAACAGAACAGGTACACTATGAATAAAGCCATCTCTCTCATTCTTCCGCTTCTACAACTCGACGACCCAACACCTTATAAAATCCTTCCTCTCCTTACATTCAAACATTTTTTAACATCTATTAATTTCCATCGGTATATTTTCAATCTTATTTTCTCTTTTACCTTTACTCTCTCTAAGAGTCTTACTCTTTAAGTTTATTAGATTTCTTTGATGTCATTCACATTCAACAATGAGCTTTTCCTCTTTGCAGAATATTTTGTTCAGTGGTTGAGTCGTATTCCAGCATTTATTTCTCTTTGTTTAGTAACCCTTTTCATCTCAATAGTTACTGCTTTTAACGAATACTAGAATATTCATCCCTAAGGAAATAGAAGTTTCAGCATACTAGATTAGCTCTCTTTTGTCCTGGTTATATTTCAATATGAATTTTGAGCAGCAGGGATTATCTCTGGATTAATTTAATATTCGCAAATACAGTAGATGGATATCATTTCCAACATGGCTCAGCTAGCAACAGAGAGAGTGAACCACTCGCCTAAACGCTTATTTATTGTTTTGTCGCGCGAATTTCAATGGGGTTCACTTCCTTTTTAGCATCAAGAGTTAAGAGGTTCTTGATTAATCTCGTCTCAGCCGCACTTTCACTACAGCGCACTTACCTTATAAAGCGCGAGTTATGTTCCACATCATTTCTCTTATTTTGTTGTCGTCTTTTTCGGCTTCATTATTACGTGTTCCAGAGACAACTTACCAAATAATTTTTTTTTTTCTCTTCTTAAAGGTGAGGGAAGTTGGGCAGTGAAGGGACCACTGAGCTTTATTGCAACTCACGAATGCCTTTTCTCAAGCAAATTAAAAAAAAAAAAAAAAAAAAAAAAAGAATCGCTCACCAGGAACTTAGATAATTAGGGTGGTGGTATATATTGTAATCTTTCCTTGAGGTCATATAAGAGCCGGTTTTTTTTTGGGTGGGGGGTGGGGGGGGGTTGTTTTAGAGATAAGGTAAAGAAGAATGAAACGGGTAGAGAATCATATATGCCGACTGCACGCGCCTTTACACTTTTGATGAAGTTAATTGCCCTTAAAGTATACATTACACATGATTAACTGCCATACTTTCTTTTTCTAATTTAAGTATACTCCCAAATTCTTTCGTAATTTAGGTAAAACTTTATACTTTTTGTAATTTTGATGGTACAATTCTGTAATTAAGAGCACGCACTTTGATTCTAGCAGTATAGTATTTTATTATGATGGAACGAAAATTCACCTTTATTATTATGAAAGCTCTTTCAGGTGGTAAAGAACGCCTGTTTCTGGAAGAACGGTATCCACCACGCTAAGAAAAAAATGATTTAATTTATTTTCTGATGAGGAAAACACACAACCCGATATTCATTTCGCTAAATTTTTCCTCGTATTGTCTTGTCGCAGGAGAGTTTTCTTTGGCCTCTGGTTCCAAAAATTATGCCCCCTCTCTAATTAAGGTTAGGTATATTTTTAATGAGTCATTCATTACCAGGAAATTATGAAATTTTTGGTCTAAATAAAACCAAAGCGTTTTATGATTTTTTTCCACTGAATTTAATTCCTCGTAACTTATTTGGAGTCAGTGGTGTTATTGCTCTGCCGAAGGAGAAGTAAGGTTTAAATAAAAATATTTTTCGTTTTTAATTCAAATTTAATATGAGAGAGAGAGAGAGAGAGAGAGAGAGAGAGAGAGAGAGAGAGAGAGAGAGAGAGAGAGAGAGAGAGAGAGAGAGAGAGAGATATTATCAACAGCGACTGTCTTCTTGGTATGAAATCAGGGGCTCAAGTGAGAGAATGTTCCGTGTAATCGTAAAAGGATTTGGCGAGTGTCTTCTCTTCTTCCTTATCCGGATGAGAATCGTGTTAACCTAATGAAAGGCTTCCTCCTCCTGTAACTCCTTTCCTCTGAGCGTGATCAATCGCAGCCTCTGGTTGTTATCTCCCATCCCACACTGCCCTCTCCATTTTCCATCCCACCCCCACCCCCAACACCCCATCTTTAGTTACTCCTCTTCCTCCACTCTCCCTTTCATAGTATTAATGGTAACTCGCTGTATTTGTGCTCCATTTGTCATTACTGGCGTATTTTGAATGATTTTATTTGTTTTGTTTTTTCCATGTCTCCGTCCGTAGCAGAACAGTTGCCATTTGGAATAAAGGCCTAATGTTCTTCAGTCTTATCTGGAAATCGTTCCCTTTAGAGTTAGAGATTTGTTTTTCAGTTAATTGAATGTTTGCTCAAACAGGAGGTAAAAATAAATTTAAATCTAATAAGACAAAAATTGGTCATTAAAATTCTGCGCCGAGTCAAGTGAAATCGAGGTTTGTTTTTACTGTTAAGATTTCTGATGGGCTTCCTAGAAATCGAGTTCTAATTTCAAAGTTTATGAAATGTGAAAATGGACTAATGATAACGTCAGGTAAGTTAGTACTGATGTCAAAATCTATGGGCTATATATGTTTCGTTATGGACTACATATATTTTATCATTTAACTTGCCCTCTTTTCTTTGAGTGATACAAATTTAAGTTCCGGGTATAACCATAGGTTCCTATTGAACACCTCACACAAAACATTACAAATCCCTGTCGAAGGATGGAAAGTATTATTACATAGTATATAAAGTCTTCTGCTCTAAATGTGGAGGTAAATAAACAAAGAACCGCTTGAGAAATAAAGGTAAAATAGAAATAAACCGTTGCGTAGGCTAATCAAAGAACTGCGATCTTCCCGGATATACAGTATAGCTGCGCGTGCGTCCTACTCTGACTAAGCTCATTGAAGCTATGAGAATCGTGTTCATTTCATAATTTAATGAGCTGCCGACCTTCGTTTTACCTTTTTTTTCTATCTTAAATCCTATTGCGAATGAGTGGCCTTTCATTAAGTCCTAATAACGATATCAATCGGCTTGACTGTATATTGCTGTCTCCATCAAAACAGGTGTTATCCTTTTTTTATTTGTATGGTACAGTTGTTAGTAGTATTCTTTTGTGACAAGATCGGAGATCAAATGTTAAAACTTTGCGGGAAAGCTGTTATAGGAATTCTCTCTCTCTCTCTCTCTCTCTCTCTCTCTCTCTCTCTCTCTCTCTCTCTCTCTCTCTCTCTCTCTCCATTTTAATTTTGGACAAATAGTGCCAAGTTGTGCGTCGGCCTTGATAAAGTTATATATATCTTCTTGTTTATTGATTAAGAGGATTTGATTTACCTACAGGCCAGAAGCTCATCCTGTTTACAAGAGGTAAGGTAAATAGGTTGTGCAGAAACTGGAGGTGTCTAAGGAAATATGGCGGTTGGGGGCGGTGGCGTGAGAGCAATAAACTGAAGGAAGTTTTCTCAGTCGGCAAAAATTAACTCTGTTGTGTTAAATGCGAAGAATAATTCTCAAGATGATCTATTATTTTTTCATTTAAGTATTTTCAAACCTACTTTATATCAGTATCCTGTTTTCTTTTCTAAACTGATAAATAAAAGATATGTCTCTCTCTCTCTCTCTCTCTCTCTCTCTCTCTCTCTCTCTCTCTCTCTCTCTCTCTCTCTCTCTCTCTCACCCACCCCTATTATCAAACGTGTAGACTGAATATAGCACAATATCCTCTTTCGGTAATCGTAGTCTGGTCATTAAAGTTTTTCCTTATCTTACTTGGCAATCAGAGATGTTCGTTCAGAGATTAGGGATAAGGTTTTACACAGTTTACTCGCTTAAAAGGAAATAGTTTTGCCTTAAGGGAAAATACGATGATTGTTATTATATATTACCAATCCTTCAGAAACAATCTGAAACATTTAAAATTTTCATGCCTTCCCTAATCTAGCCCACCGTCTCACGCTCCATTGACTCTCAGCTTTATTATCTCCCTTTGTTTATATAAACTGTTTTTCTTGGACAATTCTAGACTCATGGCGGTGGGTATTGTTTACATTAACTGCATGGGGCAGGCTGAAGAGCCGCCAAAGTTTATGTGGGAGCTAGTGGGGGAAAGGTGCCCAAGAGTATATAAACCTTTCAGGTTCTTTAATATCAAAGTTTTATATTTGTATTCAGAAATTGTAACTTCGTTTTCATTTCGGATACCAACTGCCATTCATGATGAAGTTTTCAATTACCTGTATCCATCTATAAATAAGCGAAATATAAAAGAATGGTAGTTCTTGCATGCAAGGGAAAGTAACGGTAAAGTCCAATTCTTTTAAAAATCCGAATCACAGGATTTACGTGAAGAAAAGCAACGACTTGCCTGCCCTCACCGTGGCAATACTTGAACAATGAAAATAATTTATTCTTGTTAATACCGGTAGTTATTAGGCGTGATAGAATTTTCTTCAAGAATTTTAACATAAAAGATTCACCCAATTCTTCAAGTATCCAAGTGTTGGTATTGCATGAAATTAGATGAAGGAGGGTGACATGATGCGTAAATAAATTTGGACCTCCCATTTATATCTCAACATAATTAATCTGTATACAAAGCTTTTCGTCGATCTAGTGCAGTCTTTTGATGTCCCATTTGCTGACATCTTTACTATTACCCCAAGTATAGGGAAGCCATTCAGTAAGGAAGTTAATTATCGACATATATCAAGGAAGAACTCTGATCTTGAAGTATTTTGTCAAGATGCTACATTTCATTTTCTTTACAGATTTAGGACGCCATATGAATTTGTTCATTTGCCTTCAATGTTTGAAATTTTTAATTTTCTTGCAACATTAGGATTTTTTATTTGCTTTCACTGCTAGTTTTTAAAATTCTTGATGTACATTTTGATATCGAAGATCCGCCCCTAGCACAAGTTCAAAGGAGATCGCATTCTGAAACGGTTTCATTTTATCACTGGCTCCGATCCAATATGTTTTTTTTTTTTTAGTCTGTTTAGCTTTATTTAATAATGAATACGTTGACTCACATGTGTCATGCTAATAGGTCTATTTGGGATGTGGTGAGTCGTGTTATGAGCTTAATGGGTTAATTCATGAAGTCTCTCTCTCTCTCATCTCTCTCTCTCTCTCTCTCTCTCTCTCTCTCTCTCTCTCAGTAATCTTAATCAGAGTTCTTATTTGTAGTGGTTTACAACCCAAAAAGGTCTAGTTAAAATTGTTATGAAGCATGACAAACGTGACTGTTAATATATTTCTTAACAACTTACAATGTTAAATAATACATACACATTCAGCATTTCGAAAATTCAAAAGAAATTAGCCTATGCGAGTATTTAGAAGTGTACAACAAGGAAGTTAATTATTGTTAATTATCTCTTAAGAGGAGCTGAGCATTTCTATTATGATTTTTATGAGTCATATACTGTACATGTAGTAACTGCTAGTCTTGCGTTCAATTGTCTTTTCAACCAAAGGGTATTCTGTGGTCAGGTCAATGATTATTTGCTTGTCACACCGTTTATCTTTTAAATGATTCCCAAGAAAGATCCCTTTCTTCAAAGTAGAAGTGTATCAGTGGTATTTGGCGTAACCGCTCACATTCTTTAGAAATTCTTCATAAATGCTCGCAGTTAATTTTCTTTTTGTAATTATGCACTTTTTAACATGGACGAGTCGCACAGTCTTGCGAAACAATTCATTTTTTTAGAGATAATATTTTTTATATATTCATTGTTAGATTGTTTTTATGATATTGTTGTTTTGTTAACTTTTTTAATTTCTGTCTTTATTTCATCTTCAAAAATTACCCACATTCATATATGTGCAACGAGAATTCGACGTTCCTTCAAAACGCAGATCGCAATATCCTATGTTGTATGTGCTAACCTGAGAAGTTTTATCCTGGGTTAATGGGAATTCTGGAAAAATAATAATCTTAACACGTCACGTAAACTTCAGACAAGTTTCACCTTCTCTGTGCATGAATATTCATAGAGGCGGATTCCTCTAGCATTCTTTAGGCTAAAATCTGATGTTTGTTTGAACTGGGCATGACTATAAATGGATATGCCTTTTTTTTTATACAAAATTCCATGGTCAGTGTAAACGAGATCAGGTCAGCATTTTTTTGTGCTCATTCCAAGCTAAAATTGAAATTTCACCTAAGCCCTGGTTAGCGGAGTTGACGAGAAAGGCTGATTTTATCAAGTAATCTATAAGAGAGTATTTAGAGGGCAAAGGGAGAGATACAACAGCGCATTTTGGAGATGAGAAAGCGATAAAGTCGTAGTGAAGATCTGTTAAGGGTATTCTCTGTCGTAGCTTGTTTTCAAACCCAGAACCATTATATTTTTTGCCCTTCTCAGCTGGGATCTTATCTCTTTCACACCTGTGGCTCAAAAAATATAAAAACAGAGTGGTATCAACTAAATGTCCGGGAAAGAAGATAACACCTCTTACAGTGTATTCCGATGGTTTTGAAATTATGAAATGTAATTAATGGATGTTATTAAGATTGATCATTTATGATTACAGGATGCTATATCTTGATCATTGGAACGCCAACCTCTCATCATTGCCCCAACTCCCCCTCTTTTTTTTTTTTTTTTTACTTAATTCGGCTAAAGAATATACAGGATATGCTAACGTTTTAATATTGTATAGCTGGAGAAGTTTCCTTTCCACTGATAACAATTTAACATATTTGTAAAACTTTTATGTACATAATAACGAAGAATGAGATCAAATTACTGGTCGTAAAATATGTCAATGGCGCCGAAAGAAGAGAAAACTCGGATGTAAAATACATCCAATAGTACTCAAAGTTTTAACTTTGTGTGAACCGAAAAAAAATCATATCGTATCCCTATTCAGGAGCACAAAATACGTCTATAGTTGTTTTCTTTTACTTGTAATCATTTGTTTATTGAAAGAATATTGAACTTGTTATCGAGATAGACGTCTGGATTTCTGTAATGACTGTATAGTTATGGTAGTATTGATAAATTGTTTTTTTTCTTTTTTATGTTTTGTCACAACTAAATTCAAGTGAACCTTTTGGAGACGCTATTTCCGTGTTCTAAGAACCTTCATTTTGAATTAGCTAAATTCGCTTTGTATAGTATATCTCATCCAGTGTGCCTGTATGATCTTAACTTTGAGTTATGTTCTTAATAGCTTGTCGATTCTGGTAAGTTTTGGATATGTCCGATTAGTTGCTTGGACTCGCAACATCATCCGTAAAGGCTTACTAAGGACCAGAAGGTTAAGAGCCTCTCCAGAAATCACCTCGAAATAGAAGGCAGTGACTAAGAAAAATATCTGACCCTTATTTAGGTTTAGTTAGTGCAAATGTTAAAAAAGATGTAATAGTAGGTTGTGCAGAAAGATAATTAGCACCTTACTGTAAATGTAATTAGGACTATTGAGTTCGATAAGGTCATAGTAATGAATTGTGAGCCTTGGTTAAATCTCATTTTGGAGTCATAAGAACAGCCATGAGTGTTTGTTGGAATAGAGAGCTTGGAAAATGGTTGAATGCAATCATTAGAGGGAATAAAGAAATAAATATCAAAATAAAAGGTATAAATTTAGAGATTCTATTTGAAGTGAATGAGGACCCGTTCTGGTGGAATGAGATTTCAAAGATTTACGGAATGTATAAGATAACAAACACAACTGACAGAAGCATATATATATTTCCCCCTTAATTTAATTCAAAAGTTTTCTTGCTAATAAGATGGAAACATGGAAATAGCGTTTGCAGTCCGATGTGCACTCGTTTATGTCGAGTTTATCTTCGTCCAGTACCAGCTGAACTCGGTTGAGTCCCTTGTCAGGCTGGGAGGAATGTAGAGAGTAGAGGTCCCCTTTTTGTTTTGTTTCATTTGTTGATGTCGGCTACCCCCCAAAAATTGGGGGAAGTTCCTTGGTATATGTATGTATGTAGTTATAAGCAGGCGGGTTTGAAAGGTAAACGAGAATTTTTCAGTTTTTTTTTTCTTTAGGGTGATACACGTTTCCTTTAAAAAATCACTTTCTCTCTCTCTCTCTCTCTCTCTCTCTCTCTCTCTTTCTCTCTCTCTCTCTCTCTCCTCTCTCTCTCCTCTCTCTCTCTCTCTCTCTCTCTCTCTCTCTTTATCTTTTAATTTTCTGCATCATTTCATTTCAGTTCCTTTAATATAACTGTTGCTGGTAATGTTATTTCCAGATCTTAAGTATTTTAACTGGTGATATAGGCACGCCTCTTTTTCATACAATTTGCCGCTATCGATTTATAGCTCACCGGCTTTGCTATATTTTCAAGTAAATTATTTGTAGCTTTCTTCATCATTGTTTAACCTTATATATATATATATATATATATATATAATATATATATATATATGTACTGTATATATATATATATATATTATATATATATATATATATATATATATATGTATTTATATATACATACATATATATATATATATATATATATATATATATATATATGTATATATATACATATATATATATATATGTATATATATACATACATACATATATATATATATATATATATATACAGTATATACTTTATGTGTGTGTAGAAATCCTGACAGGTAATACGAAATCAGCGTAAGATATATATTATAACCATGAAATGAAAAGTGTAGATTGGAGTTAATATTTCGTCTTATTGGTGACATCATCATGCTCACAATGAGTGTAAAAATATAGGTATATCATATTGATTCAAAAGAAGTGGATCAATTCACTTTCAGTTTCTTGATGATTCCAGGTAAGTCGGATTTGAGAAATGAAAATAAATCCGATCCCACTTCCTTTCTTCTATTTGCCCTCATGTCTCTTTTAACTTTCACTTTATAGTGAAACTATTGGTGCTTATCTCAGCACGAGACCATATGACCCAAATCCATTAAACCAAATTTAAATCAAAACACTGTCCCCAAGGAGCATGGCATCCTCTGCAAATGCCAACCATATAATTGCACATTCCAGTTGCAACACCTTTTCTCCCACAACTCTGTATTATGGGGTCCAACAGGGAAAATAGCCCGGTGAGGAAAGGAAACAAGGAAAAAATTATTCTAAGAACAGTAACAACATTAAAATAAATAATTCCTTCTATACACCCAATGCCCTTTCGCTGAATTTGAATACAGATATTAGTGTGCTGCTGAGTTATCACAGACCCATTTTCACACCAAACCTTCCATACTTCTGCCTCTGTACTTTAATACATGCGTCACCAACATTATTAAACCCTTTAATTGCGTTCAATAGCCTATCATTTAAACCATACATTCTTAACACCTATTCATT
>NC_090752.1:19145088-19167588 GCF_036898095.1 Palaemon carinicauda
AAACTGTGTCATTACCAGGATTGACTACTGCAACTCTATCTATTACAATTTACCAAAATTGCAACTTAAGAAATTACAAAACATAATAAACAGAGGAGCAAGATTGATAAAAGGTGTCCCACCTAGAGAAAGGATCACCCCTATACTAATCGATTTACACTGGCTGCCGATTAAAGCGAGAATTGTATTTAAAATATGTACAATTACCCACCAAGTTATCAGAACCGGTCGTCCAAAATACTTCAGAGAATTGCTACATATTGCGCAGCCAACAAATCGTGTCTACGCGAGAATAGTTACAGATGGCTTCAAACTGTTGGAACCTAGATATATGAATACTTCAGGCTCCAGAGCCCTCAAATATGCGGCCCCTAGACTATATAATAGTCTCCCACGAAACATCCGAATGATTGAAGACATTAAGGCCTTCAAGAGGAAACTGAAGACTTTTTTTATTTCAACAGTCATACAACAATGACGATTTAACAGTAAATGAACAATATGCGATATGATATGGGGAATACTCTGAACGAACAAGGAAAAAGACAGTGGAAGTCCTGTAGAGAGTGGGGTTCCCCTGCTGTATGGAACTGGAAAAGCAGCCATCAAAGTAAAGTAAATAAAAGGAATTGAACGCCACTCAATGTGTTAATTTCTTTCCTTAAATAATAGCAGATACACGGAGCAGAGTTCCAGCAGATGTAATAAACGAGTTCAAGAACAAGTTAGCCAAGATCATAAAAACTTTCTAGACGTTCAAGTCATATTGCTGTACCCAATAGCAAATCTCCTCAGATGGACTAAAAGTCTTTGAGGCATCCAAAATCTTTGTAACTCCTTGTAACTCTCTCTCTCTCTCTCTCTCTCTCTCTCTCTCTCTCTCTCTCTCTCTCTCTCATACGTGACTACCGTAACATTCTACACCAAAAGAATATCTCTCTCTCTCTCTCTCTCTCTCTCTCTCTCTCTCTCTCTCTCTCTCTCTCTCATACACACTCTATTACTGTCTGCAGTATAACAGATTATGTCTCACACACTTGATTACTTTACTTTTCTGAACTCTAAAAAATCTATCACACCACACACACACACACACACACACACAAACACACACACATGTATATATATATATATATATATATATATATATATATATATATATATATTCAAAAGAATATTTCTCATATCACACACACACACACCTGATTACAGTACCCTTTTGGACAATAGAATGTCCCTCCTTATCTCGCACACGCATGAATATTGTGTGTTTCTGCTTTATAAAATAATCTATTTTCTCCGTCTCCCACAAACACCTGCTTGATTACCGTACCTCTCGGTTCTAAAAAAATGCTCTCTGCTTCCCTCTCCCCTCTCACTCACTTGATTTCTGTAACTTTTGGTACTATATAAGAATTTTTTTCTCTCTCTCTCTCTCTCTCTCTCTCTCTCTCTCTCTCTCTCTCTCTCGAAGCGAAGCGAAGCGAAGCGAACAAATAATCTTGATTGTGCTAGCGTTATCTGATTTTTTTTCAAATGAACTGATGCAGGAATTTGTTTCATACTTTTCTATGACATAGTAGTTAGTTGGTAAGTAATCTGGTCTCGGGTAGGGATTCCAATTTACAAGTACTTACATTGATTGTATAGGTAATCATGTAAAGACCCCCAGAAATCATGCAATGTGCTCTTAGATCTGAAAGATTCTAAAAATGTGTAGTACACTGGACTTATAAACATCTTTTTAGAAATGAATATTATCCATATGTTCTTTGACGGGTATTTCACTGTTGTTTGTTTTACCTAAGATTCGTTATTAAATTGTCTCATGAACATAATCTGATGGAAAAAGGAAACTCGTATAACGAATTGTTATGATTCGTCTCCAAACAAGGCTACCCTAAAAGTAAAATAGAAATGAACAGGTAAATAAACTAATGCAATATATCATTGCATTAATTTTTCCTTTTTTCCTTGGATACTGTTTTAAAATAACATTTATTTTTTCCTATTTTTCCATTTTTCTAATATTCCTAAATCAGACAAGTAATTTACTAGAAACAAGTTCTCTTTACATTACTTATTTATCTTATATGTTATTCATGACTCAGCAATTAATACATATTTTTTTTAAAGAAACTTTGTGAATATTTGAAATTGTGGTCTGGTTTGTCATTAATACGAGATAACTGGCAATTATTAGCCATGAGATACTTTCTCATAAAATTCCCCTATTTGTGCAGGATAAAAAAGTTCGTAAGTTTCAATTGAATAAGGAAAGAAAATAGTCAGTTTATATAGTTACACTTGCTTACTTTCCTAATATTAACCGTTTCACTGATCGCTTACATGTGTCAAGTGGAAGAGGATTTTCAATTAAGATCAAGTGAGGAAACCGGTGAGGGAGGGAAGAAGGAAGGGCGTAGGAGGCCGAAATGGCTCACCGTGAGTGATCCCTTAGGACAGGTGTCTGGGGAGAGGCTCTGTCTGGGTTTCTCCTTCCCGGATATCCGTTTGATGAGAGTTTTGCTAATTCCCCAAGTTGCTTCTTTAGGTGCAGTACATCAAAACTTTGTTTTAGATCCCATTGGTTTTGCTAGGAAGGGGCGAGGGGCGGCCGAAGCAATGTTTGTGTGTGTTGATATTGAGGAAAATTTATGATGATAATAACAATAATACTATTTATAAGGATGAAGATGGTAACCGGGTTTATGATAAAATCCATGGTAATAATAATGATAATGATTATCGAATTTATGTGAGCTCAATATTTTAGCCCAGATTTTTCGTCTTTATAGGTTAAACAGATTATGGAGGTCCATACCAGGCCTCCCTCTCTTTTTCACAAGTGACCAGACTCATCTCTGGTGTTAACGCGTGCCGACATGTGCCGGTTTATCAAAAGTAACTCAAAACTAGTAAAGAAAGCTTGAATACACATACATGCAGTGCAAGAGTATGTAAGATGTGAGCATCCCAGAGATAACCAAAGGGTCCAGCTGAATAATAATTAATGATTATGATAAAGATAATAAATCTCTGCATATTAAGCATTGTCTATGGAAAATTAGCTGGGAAAGATTGCACACACGTTAATACATTTCGCAAGATTCTCGATTGAGGTATGGAATAGATAATTGGTTCCAGTGTATTCATCTCGGGCAACGAAAATAAACACACTGTATTTGTAAGTTTTGGTTTAGGCTTCTCAAGTTCCTTTCAAGCGATCTGACTTAAAGAATGAAGTTGATATTAAATCTGCTATTTGCTTACAATGGTTGTTTATACTATCTGAAAGTGGATATGATGTAACACTATCTATTTTAATCTTTTATACAATTTTTTTTTGCTTGTGGTTTCTGTAAAGCAATGGAACAGTTGCACGGATCATTTTTCTTACAGGACCTCCCTTCGTGTTTATAATGCGGCTGCTTTTTGTACGCATTATTAGTCTTTGAGCCTTTTGCGAGTAATATTTCAGGGGTTTTGATAAAGCTTTTACGTTTGCAGAGAGAGAGAGAGAGAGAGAGAGAGAGAGAGAGAGAGAGAGAGAGAGAGAGAGAGAGAGAGAGAGAGAGAGAGAGAGAGAGTTAGTGTAGAATTTAATTGAAATTTTGACTCACCTGAAGGATGATAATTTCAGTTTTAAAACCTTGAGCAATAAAGGTAATGCTTTACTTACTGGCACGATTGCCAATAGTACAGTATGCAACTAAAGTAGTGCGACTTCATTGATTTTGGACTGGACAAGGTTGCTCTTAAGTTGCCACTTAGTATTGCATTTTATATTTCACTTTTTAAACATCTATGAAGGGAAAACAGTTGGTCACTTGATGATTTTATTATTGAAAGATAAAAGATCACGAAGAAGAAAAATATTTCATGCTCAAATGATCGAACAGAAAGAAAACTAAATACAATACTTTACTTTTTACTTTACTTTGATGGCTGCTTTTCCGGTCCCATACAGCAGGGAAACCCCATTCTCTACAGGACCTCCACTGTCGTTTTACCTTGTTTGTTCAGAGTATTTAACGTTTCATATCGTGTATTGTTCTTTTAATGTTAAATCGTCACTGTCAAAAGACTCTTGAAATAAGAAAGTCTTCAGTTTCCTCTTCAAAGCCTTATTGTCTTCAATCATTGGAATGTTTCGTGGGAGCTGCTTATATAGTCTCGGGGCCACATATTTAAAGGCTCTTGAGCCTAAAGTAGACATAAATCTAGGTTCCAACAATTTGAAGTCATCTGTAACCATTCTCGTGTCGACACGATTTGTTGGCTGTGCAATATGTAGCAATTCTCTAAATATTTTGGATGCCCAGTTCTGAAAACTTGGTGGGTTATTGTACATATTTTAAGTTCAATTCTCGCTTTAATCAGCAGCCAGTGTAAATCGATTAGCATAGGGGTGATCCTTTCTCTAGGTGGGACACCTTTTATCAGTCTTGCTCCTCTGTTTATTATGTTTTGTAATTTTTTAAGTTACACTTTTGGTAAATTGTAGTAGATAGAGTTGCAGTAGTCAATCCTGGTAATAACACAGTTTATCAGAAGTTTCTTTACAGAATTTTCGTCCAGGTACTTTTTTACAAACGCAAAATTTCTTAGATGATAACCAGCAGTTTTTATTACATTATTTATTTGGGCATTTAGAGACAGGTTACAGTCAAGAAATACACCTAGATCTCGAAATTTACTAGATATCGGAACCAAGTAATTATTTATGTTTATTTGAATATCACCTAAGTTTCTCACGCTGTTTCTCTTGCCCACCACCATGAATTCTGTTTTGTTCTCATTTAATTTTAGTTGTTTGAATGTCATCCATTCTCTAACACTATCAAGGATTCAGTTTAGAGTTTAAGTAGTGTCATGTATATCATTTATGGAGAAGTAAAATTGTGTGTCATCTGCAAATAGTTTAAACTTCACGCCATGCTTTTGTAGCATTTTCCATAGACCAATAGGATAGATGCAGAATAAGATTGGGCCAAGTACACTCCCCTGGGGAACCCCTCTTTTAAAGGGTTCATATGAAGTCATAGCCACGGGTACAAACCGTCTAGGCTCTCCAGGGGTTTCTTCAGTTTGAAGAATAAAAAATACAAAATATGTAACTTATAAATGAGCTGAGGAGTTATCTTCCCATTAGAAATACAGTTGATTTTACCTTCTTTATTATTTCACTTTTACTTTAGGAATGGAAGGCTATAATTAGGTTGGACATTATCAGCCACACCTATTGAGAACAGATTGAATAATAATAATAATAATAATGATAATAATAATAGCAGTATAACTCAAGGTGAGGCCTATTTCATTGACAGCAATATATAATTGCGTTAAATCTTATAAAGGATGTCTATCAGATCATAAAGTATGGTTTGTGAAATTCATTACAGTCTTGGTGCTGTATTCTTCCGTATTATTTTCTTCTTAGGTCTACAGGCTTAATAAGAATGATATAACCGAGAAGCGTTCAGTGCACTTGGCCCATGGGTAAGGCAAAGGAGGCCACCTAAGCCATTTAAACAATTGGAAGGATCTATATTCTACACCTTCGTAAGGTGTATAGTATAAGTAAATCTCAAGAGATACGTGCAACCTACTGAAGGCATTAATAGCAATTAGGAACAATAATGATTACGTTGATAATAAAAAAAGTGTATAGCTTAAGTAAATAGTATACCACTTTAATTTCAATAAAATATGCATAATTCTTTAAAATAAAGTACATAAATATCTACAAAACAAGTAAACTATATACAATTTTATCTTTTTAAGTATGACAATATTTTCTGGATTTTATATACTTAGGTAAACTATGTAATGAAATTGAATCCTGCTGACATATATCATTGATTACAATATATATATATATATATATATATATATATATATATATATATGTATATATATATGTGTGTGTATATATATGTATATATATATATATATATATATATATATATATATATATATATATATATATATATATATATATATATATATATATATATATATATGCTAGGTTATAAAGTTAGTAATCTCTTCATCTTCTGCGGTTGTGCAGCTGGGCCCATCATATCTAGGATGGCTCTTCAATTTTTCGCCTTTGTTGTATCCTTTTAGCCATATACTGTATTCAAAGTTGTCTTCTGGATGTTTAGATGTCTGGCTAGGACTTTTTTGAAAATCTGGTGAGTTGCAGCTCGACTAAAGGTCTCCGAGTTTGAGGTGATGTTTCCTGTAGTGGTAGGGTGGCTCACACCATGCTTTACCGGTGGCTGGACATTGGTTCCAGTGTCAATGTGACACTGATAGTTGACATTTGGTTAGACCACACCCTCAATTACAAATATTCATTGTGTTGAATACATTACTATGGTGGCTAAAAAGTAAAATTCATGAAGTATTTACGTATTTTCATATTTAACGTCATTGAAGATTATTGAGTTATCATTTTTTCATAATGATCAAGCTGATATTTTGATAAAAGATACAGTAGTGATACATTAAAACCAAGCTTAGTAAACTATCTTTTACTGAGCGAAGCTGCAAGATGTTTTTTTTTTCGCAACTTAGTGTCCTTAGAAATTTGAAGAAGGTAAGAGTTGTCAGTTAGTTACTTTCGAACGAAAAATCAATGAAATTGGTCACAGGACATTTGCTGCATACTGTACAATACATAAATTTCCGAAAATTTTATTTTGTGGTTTACATCACTTAAATCAACGAAATGGATAAGAGCACCAAAAATATTTGCTGGTTATTAATATATTTTTCTGAAAAATATTAAGAAGAATTTAATACTTGTGTAATTAAAGTCCATCAGAGGTTCTGCTCCAATTTTTATCCAGTAAACATCTTTTCCATGCACCTGCTTTGTTAAGTCAGAAATGTAATTTTATGGAATCAGTGTAATTAGTATATAAAAGTTTAAAATTGATGTTATACGTATGAGAGTACCGTATTTATCTGAGATCCAAGAATCATTGTGATTAAAATTACTCATTGCAGTGAAAATGTTCTTATTCAAAGAATAAGAATTCTGGTGAGTCAATAATTGATTTTAGATATTAACTCGCCCCTAGTCTTGAGTCTTTAATTGCTCTAACCTAATCATTTCTTCATCATATATCTTACTTTGGAGAAACCATGTATGAATATTTTACAGTTCTGCCTCGATGTGGAGAATAAATTACAGCCCGCCCAAGAAAAGCTTCAAATATGTTAGTTTGTCTGTTTGTCTACATATGAAAATTTAAAACAATTATGTTAATTTCGTAGAAATACTTTGAGTAATCGAAATATTGATGTATCTGAAGAATTACATTTTGCAAGTTTCGACGTTTTCATGGATGTTTATAATGAAACGTGAATCCTGGCGTGTGTCAATTTATAGCTGAGTAATTCCATATTGAAATTTTGTATATATCTTAAAGTGGAGTGGCTGAGATAATGCTATTTAAAGGTTAAGATGGATGTTATGATAAGCAAATGAAAGACAAGGAAGAATAACTCTAAAGGAAAGTCGGTAGGAACCATTATTCTAATCAATACCTGTTGGATTCTTATAGAAAACTTAGGAACTGTTGTCCATGTCGTTGAAGTGACACATGAAGTGTCTCTCATTCTCAAAATAGTGTTAAGTAATGGATTTATAATTTTGTTACATCAATTAGAGTGAAGCTATAATAATATCACATAATTGATGGATACATCACATCCAAATATATGGTCCACCTAAGTAACTGTCATGAAGTCACGATTTTTCTTATTTAAACCAAGGCAGTGAGAGCATCATATCTATGAACGTGTCATTGCTTTTTTTATGTCATACTGTTTGATTGAATGTAGCCTATTATCTCCTCATACTTATTACCTTTCTTTGTGACAAGTTGTTTTTCTTTCAGTATTCTGGATTTTTGTAAAACTTGGTTTTGGTTTTCTCTCTGCTATTTATAAATTGTAAAGAGAACAGGTGCTCCAAATTATTAGCGTCCTGATTATTTGGTTATTTTGTTCGTCAGAAAAGCCCTTTAAAATGCTCCAGAAGTTGGAAACTGCAAGTGCTATCTTTATAATCTTCTTAATAGAGTTGAATGTTTTCCTGTGTAATATTTGAAGATTCTGGTGATTTATTTTTCAACCATCATTCACGCTTTTCTCTATGTAAGAAATATTATTGTCTTTCTGAAATATTAGTGTCCCACAATTTTTCTCCACTTCACTGAGCCCATTCCAAATATTTAGCTGTATGTTTGCGGCTGAATTTTGAGTATGTTGTGTCTTCATAGTGTGTGTGTGTGTGTGTGTGTGTGTGTGACAGGCTTTTTTCGCTTGACTCACTCTTTGATAAGGTTCGATAATTGGGGTGGGGGGGATGTTAACAGTCTCGTGAGGACTCGCGTGGTGAACTATCAGGTTTAAGTAATTGAGTAAAGGCCTGTCAGGTTGTGGGTGATTCTGCCCTTTTTATGACCTCATTTTATATGGCATTCTTTCACACGTCTATTCTCACCTCAGGTCTACAGTATGGCCTATAGATATTGATAGGATAAGGTGTTATCTGCCCCAGGAGACACCCTCCCATCTTTTGAGATGGGAGGCATCGGAAAATGTTATGCGTTTATATAGTATTTCAATTATGTCTAGGTTGGTTGAGTGACAGCCTAATCACCTCTTCATTGTCGTTGGCTCAACATCAAAGTGTTGACTAAATAAGAAAATTTTGAAATATAATTAGTTGTAGATACAGATTTTTTTTGCGAGACTCAAAAAGTTATACTCAAGTTGATAACATTAGCTAGAAGCGCCGTTTGGCCAATATAGCATCACATTATGTAACAGTGTAGACATTTACTTACGCATGAATATCGTGTTGATGAAATATGAATCCTAGAAGTGGACGTAAGTACCTATGAAATACATCCTTTATTGAATAAACATTTTTAGGAAATAAATATTAGTAACCAACATTTTTTTTTCTCTATGATACTGTTATGGTTCTTATGTGAATTATATCGCGTTCGTTAGATGTACCTTGATCCTCATTCTCACAAGTTCCTTATTGAATTAAAATTTAGTTTAATATATCAGGTTTTTACTCTTCAAGAATTTTATAGAAACATTTTTTACCCTTCAAGAATTTTCTCTGAGAATTTCATGTCTTGCAGGGTTGGTAGGTCGTTCCCGAATCATTTCCTCTGAGAATGTAATGTCTTGCAGGATTGGTAGGTCGTCACCTAATAATTTTCTCAGAGAATCTAATGTCTTGTAGGGTTGGTAGGTCATTGCTCAATAATTTTCTCAGAAAATCTGATGCCCTGCAGGGTCAGTAGGTGGTTGCCATATCATTTCCTCTGAGAATCCAATGTTTTACTAGTTGGTAGATCATTTGTTAATAATTTTCTCTGAAAATTTTATACCTTGTAGGGTCGATAGTTCGTTGCCCAAACATTTTCTCTGAGAATCTAATGTTTTGCTGGGTTGGTAGGTCGCTGCCCTATCCTTTTCTCAGAATCTAATGTTCTGCAGGTGGTGGGTCGTTTTCCAATAATTTTCAGTGAGAATTTGATGCCTTGCAGGATCGGTAGGTCGTTTCCTAATAATTTTCACTGAAAATCAAATGTCTTGCAGGGTGGGTAGGTTGTTGCCCAATAATTTTTTCTTAAGAATTTTGTCTTGCAGTTTCGGTAGGTCGTTGCCCAATAATTTTCTCTTAAGAATTTTATGTCTTGCAGGGTCGGTAGGTCGTTGCCCAACCATTTTCTCCAAGAATTTTATGTCTTGCAGGGTGGTAGTTCGTAGCCTAATAATTTTCCTTGAGAATCTAATGTCTTGCAGGGTCGTTAAGGTGTTGCTTAATCAATTTCTCTGAGAATCTGTTGTCGTGCAGGGTCAGTAGGTCGTTGCCCATCATTTTCTATAAGAATCTAATGTCTTGCAGGGTTGGTAGTTCATTGCCTAATCATTCTCTTTGAGAATCTAATGTCTTAGAGGGTTGGTATAGGTCGTGGCCCAACCATTTTCCCTAAGAATTTTATATCTTGCAGGGTCGGTAGGTCGGTGCCTAATAATTTTTTCTGAGTATTTAATGTTTTGCAGAGTCGGTAGGTCGGTGCCTAATAATTTTCTCTGAGAATCTAATGGCTTGTAGGGTCGGAAGGTCGGTTCCCAATCATTTCTTTTGAGAATCTGATGTTTTGCAGGGTTGGTAAGTCACTGCCCTATTATTTTATCTGAGAATATAGTGTTTTGCTGGTTGGTAGATCGTTGCCCAATCATTTTCCCTGCCAATCTTATATCTTGCAGGGTCGGTAGGTCGTTGTCCAATCATTTTCTCTAAGAATTTTATGTCTTGTAGGGTCGGTAGGTCGTTGCCCAATAATTTTTTTTTGAGAATGTAATGTCTTGTATGGTCGGTAGTTCATTACCCAATCCTTTTCTCTGAGAACTAATATCTTGCAGGGTCGGTTGGTCGTTGCCCAATAATTTTTCTCTGAGAATCTAATATCTTGCATGGTCGGTGGTTCGTTGCCCAATAATTTTTTTAAGAATCTATTGTCTTGTAGAGTGGTAGGTTGTTGCCTAATAATTTTCCTAGAGAATCTAATGTCTTGCAGGGTCGTTAAGTCGTTGCTTATCCAATTTCTCTGAGAATTTATTGTCTTTCAGGGTCGGTAGGTCGTTGCCCTTCATTTTCTATAAGAATCTAATAACTTTCAGGGTTGGTAGTTCATTGCCTAATCCTTTCCTCTGATAATCTAATGTTTTGCACGGTCAGTAGCTCGTTGCCCTATTATATCCTCTGAGAATCTAATGTTTTGCAGGTAGGTAGGTCGTTGCCCAGTTATTTTCTCAGAGAATCTGATGTCCTGAAGGGTAGATAGGATGCTACCCTATCATTTTCTCTGATAATCTAAAGTTTTGCAGGTTGGTAGGTCGTTGCCCAATAATTTTCTCTTAAAATTTGATGCCTTGCAGGATCGGTAGGTGGTTGTCTAATAATTTTCTCTGAGAATCTAATGTATTGCAGGGTCGTTAGATCGTTGCCCAATCATTTTCACTGGGAATTTTATGTCTTAAAGGGTCGGTAGGTTGTTGCCTAATACTTTTCTCAGAGAATTTTATGTCTTACAGGGTCGGTAGATCGTTGCCCAATCATTTTCTCTGAAAATTTTTTGTCTTACAGGGTCGGTAGGTCATTGCCCAATAATTTTCTTTGAGAATTTTATGTCTTACAGGGTCGGTAGATCGTTGCCCAATCATTTTCTCTGAGAATTTTATGTCTTACGGGGTCGGTAGGTCGGTACCTAATAATTTTCTCTGAGAATCTGATGTCTTGCAGGGTTGGTAGGTCTCTGCCTTATCATTTTCTTTAAGAATTTTATTTCTTGCAGGGTCGGTAGGTCGGTGCTTAATAATTTTCTCTGAGAATCTAATGTCATGCAGGATTGTTATAGGTCGTTGCCCAATCAATTTCTCTAAGAATTTTATGTCTTGCCGAGTTGGTAGGTCGGTGCCTAATAATTTTCTCTGAGAATCTAATGCCTTGCAGGGTTGATAGGTCGCTGCCCTACCATTTTCTTTAAGAATTGTATATTTTGCAGGGTTGGTAGGTGGGTGCCTAATAATTTTCTCTGAGTATCTGTCATGTACGGTTGGAAGGTCGGTGCCCAATCATTTCCTCGGAGAATCTGATGTCTTGCAGGGTTGGTAAGTCGCTGCCCTATTATTTTATCTGAGAATATAGTGTTTTGTAGGTTGGTAGGTCGTTCCCCAATCATTTTCTCTGAGAATTTGATACCTTGCAGGATCGGTAGGTAGTTGCCTAATAATTTTCTCTGAGAATCTTATGTGTTGCAGGGTCGGTAGTTCGTTGCCCAATCATTTTCTTTAAGAATTTTATGTCTTGCATGGTGGGTACGACGTTTTCCAATAATTTTCTCGGAGAATATAATATCTTGCAGGGTTGTTGGTTCGTTGCCCAATAATTTTTTGCTAAGAATCTAATGTCTTGCATGGTCGTAGGTCGCTGCCTAATAATTTTCTCTGAGAATCTAATGATTGCAGGGTCGGTAGGTTGTTGCTTAATCAATTTCTCTGAGAATGTATTTTTTTCAGGGTCGGCAGTTCGTTGCTCAATCATTTTATATATGAATTTAATGTCTTGCAGGGTTGGTATGTCATTGTCCAATCATGTTCTCTGAGAATGTAATGCCTTGCCGGGTTAGTAGGTCGTTGCCCAATAATTTTATCTGAGAATCTAATGTCTTGCAGGGTCGTTTGGTTGTTGCCTAATCATTTTCTCTGAGAATCTAATGTCTTGCAGGGTCAGTAGAGCGTTGCCTAGTCATTTTCTCTGCAAATCTAATGTCTTCCACGCTCGGTAGCTCATTCCTCAATCCCTTTCTCTGAAAATCTAGCGTATTGTCGGGTTGGTAGTTCATTGCCTAATCATTTTCTTTAAGAATCTAACGTCCACCAGGGTTGGTAGGTCGTTGCCCAATCCTTTTCTCTGAGAATCTAATGTCTTTCTGGGCTGGTAGCTCGTTGCTCAATAATTTACTCTGAGAATTTAATGTCTTGCAGGATTGGTAGTTTATTGACCAATCATTTTCTCTGAGAATCTAATGTCTTACAGGGTCGGTAGGTCGTTGCTCAATAATTTTCCTGAGAGTCTAATGTCTAGCAGGGTCGGTAGGTCGTTGTCCTATCATTTTCTATGAGAATCTAATATCTTGCAGGGGTGGAAAGTCGTTGCCCAATCATTTGTATGAGATTCTAATGTTTTTCAGGTCTTGTAGGTCAGTGTCCAATCATTTTCTCTGAGAATTTAATGTCTTTCAGGATCGGTAGTTCGTTGACCAATCAATTTCTCAGAGAATTTAATGTCTTTCAGGGCCAGTAGGTCGTTGCTCAATAATTTTCTCTGAGAATCTAATGTTTAGCCGGGTTGGTAGGTCGTTGCCCAATAATTTTCTCCGAGAATCTAATGTCTTGCAGAGTGGTAGGTCATTGCTCAATCATTTTCTCTGAGAATCTAATGTCATGCAGAGCTGGTAGGTCGTTGCTCAATCATTTTCTGTGAGAATCTTATGTCTTGCAGGGTCAATAGTTCGTTGCCCAATCATTTTCTCTGAGATTGTAATGTCTTGCAGGGTCGGTAGACCGTAGTCTAATAATTTTCTCTGAAAATCCAGTATCTTGCATGATTGACAGGTCATTGCTCAATTATTTTTTCTCTGAATCTAATATCTTGCAGGGTTGGTGGGTCGTCACTCAATCATTTTCTCTTGAGTATCCAATGTAATTCAGGGTAGTTAGGTCGTTACCTAATCAATTTCTCTTAGAATCTAATATTTTGCAGGGTCGGTAAGTCGTTGCTTAATCATTTTCACTGAGAATATGATGTCTTGACCCCCCCATTTTCTCTGATAATTTGATGTCTTTTTGGGTCGGTAGGTCGTTGCCCAATAATTTTCTTTGAGAATTCGATGTCTTGCAGGGTCGTTAGTTCGTTGCATGATCATTTTTTCTGAGAATCTAATGTCTTGCAGGGTCAGTAGGCCATGGTGAAATCATTTCCTTTGAGAATTGGATGTCTTGCGGTGTCGTTAGTTCGTTGCTTAACCATTTTTTTCTGAGAATCTAATGTTTTGCATACGCAGGTTGATAGGTCCTGGCCCAATAATTTTCTCCTATAATGTAATGTCTTGCAGGGTCGGTAGTTCTCTGCTTAATTATTTTTTTCTGAAAATCTGTTTTCTTGCAGGGTTGGTAGGTCGTGACCCAATCATTTTCTCTGATAATTAGATGTCTTGCAGAGTCGGTAGTTCGTTGCTCAATCATTTTTTCTTAGAATCTAATGTCTTGCAGGGTTGGTAGTTCATTGCCCAATAATTTTCTCTCAGAATCTAATGTATTGCGGGGTCGGTAGTTCGTTGCCCAATCATATTTTTCTGACAATCTAATGTCTTGCAGGGTTGGTATTTCGTTGCCCAGTCATTTTTTTTGATAATCTAATCTTCTGCAGGGTAGCTAGGCCGTTGCCTAATAATCTCCTTTGAGAATCTATTGTCTTGAAGTTCGTACGTCATTGTCTAATTATTTTCTCTGAGAATCTATTGTCGTGCAGTGTCGGTAGGTCGTTACATCATAATTTTTCCACAATCATACATTTCTAACCATCAAAATAGGTGTCAGACAAGCACACTCCTGCAGCAAGGGCTAGACATTGAACCAAAAAACCTTTTGAAGTTCTACTGATTCAACCACCCGATTAGGAAGATCATTCCACAACTTGGTAACAGCTGGAATAAAACTTCTAGAGTACTGCGTAGTATTGAGCCTCGTGATGGAGAAGGCCTGGCTATTAGAATTAACTGCCTGCCTAGTATTACGAACAGGATAGAATTGTCCAGGGAGATCTGAATGTAAAGGATGGTCAGAGTTATGAAAAATCTTATGCAACATGCATAATGAACTAATTGAACGACGGTGCCAGAGATTAATATCTAGATCAGGAATAAGAAATTTAATAGACCGTAAGTTTCTGTCCAACAAATTAAGATGAGAATCAGCAGCTGAACACCAGACAGGAGAACAATACTCAAAACAAGGTAGAATGAAAGAATTAAAACACTTCTTCAGAATAGATTGATCACCGAAAATCTTGAAAGACTATTTTTTGTGAAATTGAAGAAGACACAGACCTTATATGTTTCTCAAAAGTAAATTTACTGTCGAGAATCACACCTAAAATTTTGAAAGAGACATACATATTTAAAGAAACATTATCAATACTGAGATCCGGATGTTGAGGAGCCACCGTCCTTGACCTACTTACAATCATACTTTGAGTTTTGTTAGGATTCAACTTCATACCCCATAATTTGCACCATGCACTAATTCTAGCTAAATCTCTATTAAGGGATTCACCAACCCTAGATCTACATTCAGGGGATGGAATTGATGCAAAGAGAGTAGCATCATCTGCATATGCAACTAGCTTGTTTTCTAGGCCAAACCACATGTCGTGTATATAGTATGAAAAGTAATGGGCCAAGAACACTACCCTGTGGAACACCGGATATCACATTCCTATAATCACTATGGTGCCCATCAACAACAACTCTTTGAGATCTATTACTTAAAAAATCAATAATAATGCTAAGAAACGACCCACCCACTCCCAACTGTTTCAGTTTGAAAACAAGGGCCTCATGATTAACACGGTCAAAGGCAGCACTAAAATCAAGGCCAATCATACGAACTTCCCGACCACAATCAAGGGATTTCTGTACAGCATTGGAGATTGTGAGAAGGGCATCACATGCTCCAAGGCCTTTACGAAAACCAAATTGCAAACTAGGGAGTAGATGATTACCTTCAGCAAACCTATTAAGACGTTTTGCCAGAAGACGTTCAAAAACTTTAGATAATATGGGAGTTATGGAAATTGGGCGGTAATCAGTGGGATTTGAGCTACCACAAACACATTTACATAGAGGAGTAACATTACCATATATATGTATATATATATATATATATATATATATATATATATATATATATATATATATATATATATAATTTAATTTAATTTAATTTCTATTTACGAGATGTTTTGTTGAGTCCAGGCAATATTTTCAATATAAGAGTGAAACATAATTATGCAATTAAATACACACACACAAGCATATATATATATATATATATATATATATATATATGTGTGTGTGTGTGTGTGTGTGTGTATGTGTGTGTATATATACACGCACACATATATATATACACACACACACACACATATATATATATATATATATATATATATATATTTATATATATATGCGTGTGTGTGCATGTATAAATAAATGTGTATATATATTTATACTGTATAATATATACATTATATATATATAGAATATATATATGTATATATATATATATATATATATATATATATATATATATATATATATGTATATATATTTATGTATATATCCCAACGATCTTTAGAAAGGTTAAAATAGCTTATATATCGACGAATATTTAAATAAAAACACATTTATATGATCCATTATAACGAATAAACATTGAATTTATTCATATATGTTTATATTGTTTTAGAAGAGATCGGTAGTGATAAAATGTTCTCCAAATCTAAATCGATATGCCTTTACCAACGGTCGTGTCCAATCAATTCTTCGAAATGCTGTAATATGGGTTATTTGTAATAGACATTTTTCCCACTAAAATTATCCAGTAAACTTTAGATCAATCTTATTTTATTTAGGTTTGACTTTATTGTATATTAAAGAGCACTGATGACCGAAATTGCTGTAATGCGTAAGAAAAATTAAGTATCGTTAGTTGATATCAATTTAAGTAAGCTATTCAAATCTGAAGAAAACTAAATTGCTGTAGTGCGTAAGAAAAATTAAGAATTGTTAGTTGATATCAATTTAAGTAAGCTATACAAATCTGAAGAAAACTAAATCTTAAGTAGATCACAATGATCTCACGCTATGTCTTTCGTTCGTATAACGATCTTGCCTTAGAATGGTTTGTGCGTTCGTATTCCGATATTCATGAAGAATATCGCACATCACAATCGAGTCTCAGTCAAAGCACAGATGAACGCCCTTTCATTAATGTGTCTGCCGTGGATATGTATGAGGCCTTGTTGGAATGGCTGAGTGAGGCGAGGGACGCCAAGGTTTGATGGGGTCGTTATTGACTAACGTAGGTCAGTCTCCTCGTTTTTTGAGTAATCTTTCTTTTTTATATGTAATCCCTTTTAATGTTTTTTTTTTTTTTTTTTTTTTTTTTTTTTCTGAATGTACCCGGACAAAATAAGTATGAAATTTACTTTATTGATATTGGTCAAAAGAATTCTGATGATTTTTATGGCATTTTACACCTTACGTTTTCATTGTGTATTTTTTTTTTTTTTTGCTGAAATCATCATCATCATCATCTCCTACGCATATTGACGCAATGGGCCTCAGTTAGATTTCGCAAGTCGTCTCTATCTTGAGCTTTTAATCAATACGTCTCCATTCGTCTCCTACCTCACGCTTCATAGTCCTCAGCCATGTAGGTCTGGGTCTTCCAACTCTTCTAGTGCATTGGGGAGCCCAGTTGAAAGTCTGGTGAACTAATCTCTCTAGGGAAGTGCGGAGAGTATGCCCAAACCATAATATTTGCTGAAATAAGATCTTAAAATGTGATGATAACCATTGTAGAATTGAACGAAGGAAAACTGCTCCTTGAATGTGCTAATTTTGTGTAAAGACTTTGTGTAAGGATGGACCATAATATATGGATTTAGAATAATACATGTGTCATCTCTGCAAAATGACGTTGATAAATGAATGACATTATTTATTTATGCGAAGGATATATACAGTGCATATATTATCATCATCATCATCATCATCATTAGCCGTTGATAGTCCACTGTAGGACAAAGGCCTTAGGCATGTCCTTCCACTCCCTTAGTTCAAGGTCAGTCTCATCATCAGCCTTTACTATTTTTTCTCTGTAGTCCATTTCAGAGCAAAGTTCTCTGACATGTCCTTCCTCACGCGTCTGTTTATGGTTTTTCTATGCCCTGTTATATTCGATTTTTTTTTTTTATTAAATTCGTCAATCCATCGTTTTCTCTTCATTCCCCTGCTTCTTTTGCAGTCTTCTCTTATTCTTAATGTCTATCTATTATCCATGATATGTTTCTTTGAGTCTGGGTGGTAATTTCATGGCTCTTTGTTATATTAACTCTCTCTTTAATAAAAATGAAGTTTGACTTTTTATATGCACAGATCTGCAATGATTTTTCATTTAAGATAGTATACCATTTACATATATACAGAAGATACATACATACATATTCCAAGGCACTTCCCCCAATTTTGGGGGATAGCCGACATCAAACAAATGAAAAAAGGGACCTCTCCTCAAGCGTTCCTCCCAGCCTGAAAAGGGACTCAACCGAGTTCGGCTGGTACTGCTAGGGTGCCACAGCCCACCCTTCCCCGTTATCCATCACAGATGAAGCTTCATAACGCTGAATCCTCTACTGCTGCTACTTCCGTGGTCATCCAAGGCACCGGAGGAACTGCGTCACAATCGCTCGTCATTCATTCCTATTTCTAGCACGCTCTCTTGCCTCTCTCACATCTATCCTCCTTTCACCCAAAGCTTTCCTTACTCCATTCATCCACCCAAACCTTGGCCTTCCTTTTGTACTTCTCCCATCAACTCTTGCATTCATCACCTTCTTTAGCAGACAGCCATTTTCCATTCTCTCAACATGGCCAAACCACCTGAACATATTCATATCCACTCTAGCAGCTAACTCATTTCTTACACGCGTTCTCACCCTCACTACTTCATTCCTAATCCTATCTACTCAAGATACACCAGCCATACTCCTTAGACACTTCATCTCAAACACATTCAATTTCTGTCTCTCCATCACTTTCATTCCCCACAACTCTGATCCATACATCACAGTTGGTACAATCACTTTCTCATACAAAACTCTCTTTACATCCATGCCCAACCCTCTATCTTTTACTACTCCCTTAACTGCCCCCAACACTTTACATCCTTCATTCACTCTCTGACGTACATCTGCTTCCACTCCACCATTTTCTGCAACAGCAGACCCCAAGTACTTAAACTGATCCACCTCCTCAAGTAACTCTCCATTCAACATGACATTCAACCTCGCACCACCTTCTCTTTTCATACATCTCATAACCTTACTCTTACCCACATTAACTCTCAACGTCCTTCTCTCACACCCTTCCAAATTCTGTCTCTAATCGGCCAAGCTTTTCTTCCGCATCTGCAACCAGTACAGTATCATCTGCAAACAACAACTGATTTACCTCCCATTCATGGTCATTCTCGTCTACCAGTTTCAATCCTCGTCCAAGCACTCGAGCATTCACCTCTCTCACCACTCCATCAACATACAAGTTAAAAACCATGGCGACATCACACATCCCTGTCTCAGCCCCACTCACAGAAACCAATCGCTCACTTCATTTCCTATCCTAACACACGCTCTACTACCTTTGTAGAAACTTTTCACTGCTTGAAACAACCTTCCACCAACTCCATATAACCTCATCCCATTCCACATTGTTTCCCTATCAACTCTATCATACACTTTCTCCAGATCCATAAACGCAACATACACCTCCTTACCTTTTGCTAAATATTTCTCGCATAACTGCCTAACTGTAAAAATCTGATTCATACAACCCCTACCTCTTCTAAAACCACCCAGTACTTCTAAGATTGCATTTTCTGTTTTATCCTTAATCCTATTAATCAGTACTCTACCATATACTTTTCGAACTACACTCAACAAACTAATACCCCTTGAATTACAACTCTCATGCACATCTCCCTTACTCTTATATAGTGGTTCAATACATGCACAAACCCAATCTACTGGTACCATTGGCAACACAAAACACATTAAACTATCTAACCAACCTTTCAAGTACAGTCACACCCCCTTCCTTCAACATCTCAGCTCTCACACCATCCATACCAGATGCTTCTCCTACTCTCGTTTCATCTAGTGCTCTCTTTACTTCCTCTCTTGTAATCTCTCTCTCATTCTCATCTTCCATCACCGGCACATCAACACCTGCAACAGCAATTTTATCTGCCTCGCTACCCTATTATCCTCAACATTCAGTAAACTTTCAAAATATTCCGCCCACCTTTTCCTTGCCTCCTCTCCTTTTAACAAACTTCCATTTCCATCTTTCACCGACTCTTCAATTCTTGAACCAGCCTCCCTTACTCTCTTTACTTCTTTCCAAAATTTCTTCTTATTCTCTTCATATGAAAAACCCAATCCCTGACCCCACCTCAGGTCAGCTGCCCTCTTTGCCTCACTTACTTTGCCCTTTACTTCCACATTTTTCTCTCTATATCTTTCATACTTCTCTACACGATTACTCTGACGCCATTCTTCAAATGCCATTTTTTTCTCTTCCACTTTTACCTTCACTCCTTCATTCCACCATGCACTGCCCTTCCTCATGCTGCCTCTAACAAACTTCTTGTCACACACATCACTTGCAATCCCAACAAAATTTTCTTTTACTAACTTCCACTCCTCTAAATTACCAGTTTCTCTTACTTTTACTCTGTCATATGCCATTTTCCACCTTTCTTGATAATTACTTTTTACCCGCGGTTTTATTACCTCTTCAACCCTCACTAGCTCCCTTTTACATCCCCCTACTCTATTCCCCCACTCTTTTGCTACAACTAATTTTCCTTCCACCAAAAAATGATCAGACATACTATTAGCCATATCCCTAAACACGTGCACGTCTTTCAATCTTCCAAATATTCTCTTAGTTATCAACACATAATCCATTAACGCCCTTTCTACCACTCTTCCATTTGCCACTCTTACCCATGTATACTTGTTTTTATCTTTCTTTTTCAAAAAGCTAGAACTTATCACCATCTCTTGCTCAACACACATATCTACCAGTCTCTTACCACTCTCATTTTCACCTGGTACGCCATACTTCCCAGTGACACCTTCTACCGCTCCAGCGCCCACTCTAGCATTTAAGTCACCCATGACAACTACATAATTCCTTCTACCCAGTCCTTCCACACACCTAGTTAATTAATTCCAGAACTCATTCTGCTCTTCTTTACTTTTGTCACAACCTGGCCCATATGCACTGAAAAAAGCCCAACATTCCCTACCCTACCTAACCCTTACCCACATTAACCTAGATGATATCTCCTTCCATTCCGCTACTTTACCTGTCATCCATTCACTCAGCAATAAAGCCACACCCTCTTTTGCTCTTCCCCTTTCAATCCCAGACACTCTACCAGACATTTCACCAAACATCACATCACCCTTCCCTCTTATCTTTGTCTCACACAAAGCCAATTTATCCATCCTCCTATTCCTAAACATACTTCCAATCTAACATCTTTTTCTCTCTATCGTACTACATCCACGCACATTCAGACACCCCAAAACTAGAGTGCGGGGAGCCATCACTCTTCCCCCAGCTCCACCTCTTTGATGTCTCACAGGAGTATATAATACAGGAGAGGGGGTTCCCAGCCCCCTCGTCCCGTCCCTTTTAGTCGCCTCTTACAACACGCAGGGATATGTTGGCGCTATTCTAATTGTTTTTTATGCCCCCGCGGCCACAGGGGGCAAAAGATGGATTTCATAAAATTCGTAGAAGCTTATTCTTTGTAGTTTCGTCAACAGTAAACTGATTAGCATTGCTATAATGTGCTTAAACTAACATTTGATAATCAAGAAGTTTTACAGTGTATTATGTGAGACAAATTTTAGAAAATGCAACATCGTAATTGTCCTTTACTAGTTTTCGTTTTGACTATCTTTTCCGAGCTGAATATTTTTTTTTCGACAACCAAACGCATAATCAAGGGTCACTACACTACTCTCTCTCTCTCTCTCTCTCTCTCTCTCTCTCTCTCTCTCTCTCTCTCTCTCTCTCTCTCTCTGTATATATGTATATATATTTATATATATATATTATCATCATCATCTTCCATTCCGAGTCCACTGCAGAACAAAGGCCTCTGACAAGTCCTTCCACATGCATCCGTTTATGGTCTTTCTATGCCAGTCCACACCTGCATAATTTCTTAGTTAGTCAATACATCGTCTTCTCTCCATTCCCCCCTTCCTAATGTCTATCTATTATATGTCTTTTTATTTTCTGTACATGTTAGAATATCCTCTGTTTTAGTTTGCTCTCATATTCATGTTGCTCTTTTCTTTTCTCTTAGTGTTATTCCCATCATCATTCTTTACATAGCTATTTAATTTGTCACTAGGGTTTGTTCTAAGGCTTTAGTATGGCTACAAATTTCTGATGCATAAGTTAATATTGGCAGGACCACTTCAAAAATACTTTTCATTTTAGAGAAAGTGTCATTTTACATTTCATAATCTCATTTTGTTTACCAAATGCGCTCCATTCCATGCTTATCCTTCTTTTAATTTCGGTATTGTGTCCTGGGGAAATTCTTACTGTTTGTCTTAATTATGTATATTCATTAGCAATCTCTAGAGACTCGCCCATAACTCTTGTCGCTCTGTATTTTTATTGAATATTATCTTAGATTTACTCATATTATATTTTCAGTCCTACATTTCTGCTTTCTCTATTCAAATCTATCATCCATTGTAATTCCTCCCATGGTTCACTAAACACAATTATGCCGTCTGCAAATCTTATGTTGTTGAGTAATTCCCCATTAATTTTAATTCCGACACTTTCCCAATCTAAATTCTTAAAAACTTCTTCTAGCCATGCTATGAATGATTTAGGAGAGATGGAGTCTCCCTGTCTAACTCCTTTCTCAATAGAAATTGTCTCACTATTTTTATGTACTTCCTGTATAGGTAAGTATCTGCAAGTGCTTTAACATAAGAATCTTATA
>NC_090752.1:19175088-19207588 GCF_036898095.1 Palaemon carinicauda
GAGCCCAGTTGAAAATTTGGTGAACTAATCTCTTCCGGACTGCGAACAGCATGCCCAAACCATCTGAATCTACCACTCACCATGATCTCATCCACATATGGCATTTTAGTAATCTCGGTTATAGTTTCATTTATAATCCTGTCCTGCCATTTAACTCTCAATATTCTTTTGAGAGCTTTGTTTTGAATCTACAAAATCTATTGGATATTGTTTCATTGTCATACCAAGACTCATGTCCATACTATATATATATATATATATATATATATATATATATATATATATATATATATATATATATATATATATATATATATATATATATATATATATATATATACAGTATATATATATTTATATATAAATAAATATATATGTGTGTGTGTGTGTTATTGTCCACAACGATAGTCACATCAAATGTCTACAAAAAAAGCTCAGCAGAGTTGCCTATCTATTGTATCTTACAAGCAATTTTAAGTTTGTTGGGCATCAACACATTTCCCTTCTAATACGTCTATCACGACATCCATCCGACCGTTTCTTAGCATTCTTTCCCTCCTAAATTTAGCACTTCTGTATTATACACTATTTTAATTTATCTATTTTCGTCTATTCTTTCCACATGATTGAACAGCCTCAAAATACTCTGATGCATAATCTCCCCTTTGTTAATTTTTTTTTTTTTTACCACTGGTCTTACCTTATCAATTCCTCTTTCAACAAACACAACGCACACAGCTTTCATTTCACATTCAATTTACTCTTCATTAAAGACAGAATATAGCATTTTCACCTTGGCTTCCATGGATAACTTTAATCTATTAATAATCTTTTCTTAACATCTTGCTAACTTTCTTGCGTCTTAAATTCGGTGACTCGCCTATATTTTCTTTATGCCATCGCGTCGCCTGATATATCAACTTCAAGGTACTTGAATGGATCAACACTTTCAGATTTCCATCAACCATACTAATACTCATTACGCCATCTTCCTCGCTTCCATTTAATCTTTTCATTTTCCCACAGCTTGACACTTACAGCCACTAAATTTTTTTAATAAACTCTTGTATTCTTATATCCGTAAAGATGTTGATTATCCAGGAGGATATAATTCACCGTCGTCTACATACTCTGACACATTCTTGACTTCCTTGATAAAAATTTTAAATCACTCTCAAAAGCCTGGGATATATATATATATATATATATATATATATATATATATATATATATATATATATATATATATATATATATATATATATATATATTCAAATAAGCCATATACTTTTGATACATTAATGTCTCGATCGATTCTGTTAACGACCTTGGGATCAGAGTCCCAGGTGAAATCACACAAAGACAAGACCTTGTGACCGGCCGGGAGTCGAACCCTGGGCCGGCAAACTTGTATAGACGGTTACTAAACCACTTGGCCACGAAAAAAGATGAAAGTCTGTGACAATTCTTTCGTGCTTATACCTATCGAATTCAGGTAGTATTGTACTTAGAATTGAAATCAACCCATCTTCACCATCCTAGCTAATTGGTAGTTTGTGACTTGGCATTCAAGGTCGTTAAGAGAATCGAGACAGTAATGTATCAAAAATATGTGGCTTACTTGAATATGAAAAACACGTCTAAATGTGCAAAATTTATTATTATTCGAACGCCAAGTCACAAACTACCAATTAGCTACGATGGTGAAGATGGGTCGATTTCAATTCTAAGTAATTCTAAGATAATTTTAGGCTATATATATATATATATATATATATATATATATATATATATATATACATGTGTGTGTGTGTGTATATATACATACACACACACACACACACACACACACACATATATATATATATATATATATATATATATATATATATATATATATATATATATATATATATAATTTTTGGCAATTCTGAAGACTGTATCGAAGATCATAGTTCCTAAATGTTTGAATGAATCTACCTCATTAATCCTTTCTACTTCCAACGATATTCCATCTTCCATTGCATATTCCATTCTGATCATCTGTCTTTCTTCTATTTATCTTGAGCCTAACCTCGTTTGATATTTAATGCATTCTGGTAAGCAAGCATTGCAAATCCTGTGGTGTTCTGCTAACAAGGACAGCGTCATTAGCATACTCAAGGTCAGTCAATTTCCTAATACCAATTCAGTCCAATCCTTCTCCACCCAACTTTTCTTTGGATTACGAAATCCATGAGGAGCATAAACAACACAGGTGACTACAGATGCCGCTGGAGTACTCCGCTGTTCACCGGAAGTTCCTTTTATAGAACTCCACTAACATTAACTTAGTACATGCGATGCTCATGAACAGATGTAATCAAATTTACATATTTAAGAGGCATTTCATAATAACGCAGGACTCTCCACAAAATTGGCTGGTTCACACTATCTAAGGCTTTTTCATAGTCCACAAATGCCATCAAAAGTGGATCTCTGTATTCTACGCATTGTTGTACAACATGTCTCAAAATAAAAAGTTATTCAGTACAAATTTTACATTTTGTAGATCAAGCTGGTTCATCTCACAGCTTTTCATCAATCTTTCTCTCTAGTCTCTTTAGAATAAGCATAATATATATTTTCATGACAACTTATGTAAGGGAGATGCCTCTGTAATTATTGCAATCAGTCGGGTCTCCTTTTTTATCCATTTTCACCAACACTCATAATTCCCATTCATCAGGTTTTGCTTCTTCATGCCACATTCTACAAAATAATCTTGTAAGTATTATGGGGGTAACCAAGGGCTTTCCATTTCTTAAGTCGTTTAATGATAGCTTTGAATTCAAACACACTGAATTCGTCCATGGGCACATAAGGGTCTACCTCAGCTTCAAGTATATTATTCAAATTATTCCCTTCATATCTCCTATTCATGCCCTCACTAAAGTGTTCCATCCAACGCTGCCTTTCTTCATTTTCTGTCGTTATAACCGATTCATCCCTCTTTTGATGAGTATGTGGTTTTTCTTCTTTACCCCTTGGAGCGATTTCATAGAAAATTCTTTGAGCAATTCTTACACCATAGCTACTCCTTGAATTTTTAGTTTTGTCAACTTCATCTGCTTTCCTGTGTACGTACTCTCTGCAGTCATTCCTGGCTTTTTTTTTTTTTTACTTCACTATTATTACTGGAACCCTTAGCATGCTCTACATTTAAAAAACCTTAATTTTAATCGGAAATTCTTCGTAAAAGTATACCGTTCTCAGCCATATTTCAGTAGAATACAGACGAGTGTAATTTTACCATACTTTGTTATTATCTTTTACGAGTTGATGACCGTACTATCACTCCTTTATGTAAATATATCCGTTTTTAAAACGGCAAGTCCCTGGCAACATTTATTCCAGGATTTTTACTGTTTTTTACGGCAAATTTATGACTGTACCTTGTGATTGTCATTACTTCCTCGAAAACTTTAACATTCAACTTCTGTCTTTGTGTCTTTTTTATAGTATCCCACGTATCCTTGTAATTGCATGTCCCAAAACTTCTCTACCAACTGAAGGAAATATGTTCTTGATATCACACTATTCTTCATCACTTGTCTGCTCTTCATCTCTCAAAGTCTCATAGGATTGCAAATCGATTTCTACATTCAATGGGTAATGTTTCTGTGTGCTCATCTTCTAAAAGTTTAGTTGTATCAAACCTTGTTCATGCTATCTACATTTCTGTTGGGTGTTTTCAGTTTGATTTCAATATGGCAATGAAGAGTTAGTGATCACTACCAATATCTGCTCCTATATAGCTTCTTACATATCTCTGAGTCCTCCTTCTCTCTTCTTGAATGGTTATGTGCGCTATTTAATTTTCGTAATTGATACATGGTGAGGTCCATGTATATTTGTGGATGATCTTGTGTCGGAAAAGAGTTCCTCCAACGACAAGATTGTTTGTTGAACAGAAAATTATAAAATGTGCTCCATTTTCATTTGCAACTTAACCGAGGCATTCAATGCACATCATATTCTCTAAACCTTTATTATTCCTTCTAACTTAAGCATTAAGGTCACCAATTACAATTTTCATATCACTCTCTCTGGGATCTCATCTATCACATTGCAGTTCTTCATAATGTTCATCTTTCCCTTCTTCAGAGTTGGGGCATAGCAAACTATAATACTCTTATTGCACTGCGTTGATTTAAATTTTGCAAGTAACAATCTATTTACAGCTCTCCACTCAGTTAAAGCCTTTTCTGCTCTTGGTGTCATTATCCTTCCTACCCCTTTCTCTTCTAACTCAGTTGCTTATCTGGTCCTGTACAGCAGGGGAACCCTACTCTCTACAGGACCTCCACGGTCGTTTTATGATGTTCAATCGGGAGCATCTGTTCATCCTGAATAGATATACTGTATATATTGCCTGGATTAAGGTTTACCACCAATTCCCTTACAACGTGTTTCACCTAGGGCCAAGATATCCAAACTATATTTCAGAAATTTATTCTCCACTTGCTGTAACATGGTTCTAATATTCCAATTACCAATTTTCAATTTTTCTCCAGTATCTATAAACCGGGAGATTCTTAGCACCATGCTACACCTAGGACTGGGGACCACTTTGTCCTCTTTTGACTGACTAAAGCCATAGAGAATTCATTGGCTAGATTCATCAAAGGATAGCCAGTTCCTTGTGATGCACAGTGCCAATCTAACTAAGGCAAGTGATCCCTGCTGGTCCACACAAATTCCAGTAAGCTCATCCACCAGGCATCAGAAGTAGAAGCCGAAAAGACAACTTCTCTATCGCCTTAAACTCAATCCCTCACCCTGTGATAAAGGCCTCATCGAGATTTAAGGGGGCATTTCTTCCACACCCAAAGTTCTAGTTACTCCTCTTAAGATGCTCATCTGCTTGTATAACCATTGGTAAACGTGGATTGTTAACATACCGCCAAGCGTGGTTTATATATATATATATATATATATATATATATATATATATATATATATATATATACATATATATATACATATGTATATATATACATGTATATATATACATGTATATATATATATATATATATATATATACAGTACATATATACATATATATATATATATATATGTGTATATATACAGTATATATATGTACAGTACATATATATACTGTATATATATATGTATATTATTCATTTATATAGGGTATATTTATGTATTATATTTATATATATATATATTACATATATATTATATATATATATACTGTATATATATAGTATATATATGTATATGTGTATATATATATATATGAGAAATAAGTTTTGTTTTAGTAGATACTATCAAACTTGGTCAAGGTTTGAACTCGGGTCCACAAGTTGGAAGTCTAAGAAGTATCTTAATGAGCTACAATAGATATTATACAGTAAATATTATACACTTTTTCAATACTTTATATATCCATCTACTCACTGCATGTGTGCATAGGTAGTAAGTTGGCTAGGGCACCAGCCACTTGTTGAGATACTACTTTGACTGGCCAGACAGTATTGCATTGGACCCTTCTCTCTGGTTACGGCTTAGTTTCCTTTTGCCTACACATACACTGAATAGTCGGCTTATTCTTTATATATTCTCATCTTTCCTCATACACATGGCAATACTGAGATTACCAAAAAATTTATCTTCGCTCAAGGGGTTAACTACTGCACTGTATGTAATTATTCACTGGCTACTTTCCTCTAGGTAAGGGTGGAAGAGACTCTTAAGCTGTGGTGATCAGCTCTTCCAGAAGGACACTCCATAGTCAAACCTCTGCTCTCTAGTCTTGGGTCGTGCCATAGCCTTTGTACTATGGCCTTCCACTCTCTTGGGTTCGAGTTCTCTTGCTTGAGGAAACATTCGTGCACACTGTTCTATCGTATTTCTCTTCCGGTTGTTTTTTAAAGTTATTATAGTTTATATATGATCGCCATACGCGACGATCGGAAGATCTAACGGATCGTATGTTACCATGATCCGAGCTCTCTTCTTCTAAAAGGCGCTCACGAGTTAGAGCCTTGCGCTCAAGAGACTGCAGATTTATTTTAATGATCTTACTGTTCTTAAAATTTTATTTTATTGTTAATTAATTATCTTCTAGTTTATTTCCTTATTTCGTTTCCTCACTGGGCTATTTTTCCTTTTGAAGCCCTTGTGTTCATAGCATTCTGCTTTTCCAATTAGAGTTGTAGCTTAGCAAGTAATAATAATATTAATAATAATAATAATGATGATAATAATAATAATGATAATAATAATAATAGTAATAATAATAATTATAATAATAATTAATGACATTACAGCTTTATTTAGAAGCGGAGATAATTTTTTCTTACGATTTGAACTCAAATAAGAGTAACATTCCTATGAAAATGTGGTATCAGGTGACGTACTACATCAAACATTGTAATGAGCAAATATTCGTGCTTTGGATATTCAAAGTATATCATAAAATGTCTTAGTACATCTTCTTATACCTTTAACGGGATCCAAATATTTATTTGTCTTACTGTATCCTTGCTTTAAAAGATAATTGTATTCCAATCTCTTCATCTTACTTCTTTGGGAAAAATTTCAGTTACAATTGTTATTTTAAGGTTTATCCAAACATTTTCTCACGTAACTTCTGTCGTGTGGCAGTTCGAGCATCTCCAGCTATTGAGTTCAGGTGTATGTGAATTAATTAGTATTAATTAGATATTGAGATTACCTTACTTGAATTCTTCGATGGATTTTCGGTTAATCAGCCATTTATTTTGTTCATTAACTCTAACTAAAGTATTAGTAATATTTTCTGGAAGAAATAGTTTTCATTATAGTCAGGTAACCTTCCTTTTTGTGCTTTATTCCTAGTATTTAAATAAAGTTTAGTTTATTTCACTTATTTATTGTTATGAATTCGTGAGTAATGTTATGAATTAAATTGAGAACTAAAATATAATTGCTTTAAAGATAAACAGGGCATTGATAAAGTTAAAGCATTCTTTTTCATCAATTTACAGTCATTGGTAATTTATTTTTTTATTGTATTCTCTTTTGTAGCCATTATTAAATGGAGTTGGTGTGACCGTCTCGCTCTAAGATAAACATTTACCTGTGTCTAGCTTCTCTACACATTTTATCGTGATCATCTAAAATCCGATGTTATAAATTTACTCTTAATTTCTTTCCGACTTGTGTACACTTGTGTTCGTCCAAATAGATGGCTGTGAAACGTTGTTTTCAGTCTTTTGACAATGTCCGCACTATATCTCAGATTAAGCAAACACCATTTTACGTTTCGTTTTGTTTTTTTTTTCTTTTCCTACTTCTTAAATAATTTACCTTCTGTTGTTAGTTTTCTTCTGCATCAATTTGGTCTTCGAATTCTTCATGTTTCTCGCACTGAAAATATTTACAAATATGTATCTTTCTTGCATCATAGCAATGGCTTCGTGATATTCCATTTTAATCATTAATACTGATGCTTTATTTTCTGATATGCTTTTACCTTATGCAGAGGGATTTATTCTTCTTAAACTTTGGTTAATTAATCTTTTCCTTAACTTTCAATCCATTATACGGAAAATTTATCAGCAACTTCGGTGATGTCATTGCTCACCAAAGCCCTGTTGTCATTAAGAGGAAATTTGCAATAAAAGATGACGAACTTCATCCAGCTCATTAACCTTTATTGAAATTAGGTGTTCCAAGGCAGACAACTTGTAATGACGGCACCAGACCAGTCGCTGTACGTGGAGACAGGTGTTGAGCTGTTCTTTAAATGTAAAGAACTCCCTTGCCATTTAGCTGACGTTTTATCTCGTTCCACAATATAAGACTTGTATACAAAACTCGATTTCAGGGACTGCCTTTGCCTTGCTCACTTGTTTGTTTTCACTGTTTTTCTGGTGGTATTGATGCCAAAGAATTTCCTTCGGAATAGAAGGAAAACAAAGCCAGGCGATGGTTTATTCGTCAAGAAACAGAATGGTGCTGCTTATATTTATTTCAAAGAAAAATTCAATGGCTTGGAGTTGATACGGAATATCAATATTTGTAAGCTTACACTGCGTACTTATCTTTTCTAATAGAACAATGTGTAAGCGACAGTGAAGTAGTTCCAATGTAAAGATGCGTTTATAATTTTTTTTTTTTTCAGCTAAATGGATTTTTTTTTATATTTTATTGCTTTATAAGTTTTTTCTGTGGAATTTGGGAGACGAAAAGTAAGGTTAAGGAATATATATATTTGTGAATTTATCCTGTCGGGTATCAGTATGACGTGAAGTGGTGTGACATCATCCCCAAATGCCTTTCCCGCCTACTATGGCTTCTTGATTCCCGAGGGACATCTAAAGATCTCTCTCTCTCTCTCTCTCTCTCTCTCTCTCTCTCTCTCTCTGAGTAGAAAGAAATATTTGATAGTGAATGGTGACACTTTAACACAAGCAAGTATCCAATTACTTTGTTTTTCAGGAAGATGAATATCCTAAGTCACCCGTCGTGTCATGTTTTACTAAGGTTTTTTTTTTTTTTTTTTTTTTTTTTTTTTTTTTTTTTTTTTGGGACAGACCACTAGGGTGATGACATCATTAATTTTTTACTCTGCTTTGTCATTTTATCTCACTTTTAGGTTTCTGTATATTAAAAAAGTTGAATATACTGTATAACACAATGTAATATATTTTGTTTGTTACTTATTTTACAGTATGCTTTGGAGTTTCATTACTAATTTCAACTATTTATCATAGGTCTTTGTTCCAGTGCAACAACAACTTCATCTTGACGTTGGCGTTAATGTTCACAATATTTTTATTCACTTTTGTTACGTCATTTGCAGTTTTAAGTGTGGGCTTCTGTATTTAGTGTGTCATGTTCTTTGACTTTGGAATGAAAAACTCGCATGATAGATAAAGTGGAGACATTAACAGCGTGATAATTGATAAGTATACGAATAAAATGTATAAAACCTACCGCGTATAACTTAATGAATACAGGAATTAAACATGGACTTAACTGCCTTAAAATGATTTTTTAAATGTATTTTTCAAACTTTTTTTTACGGCCAATGAATTGATTCATACAAAAATTAAACAGCGCATAAATTGATAGATATATAAACTATATAGAGTATATTAAAAACTTTAGAAAGATTTAAACAAGAATAAGTCGATAGATAAACCAAGTATAAATTATTGTGTTCATGAAGTAAATAAGTAAAATATCGTTCAAAACTTGGTGTTGGGAATGCAACGCTTCACCTTTATCTGCTCTTAGTAATATTTGCTTGAGGTTCGGATCGAAGATGATACACACACACACACACATATATATATATATATATATATATATATATATATGTGTGTGTGTGTGTGTGTGTGTGTGTATATATATATATATATGTGTATATATATATATGTATATATATATATATATATATATATATATATATATATATATATATATATATATATATATATATATATATATATATACACATATATATATATATATATATATATATATATATCTATATATATACAGTATATATATATGCACTGCATGTATATATGTATAGCTTATACGTGTAGCTCATGAAATATTGAGATGGATTTTGTAGTAGTTCTTTCTCTCGTTATCGATCGATCGATTGATGTATATTTTTGCAAAAAAAAAAAAAAAAAAAAAAAAAAGTCTTGGTTGTATTCTCTATATCCTTTTAAATGTGTCTTGGTAAAGCTGAAAAGCTAAAAGAAAGCGACGAGGCTTCTATCAAAGTTCTGGGATAGCTCAGATGTACCTCTAAGAGGTCAATGGCTACGGGTCATATCTATGTCAAAAGAAAATTTAAGCCGAAAGAATTGTGTAAGTACTCTTCTATTGTTTTTTATTTCTGAAAGATAATTAACCAAATAATTTTCTTGTTATAATCGAAGTAACCGTAAAATATGCATTTTCCAAGAGTCCTTCATTAAAGGCTTATATCTTTTTATCCTATATTACTGTACCATTCATTTCTGATTTGAATAATGTGTTCTCCCTCTCCTTATCTCATGTTTTATATGTCCAGAGAATGTCATCGTCATCTATAGAAATATTCGGATGTTCTCCATCAAGTTAAGTGAGTGCTATCTCATCTTGTCTTTCGCAGAATTTTATACCTCGCATCTCTTATACGAATTCCGTTAATGACAACGTCTTTTTCATTTAATTGACATGGAAAAGCTCTTAGCACCCGATCGAAACTGTACCCTCAGATGCCAAAGTATCGCCTTCCTCCTTTTAAACATTTTCCTGTGGGGTCACCGGGACTTCGGTTCTGCCTGAGTGATCCTGGCGGCTTTCTAAGCTTTCAGTCGGCATCTGTAGCCGACTTTCATTTCAGATTTATATTTTCCCAATTTCATTGTGTACATGCATCGTTGAACCCACACCACAGGCAAGCGCGCACCGTGAAGAATTATTTGTTATTCTAATGTTCAATAACTGGTGCATATGTACATGAAAAGTGTCTCTTCACCCCATTTTCATGGGGTATGGCATCGTGGTGGGGAAGTTGTCGTCGCTCTGTTTGAGAATGACAAAATGCAAAGTTGTGCCATTGTAAACGTCGAAGTGCCTCTTGGACTTGATTATCGTCCGTCTTACTGTGTATTTTGATGCTATAAGATGCAATAGGAAAACATGAAGTAGTACTTTAATTGCATCGTTCCATAATTGCTTTAGATAATTATGAATTTTTCAAAACCTTATGAATATAAAAATTCTACGTATAATTAATAAAATGTAGGTGAGAAACACCAAGTCTTTCGTCTCAAGAAGCAGGCAGATATAGGTTCGTATTTCTCACTTTCTTTTGCAGATTCATAAGAAGGTAGCGTACTTCTGGCTCAGAAGTCAATCAATAATGACGTTTGTTGGAAATTGACTTTGCGTATGTCATTTCAATCTTATGCAGTAGCTCACTCCCAGTTGATTTCGATATATATATATATATATATATATATATATATATATATATATATATATATATATATATATATATCACCCATGAATGGCATTTAATACCAAATTCTATCTTGGGAATATATATCCACTTGGAATTCATTTTATGGTAACAGCTTCTGGCCGGGTGGAGATTCGAACCCCCGCCTTCGGGCCGGAAACCATGCCAGCAACGACTCTACCGACTGAGGTATATCCACTTGGAATTCATTTTATGGTAACAGCTTCTGGCCGGGTGGAGATTCGAGAGATAGCTCAGTCGGTAGAGTCGTTGCTGGCATGGTATCCGGCCCACAGGCGGGGGTTCGAAGTTCCACCCGGCCAGAAGCTGTTACCATAAAATGAATTCCAAGTGGATATATATTCCCAAGATAGAATTCGGTATTAAATGCCATTCGTGGGTGATATTTACATTGATTGAAATCACGTGTGCTTGTGATATATGTTCATATATATATATATATATATATATATATATATATATATATATACATATATATATGTATGTATATATATATATATATATATATATATATATATATATATATATATATATATATATATATATTAAAATATACATTAAACTATTCTTACCACTTTTTGATATTGACGTTTGTTGGTATTCTTTCATGTTATAGCTTTATGTAAGTCAGGTTTCCTTATCATCTAAACAAGCTGCTGACTCTTCTTAATTTGTTGGACAAAAACTTTCGGTGTATTAAATTCCTTATTTCTGATCTCTAGCACCGTCGTTCAGTTACAATATTTCTTTGTGCATGTTCCATAAGATTTTTCACAATTTTTGCCATCCTTTCTATTCAATTCTTCCCAGACTGTACCAACCTGTAGGTGTTACTAGGTATGTAGTTAATTCTAAGTCTTGTCTTTTCCATCATAAGGCACAATGCTATACCGTATTCTCGAAGCTTTATTCCAACTGTGACCATATTTTGGCATGATCTTCCTAATTTGGTTGTTGTGATTCGGTGGAGCTTTAAAGGTTCAATCTATTCCGTTGAACATGAAATAAGTCTCATTTCATAGTTTGTATGTGACTCATCCTTTATTTAATAATTTTCCCATTTTTTTTTCTGGAAGTGATAAAAAATAAGAGAGTAAATTATGTTATCCCTAATCCTTGAAATACCTCTTGGTGAGGACCACTTGACTCGCTTTTCATCTTGTTGGCAAATTACCCAGGTATATGTAATCTTACTTGAGCTTTTCTTGAGCTTGTGTTGGCGGGCAGCCGAGATGATGAATCATTTGCAAAGCTTCCTTCTTGGACAAACGACTGATGATCAAGTCAACAGGAAATTCCAAGATGAAAGTTTGAATGTGAACAGTTGTAAAAACATAGGAACTAGAAATTAACATTTTTTCTTTTACCCTTTTATTGAATATAATCTGCTTCATTTTTTCTTATTAAATATTATTATTACTCTATCTTCAAAAGAGATACCGGTGTCTCTTGTTTCTTTTCTGGTAAAATGGCCCCTTTCTTGTTCTCGTCTTCCCTTACTCACACGCACACACGCATATTATATATATATATATATATATATATATATATATATATATATATATATATATATATATACATATATATATGTATATATATAGTATATATTGTAAATATATAGTATGCGTATGCGAGGGCAATCTAAAAAGTTCTTGGAAAAGCTTCTTTACTCGAAAATAGTTGAATTGGCAAAGAAGCCATGTATTCCCTAATCCTTGATACTAGTTCGGGTTTAATATCAGTGTACAGTTTACTCCGCTATCATTGACATCTTTTAAATACATAGACAGTTAACCCTGCCTTACAGCATAATGGAGTATTCAAATTGGGAATGGAGAATTAATATTAAATTCCTAACAAACTTTGAATGGAAACCTAAGCTGATCATTGAGGTTTTGAACATTGTTTATGAGGACGGGCCCTCTAAAAATTGTTGTTCATAAATGGATTAGGCGATTTACAGAAAATCGAATTGAGTGGGAAGATAACCATCGAAGTGGGAGATCAATCCCATCAATAACTGAAGGAAAAAGTGGCTGTTGGGATTGAACAAGCATTAGGCAAGGTGGGTGCCAAAATGTTGTGGTAAGAACAGTTGGACCAGAAGGCAGATCTTTCTGTAAACCGCATTGACACAAACGAAGGATTTCTTTGTAAGATTGTAACTGGCGATGAAACAGATTTAAGTTTTTAATCCCGAAAATAAAATTCAACCAAGAGTGGCTTCCTAACGGCTCAGATGGTCCAATGAAATTTAAAGCAGAGTGAACTGCTAAGAAATTAATGGGAACAGTGTTTTGAAACTCCCAAGGCATAATTTTAGCCACTTCCTTCAAGATCGCAAAGCAGTTACAGAGGTTTGTTATGCAAGTGTTTTAAAGAAATTAAAGGAAGGAAGTTTCATAAGAGAATTATTTGCTGCCTTGATAATGCCCCAGCCCATTCTTCAATATTGTCAAGGGTTGTTCAGAGAAAATTTCTCTGGGAAATTCTACTTCCTCGTTTTTTTCCTAAATTAATAGAACACTTGAAAGGAACACTGTTCCCTAAAATTATTGATGATGCCAAACCTGCAGCTTTGGAGTGGTTACGATCTAAGAGTATTTCTTAAATCTTTGAAAAAGATATGCCAGTACTCTACACATGATATCAAAGAAGTGCTTGATAAATGTCATCAGGATTTATTAATATCCTTGAGAGATCTCCTAATAATAGAAATATGTAGTGTGTTTTCGGATTATAAAAATAAAAAACCAGTGAAGCGACAAGTGAAACATAAAATTGTGAGCGATATTATAACTCTTAGCACGTGCATAATTAATTCACATAAAAATAAAGAACTAGATAAAATTTTCAATGAGCAAAGTGCACATAACTTTGATGATAATAATTTGATTATAGCAGAACTACTTCAAACAGTAACATTACTTCAAGAAAGAGTCTATAAGCTCGAACAATCAATGGCAAAATATTCAGAAAATAGTGTTAATGAATCGCGCCAAACTCTCCCCCAATCTCCTTTGATAAGGAACCCTGACTTACTCAGGGAGGAAACAGTGCAGGTGGACAGCCAGCCACTCCCTAATCCACTACCCTCCCCCACACTTCCCCCTATCGACAACAATTATTTACAACTGGAAGAAAGTGAAGATGAGAGAGAAGGCCAGGAGGAAGAAAGGGAGGAGGAGGAAGCAGTCCCTACCGACCAACGGACCAACACAGTGTCATACCACCGGTCAACAAAAAGAAAAATAGAAAAACACGTCAAGAGCAAATTTCGGAAGACAACATCGTAGTACAACCCCAAAGGTCAGTACAAATATACATTGGAGGTGTCAGCAGCAATGCATCAATCAAGAATGTGGTTGATGTGTTAGTTTTCCGAGGGCTCTCACAACAAGAAGTTAAAGTATGGCACCTTGGACATTCTAACCGAGGCCAATCATTTGTAGCAGAGGTGCCAGAGAATAAGCAGAATACAGTGATAGGAGGTCATCCGTGGGCTGCCGGTATAATCACTCGACCATTCCTGCCCCACATTAGGAGAAGACAATTGGAAGCCAGAAGCCGTTGACACAAAGAAATGTAGGTAGGCCTAAACAGCCATTTCGGACGGGGTTTAGATAGAATACCCACTTCTACCACTCCCATGATAATAGGCCCTACCCCCAACACCAAGGATCACCCCCGCAATACCTAAGTGAGGAATACAATAGGAGACCACCCCATAGGCAATCAACAAATAGAGGTCACTCAGCTCAGCCTTATGACTACCATGACCTCTCCCATGACAACTACTGGTCACGAGCGGATACGTGGGAATATGACTTCCCGCCTCTTCCATCAAGAGGCAGTTATCACACAAGAAGTGCTCGTCCCTGACATTGGTACTGGGATAGCTAATCATGTGACTCCAAAAAATGATCTTTTGTGTATAGAATATTTGAATGTACAGTCTCTCCTTAGTAAGATATGTGAAATTGAATTAATGCTCTTAAACAGAAATATTGATGTATTATGTTTAACTGAGACTTGGTTAACCCCGAATGTTGTCGATTCACTCATTGATTTTCCTAATTATACAATATATAGGTGTGACAAAGGAAGAGGTGGAGGTTGTTGTATTTATGTAAAAAATAATCTTTCTGTTAATATTTGTAATCTTAATGTTCAAAGAGTAGAGGGGGTAGAAGAGGTTTGGCTCTCTGTACAATCTCGTAAGCTACCTTCTGTTATCATTGGTTGCTTGTATAGACATCCGCATGCTTCAAATGATACTTTTAACTATATTTTGGAATGTCTGAGAATGATTTCTCTAAAGAATAAATCAATTTATGTAATAGGTGATCTAAATGATGATTTGATGTTAGGTTCAGCAAAGATACATAATATTTTAAGAGTCACCAAATTAAATCAAATGATTAATAAACCTACTAGAGTTAGCCCCATCTCATCCACACTACTAGACGTTTTAATAACTAACAAGCAGGAAAGTGTTATTAACATCGAGGTAAATCCAAGTATTCTAGCTGACCATGAACATATTTCATTTACCATAGATATTAAGAAGCCAAAGCGTAAACCAGTCACAGTAACCTCTAGGTGTTTAAAATATTATTCTGCAGATTTTTTGTGCAATACATTGCTAGACCAAAAACTAATTTTAGATACAATCATGCATACTGATGACACAGATATTCAAACAGGAATTTTCAATGAAGTATATAACAGTGCCTTAGATAAATGTGCCCCAATAACCACGAAGGAAATAAGGAGACCCAGTGCACCTTGGATAGACAATGATCTAAAAAACAGTATGATAGAAAGGGATAAAATGCAAGAAAGACTTAAACAGAATAGACATGATGAAAATCTGAACAATTCGTATAAGGAAATGAAAAAACTCATCAATTCTAAGATGCGTACTGCCAAAGCTTATTATAACAAAGACAAGATCAAGAAAAGTAAATCTCGCAGAGAAACATGGAAAATTATGAATAATATTGTATCTACTAAAACAAATAAAAAGATTGAATACGACAACCCAAAAGCTAGAGCGGATCAATTTAACCAATACTTTGCTAATGTATGAAAAATAACTTATGGTAAAACGCAGGAAATTCTACAAAAGTACGAAAATGAAGATATTAGAACCACTCAAAATAATTTTGGCAATAATATAAGATTGTTTAGACTGCAACCAGTTACAGTAGAAACAATTATATTAACAGTTAAGAGTTTGAATAATAGTAATGCTTACGGAACGGATGGTATTCCTACTAGTTTTCTAAAAGATTCCCTTACAGTTATTGCATATTATATCACGGTTATCATAAATACATCGATTGTAACTGGGAAATATCCTTCTATTTGGAAACAACCCCTCGTAGACCCTCTTCACAAGAAAGGAGACAAGGACGACCCTGGTAATTATAGACCTGTTTCTATCCTTCCAGTAATATCGAAAGTAATAGAAAAGATTGTATGTAATCAGGTAATGGAACATCTAGATAAAAATAATTTGATTTCTAACACTCAGCATGGATTCTGTAAAGGTTTATCAACAGAAACAGCTTTGATGAAATTAACAGATGAAATTTATAAAAATATTGATAGAAAAAAAGTTTCCATATTAATTTTATGTGACCTATCAAAGGCATTTGATAGTGTCAACCATGATGAATTGTGTAAATCTCTTAAGGAACATTATATTGATACGTTCTGGTTTCAGGACTACTTGAAGGATAGAAGTCAGGTAGTTAGATTAGGAGACGTAAATTCTTGCATTGAAAAGATTGTATTTGGAGTCCCACAGGGATCTGTCCTAGGTCCAATTCTGTTTTTAGTCTACGTTAATGACATGCTTAAATTCATAGAAAACTGCTTGCTAATTCAATACGCTGATGACACCCAAGTTCTTTTGGCTGATCAAATAGAAAATTTAGATGGCTTGATAAAAATGGCTGAACTAATATTGCTGAAAATTAAGAAATATTTTCTAAGAAAAGGGCTATTATTAAATGCCACTAAAACACAGTGCATGTTTGTGGGTAGCTCACAGTATATTAGCAAAATTCCAAATGACATTACAATAAAATGCGATGGTGATGAAGTAAAGATAAGTCAACATGTGAAAAATCTAGGTCTACACATGGACAGGTACATGACATTCAGTACTCACATTGACGAGCTGTGTAGAAAAGTTAGTGGCATTCTGATGTATTTAAGTAGAGTAAAAGATTACTTTGATGATACTACTCGAGCTTTGATTGTGGAAAGTCTGGTCTTGAGTGTAATAAACTACTGTATTAAGATATGGGGGTCAACTAATGATATGCACATGGAAAAAGCTCAAAAAATCCAAAATTTTGCAGGTAGAGTAGCCGTTATTGGGGTGAAAAAACACGATCACATCACCCCAACCCTCCAGCAATTAAAGTGGATAAAATTAAAAGAAAAGTGTATGTACGATGTTTGTGTTTTTGTTTTTAAAAGCTTGAGGAAAGAATATCCCAACTGTCTAAACACATTTCCTACAGTTGGTAATTGTAGGGATGCGTTAACCAGACAGAATGAAAATCTATATGTAGACAGTTATCGAACAGATTTGGGTTCACGCTCAATGGCAATAAGGGGCCCAGCTTGCTGGAACAAACTACCTCTGAAAATAAGAAAATATACAAATGTTAGTTTTGATTTATTCAAAAAGAAACTTAAGCTATATTTTTTAAATTTTACTTGAATGTATATATATCCTAGATTTTTACAATCCCATTATTGTGAATTTTATGTAAATAATTTATATTGTTATGTAACAGAATAACCATTTTATAATGGAATAAAGGTTTTTGACTTGACTTTGACTTTGACTTCTGAAAAGAAGGCTAAAGGGCTGGAAACACCTTCTGGACTGTATTGTTGGGAATATAGGTTATGTTGAAAAATAATAATGCTATGTACGTCAGGATTTGCTAGAAACATTTTTATCTATGTTTTCCTCGAAATATTTGAATTGCCCTTATATACATACATACATACATACATACATACAAGGCAAACGAAATCTATGAAAAGGGACAAAATATTCTGGCATTGATATTCCTTTTGCGAACTTTTATTTTGTCAAAAATAATACTTTTGACGTAAGAGTTGACAGTTGGTTAGCTGAAAAGGTTGCTATGTTAATAAATCAATGCATATTCATACGCTTGTTTTTGTCTGTATTGTGTGTCTGTGGTAACGTAATTTTTAAGATTATAGATGGTTGCTAGAAGGTAGGATCAAATCATCTACCTAAGGTTTAATCCGCGATTCAGTGGTTTAAGGGTTAATAAAACAGTGATCATTGTCTTATTATATGGCAGCCACCCCATATCAGTTGAAAATATGTACAGTATATATATATATATATATACATACATATATATATATATATATATATATATATATATATATATATATATATATATATATATATATATATATATATATATATATATATTATGGTTGGGTACTCTTTTGTCGTATATCCACCCCACAAGGTAACTGGTATTTGATTCTCAGAATTGTATAAGGCCTAGTTATACCTAATGCCCCAAATAAATCTCCTATCTCTGCCGGAAATGTAGATATTTTTATAGGCTTTTATAAATATTGAGAGTTGATTATATTAATGTCACAGGCCTCTGATGATTTGCCTTACATTATCGGAACACTTCTTGTGTAAGTTTGCCAGCGGAATTCTGATGGACATGCTAAAAGTGCTTCTTGATAATCTAGAAGGGTATTCCAAATGGAACTTTCATTATGATTTTAAAGTTCTGAATCTTTTAACTCATGATGCCTTCTAATTTTGCGATGAATTAATTAGATACAATTTCCCGCTCCTACCTCTACTAATAAAGTTGGGAGGTGATATTCCTTTTCGCTTGTTTATTTCGGGTTACTCTTTGATATGCAAAGGAAATAAATGGATTCTATTAAAAGAGCTGCACGCAATCATTAGGACACCCCAGTCGGTAATTACTTTATGGTACTGTCGATGGAATTTTAATTAGATATCACTGAATCCTTCCCCCCATACTAATGAAGAGGACTAATTATTTTTACTTTGATTAATGTACCTATTAGTAAGATGGTAGTTTACTAGCTTTTCTAGAAATAAATCATACCATTGAGCAGAGAAATTTGATAACTGTACTTAACGGGTCCAAGGACTGGGAAAGAGAACTAATGACGTACTTTTTGGTAATCTCGTGGTAATTTTCACTTTTAAAGTGCCTTGGCAATGCTGTCCTTTGATTCTTTAAGATGTTATTTATTATTGTATTTTACCATTTGCTTGTACTTATAACTGTTGAATTTTGTTTCTGCGTCGAAATCATCTTCTCCATGTTCTTCCTTTTCTATTATCACTTACTGCTTCTTTGTCCTTTTGAAGCCGGCCAATCAAGTCATTTGGCATTTAGGCTTGGCAATGAAAAGTAGGCCTACACGAAACTCCTGTGTAATAATAATAATAATAATAATAATAATAATAATAATAATAATAATAATAATAATAATAATAATAAATGACACACATTCTCTCAGGTAAAATGAATGGATAATATTGTACCTTATCATTTTATGGCGTAGAGAATAAAAACGAGGACATATTTACAGTATTGTGTCAAGATAACTAATATGCTATTGCCTGGAAGTATTTTTTTCTTCATAAAATTGGTCAAGACACCATATACAGTATATAGTAATTCTCGAGAGTTATTGGGTCCTTTGGCATTGTAAGAGCTGCTTACCATTGCTAAAAGAGTCTCTTTTACCCTTACCAGGAAGAAAGTAGCTACTGAACAATTACAGTGCAGTCATAAACCACTTGAACGAAGAAAAATTGTTTGGTAATTTCAATGTTGTCAGGTGTATGAAGACAGCGGAGAATGTGGAAAGAATAGCTATTTGGTGTGTATGTGTGTGTGTGTGTGTGTGTGTGTGTGTGTGTGTGTAGGCAAAGACAAAATGAGCCGTAATACTCAAGGTCTATAGACCTTGGTAATACTAACGTTCGAGAAAAAGGCATTTCACCACGGGAGAGACTGGCTGTCTGCCTCAGGTTAATATGTTTAAACTCAATGTGTTATATAATCCAAATTTTATTATACAAATATTATTATTCACTTTACATATTATTACACAAAATTATTAATAACTTAACATTTTATTACACAAGTAATATATATATATATATACAATATATATATATATATATATATATATATATATATATATATATATATATATATATATATATATATATATATATATATAGAGAGAGAGAGAGAGAGAGAGAGAGAGAGAGAGAGAGAGAGAGAGAGAGAGAGAGAGAGAGAGAGATTATTTTTTTTGGATACCTTAAATTTCTATCAAACTCTTACCATTCATTGTTGCTCAAGTAGCTGACTATTAGCCACATTGTGGATTCTTGAATAGTAAATTATTATAATATTTGCGGTAAAGATGTTATTTTCGGCTCTGTAAGATTAAGGAGTTTAATAAGTGCAAGCAGCACAGTTCTGACACGAACTTTGCATGTAAATATGTCTGTTTAGACTTATTTTATGTGATGCTAACAAAGCGAACCGGTTTGCGGATTATCACATGATTTTAGCCATATATGAAATTCCATCTCATAGCTGATTAAATTAGACTTACAGGGAACTAGTGTCAAGTACCAAATTCCTTATACCCAATTATACCTGCTGTAAATTACGGCAGTCACTTGGATCTCTTGTGTGATTAAACGGCGGACGCTTTCCTTCTTTGGAAAGAATGCCAAAGTATTTTTTTTTTTTTTTAAATATAAGGAAACTCGTCCTTATTTTCTCTTGCATAAGGGTCATTGTACATCAGATGATGAATTTTCATTTTATTTTGATAATTCTTTTGGGGATGTAATTCTTCGTTGGATGGAACATAGATGTCCATTGATGATTTCAACTTTATTTTTTTCTGGAACTAAAGTATTTTTGAACTGGTTCCTTTTCCACCCATCCAAAACAATTATTTTTTATGTCTGTAGGCAAATGTAACAGGTATCAATTATATTTTCGAGTAAAATTTTTAAGTCAGAAATTTTTATGAATATATTTTTCATTATTAGGAAGAGAACTTTTGTTTGCTTAGTTAATGCGTATTTTTAAGAAGATAGGTATTTGATGACATACTAGTTAAAATAGTATATCTTTATTATATTGTGCATTGCAGAATTCATAAGGTACAAGGTATTTTATATATACTGGTAAGGTTTCTTTTTTTTAAATTCTTCGATAATCTTGAGACTTTTAGATAGTAACAACCAAACAACCAAAGCAATTTTGGGATGAATGCTGTCATCAGTCGATGAATGTATTTTCATGTGTACAAATTATTTTACAGAATTAAACTGAATGATTCATTGCATTGATTTTTATGATATTCAAGATCTTTTAAGCTTCTTTCATAGCTTCGTAGTAATATCTAGAACGTCTTTCCACAATTAGATTAATATTTCTTGATGCAAATTTTCAATACAACTTCATCTTTTTCTAATTGCTTAAGTATTTTTTATGCCATGTATATACTAGTTACACATGGATGTATTATTCTTCACATAACTCTTACTGTGATTCTTAATTATATACTTGCGTGGTGTTAGTTATCAATTTTGGCTCTGTAGGATTGGGCATCGACATGAAAAGGTAAAGTGCATCGTTATTGATGATTTATACATTCTTTTACCATTATATCGAAAGCAAAAGGTTGGGGATTATCATTGAAATAAGATAAGTAATAAGAATATTAATATTAATGAAACCTTATATACATACATTGCTGATGTTGGTTTGGGCCTAATGATATTTAGATATGTTTAGCCATAGTTTTGTTCCTTTAAAACATTTCTCAGTAGACATAGCCTTGTCACACTTTTGAGGACTGAATGGTAACCCCTCAGAATGGGAGGTCACTCGCTCACTCACTCACTATTGAGGTCAACCTCTCTTCCAAAATGTTAGTGGAGGTACATAACCCACTTTTGGTAATAATATCTCAGCAGCAGAGAATTGCAAATTAATGTCCCAAGAGAGTCACCTTCATATTTAAATTAGCCCTTTATCACAAATAAGAACAGTTTTAGTTCTTTTTCAAAGTTTTCATTCCCCAGTACTTTTTTAAGGCCATAGCATAGTATTTCTCACTATTACCTTATACAGAAAAGGGTTGAGAAGTTTAATATTGTTCCGACCAATATCTTAAATAACGTCACAGTGAGCTCTCGTTTATCGCGGTAGATAGGTTCCAGACGCGACCGCGATAGGTGAAAATCCGTGAAGTAGTGACACCATATTTACGTATTTATTTAACATTTATATTCAGACTTTTAAAACCTTCCCTTGTACGTAGTAGTGTTAACAAACTACCCTTTAATGTACAGAACACTTAATGCATGTACTACAGTACCCTAAACTAAAACAGGCACAAATATTAAAGGCGATTTTATATAATGCGTTTCCTAAACACGCCAAAAAGTACGATAAAAAATGGCAACCAATGTTTTGTTTACGTTTATCTCTGATCATAATGAAGAAACAAACGCATTTACACATCTGTGTATAGGTTAGTTTTTGCATCGGTTATATTGATTATTCAGTACAGTATGTTGATTTTGTTATTACCAATGTTTTACTTAATTTTTCTTAGGACTTCCAAATGAAATGTTTTTCTATATGACGCCGCCTGAAACGACGGATCATAAAGTACGCTCAGTAAACAACCATGCTCAGTAAACAAACGAAGGCATTTAACGCGCATGATGAAAGTGATAAATAATGATATTACAGTAAAAGCTTTTAGAAAATATGTTATTACAAATATTATTTACCGTATCTATATAAAACCATACAGTACATACGTAGCAAAGCAGGAAAACAATTTACGAGAGAGAGAGAGAGAGAGAGAGAGAGAGAGAGAGAGAGAGAGAGAGAGAGAGAGAGAGAGAGAGAGAGAGAGAGTTGTTTTACGTACGTACAGTAAATGTAAATTTTAAACAAAAAAATATGATAGGTTATAACATGTATATTCAGACTTTTAAAACCTTCCCTTTAACTTAATGCATACTAAACTATAAAACAGGCACAAATATTAAAATGTTAGAATATTAAAGTAAAAAATAAAGATTGTTACTGTACTCACCACGAAAGAAGTTGAAGAAAAACTTGAATGATGATGGCGATGAATTTGCTGCACAGTAGAAATGATGATGATGAAGCTGATGATGTCTTCTACTGTGCAGCCAATGATAGTATTTTATGTCTCTTCAGACGGAGGTGTTTTTTCCTGGGACACCTCTTCAACTTCTTCCTGGGACACTTCTTCAATTTCTTCCGAAGGCGTAGTAGCAGGAGGAACTGGCTCTTTTTTATGAGGCTGGAAGAACATTGTGATCGGAAGTTGCTGCCGCTGTTTCTTTTTTCGCTCGAAGAGCATCCTGTAGGGAGTCATGATGTCATCGATCTTGTTGCAGAATTGCATAGAACGAACCATATCCTCGTCCCACTCTTGCGAAATTTCTTTCACCTCCTCCACATTGTTGCAGAACTTGGCAAGCCGTTCTAATGTTAAGCCCGTTTCTTCGACATTTTCTTGGGTCTCTTCCTGCATTTCAGTGTCTTCTTCACTGGCCGATTTCGTCAGGTCTTCTAGGTCTGCGTCAGTTAGCGGCTGGGAATGGCAGTCCAACAACTCGTCGACGTCTTCAGTCGTCATGTCGCCAAACCCGTCACCTCCAATTATCGCAGCCAACTGCACAGATTTGCGTATTGCAGAGTGTTGAATTTCAGACGGTGTAAATCCCTCGTCGTCGTAAACAATCTGGGGCCACAACTTCTTCCAGCTCGCATTAACGGTTGCAGGTTTCATTTCTTGCAGTGCCTTCTGAATGTTCTGCAGGCACGTGGCTATTGTGTACTTCTGCCAGTACGCCTTCAAATTGAAATTTTCATCTTCATCTTCTTGGGCAGCATCCACACACGCAACGAGGTCCGCCAAGGTATTCTTCGTGTAGAGGGCCTTGAACGCCCTGATAACCCCCTGGTCCATCGGTTGAATTAATGACGTGGTGTTGGGTGGCAGGAACTCAACCTGAATGCCCTCATGCGACAGGTCAGTTGCGTGTCCACCAGCGTTATCCATAAGGAGAAGGATCTTGAATGGCAAGCCCTTCTCTACGAGATATTTGCTGACTTGCGGGATAAAACACTGGTGGAACCAGTTGGAGGTCAGCATCTTCGTAATCCATGCTTTTTGATTATGCATCCAGTACACGGAAGGAGATTCTTATTTTTATTTTTCAAAGCGCGAGGATTTTTCGACTTGTAAATAAGCCCCGGCTTTAGCAAAAATCCAGCAGCATTGCCACACATCACGAGGGTTACACGATCTTTGAACGCTTTAAAGCCAGAGGCTTTGGCTTCTTCTTTGAACAGGAAAGTTCGCGACGGCCTTCTCTTCCAAAACAAGCCGGTCTCATCCATATTAAACACTTGTTCCGGCTTGTATCCACCTTCAGCGATAATGTTCTTGAAAGTCTCGTTCGCGTAAGTTTCAGCAGCGGCAGTGTCAGCGGAAGCAGCCTCGCCATGCAGGGAAACGCTTTTCAGGCCGAAGCGTTTCTGAAACTTCGCGAACCATCCTTTGCTGGCGGAAAAACGTTGTTTCTGAGGCTGGGAATCAGTGGATGACCCTGGTTGAGGTTCATCTACATCATCTTCTTCTTCAGCATGGTCGCCATCGTCGTCTTGAGGTTCCTTTGCCGCAAAATTCTCATACAAGCTCAAAGCCTTGGTTCGGATGGTGTTCGTATCCAAGGCTATGTTTTTCTTCCGGCAGTCGGCAATCCACACTGCTAAAGCACCTTCCATGCGTACGATCGTTTTATTACACGTGGTAACGACTCGCTTCGCTGATCTGCTAAAGGTGATGGTAGCCGTCTTTCTAATGTTCGCCTCGTCCTTCTTGATGTAGCGAACGGTGGATTCGTTCACTCTAAAATGGCGGGCTGCGGCCGCGTAACTTCTGCCTTCTTTCAACATATCGAGAAGTGTCACCTTCTCAGCAATCGTCATCATCTTTCGGTGGCGTTTAGGCTCACTACCAGCCTTAGCAGAAGCAGAATGCTTGGGAGCCATTGTACAGTAGGAGTTAAACAGAAAGTTCAACAAAAAGTTCAACTTAAAACAGTCACGCACAGCACAGATTAAAGTTCACAATAACGTAGCAGCATCTACACGGCGAGAGAGCGGCAAACGAAGTGGCCGCGAAAAGATGCTGGAGGTTGGAGAAGCGGTCAAAACACCAATCACAGGCTAGATTACAGAACTTGGGTTCTGATTCGTCATCCTATCAGCGCTTGAACCAATCACAATCCGTCTTATATGCTACATAGTAGTTAAAAATTCAAATACAAGGTACCCTACGTATACAGTACAGCTTTACGTACGCTATTTTACACTTGTTTTGTTGTAGGATATGTCTCTCTCTCTCTCTCTCTCTCTCTCTCTCTCTCTCTCTCTCTCTCTCTCTCTCTCTCATCACTGTTTTTGTTTCTTGTCCTATTGTGTGTTTTATTGGATCTCTCTCTCTCTCTCTCTCTCTCTCTCTCTCTCTCTCTCTCTCTCTCCCTCTCCCTCTCTCTCTCTCTCTCTCTCTCTCTCTCTCTCTCTCTCTCTCTCTCTCTCTCTCTCTCATCACTGTTTTTGTTTCATTTCTCATTCTATGTGTCAATCTCTCTCTCTCTCTCTCTCTCTCTCTCTCTCTCTCTCTCTCTCTCTCTCTCTCTCTCTCTCGTACGCTTATTCGAGATGTGATTTTTGCAACAAAGAATATTATTGGATGCAGTACTACGTACGTATACATACAAAAGATTCATGGAAAAGATGCACATCCATTACATTTGTAGTACAGTAGTAGCCATCAGCAGCCTTACAGCATTCTAATACGGTATGACTGCATCTGATTTGCGTTTCATGTTCGATTTAATTTTACTACGTACTGTATACTGAATTATCGTATGATCACATTCTCTTTTCGTGTTTTATTTCTTTCTGTACTGAATTATATGTCATATGTAATGCAATGAACCATCAGTAAGAGCAGATATTACTAATTACAGTATTAATGGAATTACAGGTAACGAAATATCGTATTTGGGGTCTTCATATATCGCGGTATTTTCGAAATTTCCGGAAAATCCGCGATATGTTTATATATATGGGTTATGAAAAAAATCTGCGAAGAGGTGAATCCACGATGGTCGAACCGCGAAGTAGCGAGGGCTCACTGTAATTACGTTTCTATACAATTTACTAATCTTTTTCTTAAAAAAAATAATACATATATTATATATACAGCTTTCTTAGTCTCACCTATTTTATCTGTTTTAGTCTTAATTATATAGCTTATTTCATAATAAACAAGTTCAGATTTATATGTACTAGTATTCATAACTTGTATAAAATTGGCCCCTTTTTTCTCATCCATTTCCTCTAATTCCATACGTGGGACCCGCTTAACAAACATATGGTCAGGACAATCATTTAGGCCTAAAGGCAATTTAGGCAGAAAAAAATGTGAATCAATAGGTAGTAGACTGGCCAAGGCACTAGCCACCCGTAGAGGTACTACCGCTAGAGAGTTATTGGGTCCTTTGCCTAGCCAGACAGTATATACTTCTCTCTGGATACGGCTCATTTTCCTTTTGCTTATAGATACACCGAATGGTCTGGCATATTCTTTACATATTCTCCTCAGTCCTCATACACCAATTCGCTCAAGAGGTTGACTACTGCCATGTAATTGCTTAGTGGCTACTTTCCTCTTGGTAAGGGTAGAAGAGTCTCCTTAGCTATGATAGGCAGCTCTTCTAGGAGGACACTCCAAAATCAAACCATTGTTCTCTAGTCTTGGGTAGCGCCATAGCATCTGTACCATGGCCGTCCACTGTCTTGGGGTCAAGTTCTCTAGCTTGATGGTACATTTGGGCACACTATTCTACCTTATTTCACTTCCTCTTGTTTTTTTTTATAGTTTATATATGATAAATTTTTTCTAATGTTACTGTTCTTAATTACTTCTCTTCTAGTTTCCTTATTTCCTTTCTTCACTGGGCTATTCTCCCTGTTGGAACCCCTGTGCTTATAGCATCCTGCTTTTCCTACTGGGGTTGTAGCTTAGCAAGTAATAATAATAATAATAATAATAATAATAATAATAATAATAATAATAATAATAATAATAATAATAATAATAATTTTATGTGTACGAATGCACTGGAAAAAGGAGTGGATATTCTGTAATGAAGGACTTGAACTCGAGCCACAGAGGATTAATTATATTATATATATTAACTTTTCAGTGGCATTCACTTTATAATATTTATCAGCCAATCTATAACTTCAGTATTTGCTTCATTCATTAAAGTTTTAATATAGTATTTTATGAATGATTACATAACCATTTAAAAAAAAGTTTTTTTTTAACATGGTATTCTTCATATATAAACCAGCGTGGGAAGGTTGACGAATTGTGTGGATTTTTACAATTATTTGCTAAGGTTGTACTTAGCGGAAATCAATTTTGATATCTGATTTGATTCTTGACTGGATGAGTGTTAGCATTTTTTTTAGACTGGTTTTAACACTATAAATACATTCCATCTTTTTCCAGTTGACGGGCGATTTTAGACCCACTATTTGTTTTCAGTTGTGATACTGGGTTTGAACGTATTTCCTGAAGAGTACTATACTATGACAATGTTGAAATTATCAATAAACTCATATACTAATCTACATTAAGACAGGAAGATCCGATATTGCTAAGTCTTTAGTATTATTGTATGTAAATCGAAGGTCTTTCATTAGGGGAACTGACGAGTCACTTCAGCGTATCTCCCATGTTTGCAATTAAAAGTAACATTTAAAATATACAACAGTTCTTTTAGAACTATTGGTAAATATATATTGTTGCTGCCAATTACTATACTTTCTTGCTTCTGGGTGACCGACATATGAATTTTAACTAAACCACTGGTCCATAGTTAAGAGCTTGATCTCCCGCCATTCACGATCAGCCTAAATGATATCGGCTGCGGATGTTAACCGACAGCTCCAAAAACATAATCATAAACATGTGTATAGGCTTACCACTGAATTCCTCAGAGATGGCAAAATGGGCTTGTAGTTCAGTGGTTGTACTAAGAATATTTTTGCTAACGAGCAAATAGAAATAATCTTTGCTATACGGATGTCAGTGTTAACTCGACGAAATACAAAATCTTATTGTGGTAAAATTCATGATTTTTTGATCTTGAAAAGGAAATCCTTGCCCTTGATCCCATTCTTTTAGGTCAAGGTAGGATAAAATCAGGTTCACGAACTATGTAAGGTGGAACTATGTCTAGATAGTGTACTTTACATTTATTTTATATATGTAATGCAAGACCAGTGTTTAGTTCAACATCAGAAGAAATAATTGAAAGCATGAAAGCCTTACAATAAAATGATATACAAGTTTGAAGGTAGACTCAACAAATGAAAGAAGAAAAATACACCTAATAGTTATACAGAATCTACACTATTTACAAACTGAAAGCCTCATGAAAGTGTTTCCGGTACACCTTGGTAGGAAATATCCCATTGCAGTTGCTACAAAATCTCGGATATGAAAGCTGGAAGTTGGAAAACTTGTCACAGGAATTTGGTAGGAACAAAGAGACTGTTTCCCATCAATCCCGGAAATTTTCACTTGGAAATGTGAATTATTCTAGGAACAATTTACTCCACTGCCAAAAAATAACCATTCAACCCATACCGAAATAAACGTTTCCTGTGACTTTTCTATGGCAGTTATCAACATGACGAAAATCGCCCTCCGGCGGATATTAAAGAAAAAATTGCTACTGTGACTTTTCTTTCTCAAGTATCAGTGCGAAAATTGATATGAATGGAGTTCATATAACACCCATGAAACCCGTGAAAATGATCTGGATATCTGTAAAACTCTATGAGTAGTTTGCCCCTCCTCACTGATGTTTTTAGCTAAAAGTCGTCATTTACGATAAAAAAATGACAGCAGGTATGAACATGAAAATTGGCAGGAACAAAGCTATATATATATATATATATATATATATATATATATATATATATATATATATATATATATATATAATATATATATATATAAATAATCCCTTAAAATTTCATTTGAACATATATATTGTTATAGGTGTTATTGACTCTGCCGCTGAAAATATCAGCTGCTCCCCCCCCCCCCCCCTACTACCTCGGTCCGAAATCTATGGTTAGGGAAGGACTGAGCTACGGCTACGGGTTGGGTGTGGCCGTTCTTCATTAGGGCAAATTCTGTAAGAATTCATCCATATAGTTGATTTATAGTTTTAACTTTCATCAACATTATGTGCCCTTATTTATCAATATTCTTTAAAAAGCTCGTGTGGGGCTCTATTTTTTCACCTGATTCCACTTATATGTAAGTTCATATCTTTTTTTTTTTCCTTTTTATTAAATATAACCCAAACTTGATGTATAATATCACATATTATAAGACATAAAAAGGAAGCTATATGATTTAGCCATTTTAGTAAAAACACTTTTGCCGCTATTTTGCCTTTAGTTTCTCGTTGCCCAAATCCGCTGCCTCCTCTCTCCTCTAATTTTAATAAATATGTGTGTGACCAGTGTTCCCAAAATGTACACAATTCTTTTTATTCTCATTGCCGTCTGTAAGTAAAGTGTAAAAGAAGTCGTCAGGCAACCGTTTGTCTTGCTATATTGGCGAAACACAATGGAAAATTCTACTAAAGTGTTGAGAATTATTGTTCTTTTGTAGTCTTGAGAGAAGCCGCCCTCTTAGGGCTGCTAGTCACTCTGGTACCTCATGAGTTGTTTGTTCTTTTGATTTATATTCGCAATTTATCCTCTTTCATAAAGCTGTAGATTCTGCCATAATCCTATCCTTAGATTTTTTTTTTTTATTTCAGTGATAAGTTTAAATATACCCAGAAGCGTTCTGAAGTGGAAAGAAAATAATAATGATTTCATTTTACCCGTAAGAGTAATACCTTATTCAATTTGTCTGCAATGTAACGCTGCTTGTGTGTGTTGGGTTATGTTGCTTGGGTTATTCGTAGAAAAAAATAGAAAAATACATCTTGCCATTAATTTTGGAAAATCTATATAAATGGATTTAAGCTTTTTGTTTCCAGACTATTAACTATCATTTTGGGAAGATGATTAGATGTTGATAGCATACCTGATGATACTGTAGGATGTAAATTAATTTATTAAAAAAAAAATCGTAGTACATTGGATTATGAATTTGGGCCATATAGCCCAGCGCTGAGGCCTGTGGGGGAACATTCAGTACCCAAGTGCAGCCGGGGAAAAAGCCTGCAGTTACACTGAAGTAAAAGTTGAAATAGGTTGAACAGCAAAATTGAAGAAAGAACGAGGAAATGGAGGTAAAGTAGAGTAATTTAAAGCAAGTGCAGTAGGGAACAAAAGCCTGCCTGACACTTGTGTGCATTTTTGCCACGCACTGTTCACGACCAGTTCACGACAAGTTCATGCCACGTTCACGCCATGGCACGAATTGGCACGCCTAGTTCACGACAAGTTCACGACACGTTCACTCATCTTTCTGCATCATTCCGCATCGTTCACGCCAGTTCGCGAATTGGCCACTTCATATAAAAACGGGGCTTCTTCAACCCGAGAGGACATTCTTGGATTGGCTTCGGAAGAGACAACAATGCTTTCTGTTAGAGACACCATTTCATTGAGGAGAAGATACCTATACCTGGCAGCTGCTGTAGCATTTGTTGGAGTGCATCAGAAAAGGCTGGCAAAGGAAAAAGAGAAACAAAAAAAACAAGAAAGCATTTGATTTACATATAAATAGCAGACATAGAATATGTACAAGTATTAAGAAAGCATTTTATTTTAACATTAAAAGCAGCAAACATGAAAAGTTTTTAGGCTGTTGATTTTAAGGTAATAGAGAAAAAAGTGTTGAAATAAAAAATCATTTTATTTTAACATTAAAACAGCAAACAGAAAAAATTTGTTTTGCTCTTCATTTTAAGGTAATAAAGAAGAATAAGTATGTTGATGAAATAAAACATCATTTTATTTTTACATTCAAACAGCAAACTTCAAAATTTCTTGGGTTTATTTTTCAGTTCATTTTTATTTAAAACAAAAGTTTTGGCTCTTGATTGGTAATAGAGGAAAATAAGTGTGTGCATGAAATAAGACATCATTTTATTTTTACATTCAAACAGCAAATATAAACAATTATTAGGTTTATATTTTTCTTTCCTTTTCATTAATTTTTTCGTTTCCTTTTTGTCTCTTCATTATAAAGTTATAGAAATAGTTTGAAATAAGATATCATTTTTTTTTCACATTAAAACAGCTACTGTAAAAATTTATTAGGTTTATTTTTCTTTCCTTTTCATTAATTTTTTCGTTTCCTTTTTGTTTCTCTTCATTATAAAGTTATAGAAATAGTTTGAAATAAGATATCATTTTTTTTTCACATTAAAACAGCAACTATAAAAATCTATTAGGTTTATTTTTCTTTCCTTTTCATTAGTTTTTTCGTTTCCTTTTTGTTTCTCTTCATTATAAAGTTATAGAAATAGTTTGAAATAAGATATAATTTTTTTTCACATTAAAACAGCAAATATAAAAATTTATTAGGTTTATTTTTCTTTCCTTTTCATTATTTTTTTCGTTTCCTGTTTGTTTCTCTTCATTATAAAGTTATAGAAATAGTTTGAAATAAGATATCATTTTTTTCCCATTAAAACAGCAAATATAAAAATGTATTAGTTTATTTTTCTTTCCTTTTCATTAATTTTTTCGTTTCCTTTTTGTTTCTCTTCATTATAAAGTTCACGCCACTTACCGCATCTTTCACTCTAGTTCACGCGAGTTCCCGCACTCTTCACTCCAGTTCACTCCAGTTGGCGCATCGTTCACGACTATTTCACGACTATTTTCTGCGTGCCAATGCGTGCCACAAACTTTAAACATTTCAAAGTTCTGGGCACGTATTGGTACGCTCTGGCACGCGAGTTCCAGCACTGTTCACGACATTTTCACGGCTCGTTCACGCGAGTTCGCGCATCAATGCGTGCAAGTGTCAGGTACCCTAAAGTTCTGGGCACGCATGGCACGCATGCCACGCATGGCACGCATGCCACGCATCGTTCCCGCACTGTACACGACAATTTCACGACTCGTTCACGCGAGTTCGCGCATCAATGCGTGCCAGTGCGTGCCACGAATGCGTGCAAGTGTCAGGTACCCTAAAGGAACGCTGCAATGACCCTACGTTAACTTT
>NC_090752.1:19217588-19260088 GCF_036898095.1 Palaemon carinicauda
TGTTAGAGTGCTCTTTAAGTATATCTGCAGTGTTAGAGTGCTCTTTAAGTATATCTGCAGTGTTAGATTGCTCTTTAAGTATACCCGAAGTGTTAAAGTGCTCTTTAAGAATATCTGCAGTGTTAGAGTGTTCTTTAATTATATCCGTAGTGTTAGAGTGCTCTTTAAGTATATCTACAGTGTTAGAGTGCTCTAAGTATATCCGTAGTGTAAGAGTGTTATTTAAGTATGTGTGCAGTGTTAGAGTACTCTTTAAGTATATCCGCAGTGTTAGAGTGCTCTTTGAGTATATCTACAGTGTTAGAGTGCCCTTTAAGTATATCTGCAGTGTTAGATTGCTCTTTAAGTATACCTGATGTTTTAGTGTGCTCTTTAAGTATATCTGTAGTGTTGAGAGTGTTCTATAAGTATATTCGCAGTATTAGAGTGCCCTTTAAGTATATCTGCAGTGCTAGAGTGCCCTGTAAGAATATCTGCAGTGTTCAAGTACTCTTTAAGTATATCCGTAGTGATAGATGTGCTCTTCAAGTATATCCGTTGTGTTAGAGTGATCTTTAAGTATATCTGCAGTGTTAGAGTTCTCTTTAAGTATACCTGCAGTGTTAAAGTGCTCTCTTTAAGTATATCCGTAGTGTTAGAGTGCTCTGTGAGTATATCTGCAGTGGTAGAGTGCTCTATAAGTATATCCGTAGTGTTAGAGTGCTCTATAAGTATATCTGCAGTGTTAGTGTGCTCTTTAAGTATATCTGCAGTGCTAGAGCGCTCTTTAAGTATATCCGCAGTGTTAGAGTGCTCTTTAAGTATATCCGCAGTGTTAGAGTACTCTTTAAGTATATCTGTAGTGTTAGAGTGCTCTTTAAGTGTATCTGCAGTGTTAGATTGTTCTCTAAGTATATCCGTAGTGTTAGAGTGCACTATAAGTATATCCGCAATGTTAGAGTACTCTTTAAGTATATCCGTCGTGTTAGATTGCTCTTTAGGTGTATCTGAAGTGCTAGAGTGCTCTTTAAGTATATCCGTAGTGTCAGAGTGCTCTATAAGTATATTCGCAGTGTTAGAGTGCTCTTTAAGTATATCTGCAGTGTTAGAGTGCTCTTTAATCATATCTGTAGTGTTAGAATCTTTTTTTAAGTATATCAGCAGTGTTAGAGTGCTCTTTATGTATATCTGCAATGTTAGAGTGCTCTTTAAGTATATCTGGAGTGTTAGAGCGCTCTATAATTATATCCGTAGTGTTAGAGTGCTCTATAAGTATATCCAAAGTGTTAGAGTGCTCTTTAAGTATATCCGTAGTGTTAGAGTGTTCTCTAAGTATATCCGCAGTATTCGAATGCTCTTTAAGAATATCTGCATTGTTAGAGTGCTCCTCATATGTATATCCGCAGTGTTAGAGGGATCTTTAAGTATATCTGCAGTGTTAGAGTGCTCTTTAAGTATATCCGTAGTGTTAGAGGGCTCTATAAGTATATCTGCAGTGTTAGAGTGCTCTTTAAGTATATCTGAGGAGTTAGAGTGCTCTTAAGTATTTCCATAGCGTTAGTGCTTTATAAGTATATCCACAGTGTTAGTGCTCTGTAAGTATATCCGCATTGTTAGAATGTTTTTAAGTATATCTGCTGTGTTAGAATGTTTTTTATGTAGCCTATATCTCCAGTGTTAGAGTGCTCTTTAAGTATATCCGTTATGTTAGTGCTCTATAAGTATATCCGCAGTGTTAGAATGTTCTTTAAGTATATCTGCAGTGTTAGAATGTTCTTTAAGTATATCCGCAGTGTTAGTGCTCTGTAAGTATATCTGCAGTGTAAAAATGTTTTTTAAGTATATCTGCAGTGTTGGAATGTTCTTTATGTATATCTCCAGTGTTAGAGTGCTCTTTAAGTATATCTGTTATGTTAGTGCTCTATAAGTGTATCCGTAGTGTTAGAATGTTCTTTAAGTATATCCGCAGTGTTAAAATGTTTTTTAAGTATATCTGCAGTGTTAGAATATTCTTTATGTATATCTCCAGTATTGGAGTGCTCTTTAAGTATTTCCGTTATGTTAGTGCTCTATAAGGATATCCGCAGTGTTAGAATGTTCTTTAAGTATATCTGCAGTGTTAGAATGTTCTTTAAGTATATCTGCAGTGTTAGAATGTTCTTTATGTATATCTGCAGTGTTAGAGTGCTCTTTAAGTATATCCGTAGTGTTAGTGCTCTCTAAGTATACCCGTATTGTTAGAGTGTCCTGTAAGTAGACATACATATTGTAAAATGCACCACATTCTGAGGTTTACGTTAAGTGAATAGACTAATTGGGAAACAACAACTAACATTTGTGGTGATTATTGGAATGATTTTATATTTATGATGATCCATATCGTATCAACTAAAATAAAACGTATAAGGATTTAAAGAGACTTACACCCATAACGCAAACTTACCATTGTATATATTATAATAATGATTTCAAAATTTGTCAAAAATATGTGCGAATTTGATTGTTCGGAAACTTGAAGTTACGCTAATGTGACTTTGTTTAGTATTGCTTGACTTGAACTTATTAATATTTCTGGTAAAATTGAATAACTGTAATCATGACTGACTTTTTCACTAAATTTGTCTGGTAAATATAACCCAACAACCTCTCCTCTCGTCATCTCCTCTCGTCAAAAACTGTAGTGGTTACGGTTTGTATGTTTGTATATTAATAGATACCTAAGTACATAAATTAGCTCACGTGTAGCTCAGTAGATACATAATTGAGAGAGAGAGAGAGAGAGAGAGAGAGAGAGAGAGAGAGAGAGAGAGAGAGAGAGAGAGAGAGAGAGAGAGAGAGAATTATGTGAAGACCATTCCTTGGCGTTTTCTTATTCCAGAAGACATTTCCGTCTTATTGAATGAAACCCCTAAAATTTTACTTTCCATTTGAACAATTAAACTAAGTAAACATACTTTCGCTATCATGCATAAATGGAGCTTCAACACAGCAAGAAAGACAAAAGAAATAAGTTATTAGCAAATGCTGTTTCCCTTCGTGATCGCAGAATGCTCTACCTGAGCGTCCTTCCCTTCTAAGCAAAGAGGTCATCAAGGGCTATAAAGCTGTGGAGTTTTAAGGCTTGTTAATGAGGTCCAGGTCTTGCCATTTTCGCACTTTGGGTGTTTATGCCTCCTCATAAAGAGTAATGTTGCTTCGCAAAATTGAATGCAGTAAATTTAATGCCGTTGCGATTTTAGTTAATAAGGGTACACTTTGATCTCTGTATGCTTGTTCGTATGTGTATCTTCGCTTAGAAAAAGCCACGAAATTATGATTTCTTTTATTTTCACCTTAACTTACACAAAAACCAAATTATAAAAATTCACTTCATAGTATATATGCTCGCATGAACCCTACACTGTATAAAGTCACGTATGTGATTACGTCATACAAATGCATAACCTAACCGTTCAAAGTTTAAAAGTTTTTTTCCAGCCAAAATCTGCATCTTAAATAAAGACTGTTAGGTAAAAATAAGACAATGACCATTGAATATATGAAGTAAAGGAAATTTATATCGTCTCTTCATCTATATATAACTTATATTATTTTTAATACTATTTATTTTTAACTCCTGAAGACATTTTGTGTAAAGTTCAGAGAGTTTTATTAAAGAATTTCTTCCATCTATTGTAATATCAATTGTTAAGCCATCATCTCCTGCTGCTTTGCATTTTTCACGTCTTTTAATGCCTTCTTTACTACTCCTGCTGTTACTTTTGGTACTAGTTCAGGTGTTTCATTATTTCTATTGGTGAAGTTATTGGTTATTTCACTATTGTATAGCATTTTATCTCCTGTTGTTAATATTTCCATGTTTAACGTTTAGAGGAAATATTTATAGGCACCCTGTTCCAGGTCTTCTTTTCATCAATGTGATGTTTCTTCCATTCTTTAGTGTTCCATTATATTGGTCTCATTGTATATTTTGTTTTTTTTTTAGTTTGTTTATTGTTTTGGATAGTTTTTTTTTTTTTTTTTTTTTTTTTTTTAAATCTAATTCATCTCTCTAGGATTTTACCCTTCTTTCCAATCTTATTGTTAGGTTTAATGTGTTTACCGACAATTTCCTTGTATCTTGTTTAGGAACTTTTCCACGTATCTCTTGTGCTGATTCCAATACAAATTGTGTTCATTTCATTTTCATTTGCAGCTTTGTGGTCTGTTTTTCTGGTTGCGTACAGCAGGGGAACCATACTCTCTACAGGACCTCTGCAATCATTTTATCATGTTCGTTCGAAAGCATTCAACATTTCACACCGCTTATTGCTATTTTATTCTCAAATCCACACTATCGAAGCACACTATCAAAGCTTCTAATTCATCATGTATTATTATTATTATTATTATTATTATTATTATTATTATTAGCTAATCTACAACCCTAGTTGGAAAATCAAGATACTATAAGCCCAAGGGCTCCAACAGGAAAAAATAGCCCGGTGAGAAAAAGAAATAAGGAAATAGATAAACGATATAAGAAGTAATGAATAATTAAAATAGAATATTTTGAAAACATTAACAACATTAAAACAGATATTTCATATATAAACTATGAAAATGCTTATGTCAGCCTGTTCAACATAAAAACATTTGCTCTAGTTTTGAGCTTTTGAAGTTCTACTGGTTCAACTACCCGATTAGGAAGATCATTCCACAACTTGATCACAGCTGGAAGATGGAGATGGCCTGACTGATAGAATGACTGCATGCCTAGCATTATCAACAGGATGGAACTTTTAGGGAAGATCTGAATGTAGAGGATGGTCAGAATTATAAAAAATCTTATGCAACATACATAATGAAATAATTGAACGACGGGGCAGAGATTAATATCAAGATCAGGAATAAGAAATTTAATAGACTGTAGGTTCCTGTCCAACAAATTAAGATGAGAATCAGCAGCTGAAGACCAGACAGGAGAAGAATACTCGAAACAAGGTAGAATGAAAGAATCAAAACTCTTCTTGAAAATATATTGATCACCGAAAATCTTTAAAGACTTTCTCAATAAGCCTTTTTTTTTGTACAATTGAAGAAGACACAGACCTAATGTGTTTCTCAAAAGTAAATTTGCTGTCGAGAATCACACCTAAAATTTTAAAAGAGCCAAACAGAGTTAAAGAAACATTATTAATGCTGAGATCCAGGTGTTGAGGAGCCACTGTCCTTGACCTACTTACAATCATACTTTGAGTTTTGTTACGATTCAACTTCATACCCCACAATTAGCACGATGCACTAATTTTAGCTAAATGTCTATGAATGGATTCAGCAACCCCAGATATACATTCAGGAGATGGAATTGATGCAAAGAGAGTAGCATCATCTGCATATGCAACAAGCTTGTTTGCTAGGCCAAACCACATGTCATGTGTATATAGCATGAAAAGTAATGGATCAAGAATACTACCCTGAGGAACACCAGATATCACATTCCTATATTCACTATGGTGCCCATCAACAACAACTCTTTGCGATCTATTACTTAAAAATTCACAAATGGTGCTAAGAAACGACCCACCCACTCCCAACTGTTTGAGTTTAAAAAACAAGGGCCTCATGATTAACACGGTCAAAGGCAGCACTAAAATCAAGGCCAATCATACGAACATCCTGAATACAATCAAGGGATTTCTGTACAGGTGGGAGTACATTTTCCATACTGCTAAATTAAACTCATTAGATTTTTCCTTTATTACAGTTGTGTTTATTTTCCTTCCTGGCCATCTTGTTTCGTTTCAATATTATGTTAATCCTTAATATGCCTGCGATTGTATGTTAGCCAGATTTTACCAGTTTTTTCTGCTTACCTTTTCATCTGGAAAAACTTTTGCCTATTTCTCCATTGCACTTTCAACGACCTTGAGTTCCATGAAGAGTAAGGGTTAGCTATATATCTCACCTTAACAACAAACTACTTTTCATATAACTGTTGTTAGTCTTTAGATGGCTTACTTAGCATATCCTTGTATATAAGGCCTACGACTTTTCTCTTCCTTCCATCGGGATTAGAATACTGGAAAATATCTAGACACGTTGATCTTTGAGTTTTCTATTTTCAGTACTAATGGTTATTTTTCAATTACGACTGCCTCTTTTTTTTGTCGTACTGTATGTAATCATACTCTTATCACTGTTCATCATATTGTCACTGGTTCTTGAGCTATTCCACCATCCATTGTATACACACACACACACACACACACACACACACACATATATATATATATATATATATATATATATATATATATGTATATATATATATATATGTATATATATATATATATATATATATATATATATATACACACACACACACATATATATATATATATATATATATATATATATATATATATATATATATATATATATACACACACACACGAGGGTAACTCAAAAAATATGTATAATGCTCACATTACCCGAGTTCCAACAAGATAAAACTTGTTTGAACTTGTCAGCTAGAAAGAGCATCACCTTGGCTATCTAACAGTTGCTATCTAATCAGTATTCGCCTGGGAACAAAGCCGTGAAGTATTAGTTGATGAAAGGTAGTTTTTAGCCCCATGGAAGGTGAGGATTTTGAGATAAGAGCCGACATAAGATTTTCAATAAAGCTTGGTTGGAATGGACCGGAGATTATTCAAGCATTGCAGAACGTTTATGGTGATCATGCTCCAAAGAAAACTTGCGTTACAAATGGATTGAAAGATTTTGAGATGGTAGAGAAGCTGTTGAAGATGATGAGGGTCATGGAAGACCAACAACCTCGATTGACAGTTTATCAGATAGCTCAGAATATGGGCATATCAGCTGGTTCAGCTTTTTTCTCTTTTTTTGGCAAAGCCGCTGAGGCAAGATCAGCTAGATTTTAGAAGTGAATTGTCAACGCCAAATTTGACCAAAATTTAAGCAAATGAAGACAACTTTTTCAGTCGAATCATTACTGGGGATTAAACATTGGTTTACCAGTATGATCCTGAAACAAAAGAGTAGTCAAAACAATGGCTTCCATGTGGATCATCTAGCCCAATCAAATCAAAATCTTAGAGGTCTGTCAACAAGTTATGGCAACTGTTTTTTGGGACTCTGCAGTAGTGCTTGTAGACTTTTTAGAAGGTCGAAAAACTGTCACAGGAACTTATTATGTAGAAGTTTTGAGGAAAATAGAGAGCAGAATTATCTAAAAAGAGTTTAGGAAAGCTCCATTGTGGAATCCTCTTCCTTCACGACAACGCCCCAGCGCATTTTTCATGCATTAAGAGAGAAGTTTTGAGAGAATTTCGGTGGAATTGCTGCCAAAGACCATTTTTTTTTTTTTATTCCGAAAACTCAAAGAACTGTTGAAAGGCGTCCATTTTGATAGGACTGATAAAGCAAAACACACAGCAAAAACAATGCCCATAAAAGGGTCTTTATATTTCTTCAAAAATGGTCTAAAAGGATGGAAGTACTTGTAGAAGTACATCGACCCTGACGGAGGTTATTATGAAAAATACACCCATTGTTTAGAAAAACTAATAAAGCTTTTTAAAATTCCCCGTATTTTTGAATGCCCCTTGCATGTATATACTGTGTGTATATATATATATATATATATATATATATATATATATATATATATATATATATATATATATATATATATATATACACAGTGGAACATCTACATCTGAACGTATCTACATCCGAATTTTCCAACATCCGAAGTAAAATTCGAGCAAATTTTTGACTCAACACCCGAATTTTATTTCGACACACGAAGTAAGCAATTTTCGTCGTACCGGTTGTATCCGAATTTTTCGACACACGAAGTACAATTCGAACACGTTTCTACTCTACACCCGAATTTTTTTTTCCGACACCCGAAGTAAACAATACTCGTACGCGTAGTCGGTACACATAGCGCCTGATGTTTTTTTATTTCCGCCGATCGAAGGCAGCGCTTCGACCTCGAAGGGACCCTCGATTAGCGCAGCTTGGGTTAGTCCTCTGTTCTCGTCGGCTTCTTGCGGTTGTGCCCTGTGCGTTCTGCTATTATTGTACTGTTTTAATCGTGATTTTTTACGAGCATCCTTTTACGGTAATTTACGTAAAGTATGGGTCCTAAAAGGCTTAGTTTTGCAAGTGGTAGTGGTAGTGGTGAGAAAAGGAAGAAGGAAATGCTTTCTTTAGACGTAAAGCAGGAAATTATTGAAAAACATGAGTGAGTGAACTTGCTAAACAATATGGCCGTAATATGTCGACGATCTCGACAATCCTGAAACAGAAGGAAGCTATTAAAGCAGTGAAACCTTCTAAGGGGATCACCATTATTTCAAAACGCCGTAGCCCTATCATAGAAGAGATGGAACGACTTCTGCTAATCTGGATCAAGGACAGAGAGATTGTTGGCGACACCATCACCGAAACCATCATCTGCGAGAAGGCGCACGCCATCTTCACGGACTTGAAGGAGGAGAGCTCTGGGGGTGATGCTGGGGAGAGTTCAACCGAACCTTCCTCAGACGATTTCAAGGCATCTCGTGGCTGGTTTGAGAAATTTAAGAAACGGTCCGGGATTCATTCAGTTGTTCGCCACGGAGAGGCTGCTAGTGCGGACACAAAGGCTGCAGCTGACTTTGTCAAGAACTTTGAAAGGATCGTGCTGGAAGAAGGCTACGTAGAGCAGCAAGTGTTTAATTGTAATGAAACCGGGCTGTTTTGGAAGAAGATGCCCAGTCGAACCTACATCACCGCCGAAGAGAAGAAATTGCCTGGGCATAAGCCAATGAAGGATCGGTTGACTCTTGCCCTATGTGCCAATGCTAGCGGGGACTTTAAAGTCAAGCCCTTACTGGTTTACCATTCGGAGAACCCTAGGGCCTTTAAGGCACACAACGTCAATGAGGACCAGCTTCATGTTTTCTGGCGATCCAACTCGAAGGCCTGGGTCACTAGGCGGTTCTTTGTGCAATGGGTTAACCAAGTTTTCGGCCCTTCTGTGAAGAAGTATCTTCATGAACAGAAATTGCCTTTAAAGTGCCTGCTATGCCTTGACAATGCACCCGCTCCCCCCCCCCCCCGGACTTGAAGATGATATCTTCGATGAATTTAAGTTCATAAAGGTGCTGTATCTTCCACCGAATACCACCTCTATCCTCCAGCCCATGGACCAGCAAGTCATCTCAAATTTCAAGAAGCTCTACACCAAGCACCTATTCAAGCAGTGCTTTAATGTCACGCAAAGCACAAACTTAACTTTACGTGAATTTTGGAAAAGCCACTTCAACATCGTGCACTGCTTGAAGATCATAGATCAGGCTTGGGTGGGATTAACTCGACGGACCCTCAATTCTGCCTGGAAGAAGCTGTGGCCTGATGCAGTTTCTCCCCGAGATTTCGAAGGTTTTGACCCCGAACCTGATCCCGTGGTGGGTGCAGCGGAAGACGTAGAGGAAATCGTCTCCCTTGGCAAGTCCATGGGTCTGAAGGTCGACGCAGATGACGTCACGGAACTCGTCGCCGAACATCACGACGAACTTACCACAGAGGATCTCAAGGAACTCCATGCTATGTCTGAGCACATGAGTGATGACGAGGAAGGGATCGAGGAGGTAAAACATGTGTTAGGTTCGGCGCAAATGAAAGAGGTGTTAGGAAAATATCAAGACGTGGTCGACTTCATCGACAAATACCACCCCAAAAAATTGCAGGTTTGTCGTGTAGTTGCGCAGTTCGATAATGTTTGCCTAACTCACTTTCGAAACATTCTGAAAAGCCGTACCAAGCAACTATCTATCGATAGTTTCTTTAAAAAAACTACGAAGCGAACTCGTGATGAAGAGGATGGAAGTGATTCAAAGAAAACGGCAAAGAGTGAAGCGAAAGAAAGTGAAACAAAGAAAACGGCAAAGAGTGAAGCGAAAGAAATTCAATCAATTTTAAGTGTAGAGAGTGAAAGTGATTAAAATTAATCATCAAAAAGAAAAAAAGATAATGCAGAAAAAAATATAAAATATATATAAAAAAAGAAAAATAAGCTAAGTTATGTTAAAGTTCACATAGTGTAAGTTAGAATAAGTTATGGTAGTGTACATTTATCGTAGTTAACCTCTCTACCTCCTCGCCGCCCGTCCGTCTCCTCTCTGCGTAGCAAGACCAACAACACCTGCGCTGGTGTTTCTAAGGTAAAGTGATGCTAAAAACCCGTTTCTTATATATCATTATTTGATAATTCTTCTTTTTTACATGTCTATTATCTAATTTAGTGTGCATTATTTTCATGGGAAATTATGTGTAGTAGTTTATTAAGAAGTTATCATAGGTTTTTGGGCTCAACCACGGATTAATCCTATTTCAATGTATTCTTATGGGAAAATTCGTTTGGACATCCGAACATTTTCTACATCCAAAGTCGGTTGTGGAACGGATTAAATTCTGTATATATATATACTGTATATATATATATATATATATACATATATATATATATATATATATATATATATACACATATATATATATATATATATATATATATATATATATATATATATATATACTGTATATATATATATATATACATATATATATATATATATATATATATATATATATATATATATATATATATATATATATATATATATATATATATATATATATATATATGTATGTATGTATACATACATACATATATATAGTATATATATACACACACATATATATATGTATATATATATATATATATATATATATGTATTTATATATATATAATTTATATATATATATAACGGATTTTGAGCGAAGCGAAAAATCTATTTTTGGGTGAGATGGCCATGTCGTCCTGATGGAAGTTCCTATAGGGTAGCTTCCTAGGGTATATTACAACTACGGCGATATTCCCAGAGAATTTACCTTAAGGTACCAGAATTCTAACTCCTGGAGCGAGTATCCCTGGTGAAAGGGATATCGCGACATATCAGAGGACGTATTCTTGACACGCCACATGGCAATCTGCATCCTGGACAGAGATTTCGTCTCGTAGGAGGGATTGGCAAGAAACGAATTCGGGAAAGAAAAAGGGGAGCCGCTCCCAAGGCTTCCCTATCCCCCGATTCGTATGCGTGCCTGGCGCCAATCCTGGCGCCATCTGTATTCCTTGTAGCGTACACGAGGTGCTACAGATACTGTATGTAGGGAGGGGTCCTACAGCCCTTTCTTAGAAAGGCAAGGGCGGGTCCATCAGGACGACATGGCCATCTCACCCCAAAATAGATTTTTCGCTTCGCTCAAAATCCGTTTTTTGGGCTCAAGCCATGTCGTCCTGATGGAAGTGTACCAGAGCATTACTGTATCTGTGGATTCTCAGAACGTGCCGTACTCCCCGGAGGTAATTTTTCCCCGGTCGACTAGACCTAGAGACCTAAGATGTTACCGTTGTACATCTTTTCAACTAACTATAAACTATGTTAGAGCTTCCTGCCCCCTACAGGGAAGAGTCCTACTAGACTCTGGAAAAGTCTCGAAGAGTACATATACCTATGTATGAATACCAGGCAAGCTAATATAGTGGTCTCGCCCTATATTAAGTAAAGCATAGTTTGTAAAGAACCACTGCGTCAATATATATTGACCAGTAATCCGCACAATACTTGTATTGGACAAAGGTTTATATCCGCATAGGAAGAAACTAATAAAACCGCCCTCGTCCCTTTATGGGACGGAGTCCTCCCATTAGGGGACTACATAAACCAATGCAACATAGCTTGCATAACAGAACAATTCTATTAGAATTATCCCAGATAAGGTCCATAGAATAAATGCTCAATTATACCAATAAATTGACACAGGTGAAAGAGATGCAAGGTTCTCAAGAACAAGTTTATTGACAGACAATAAATAAACAGGTTAACAACAATTATATATATATATATATATAAAAAGAGGATAACCCAAAACTTTAAGCATAAGTATGATAGTAAACAGAACTTGTTTATCTGAAAGAAAAAACATTAAATGCCACTTTTTTAAGATACCGAGGTATCACGTCATAAAAGTCTGTATTACAAATCAATCACATTAGCGTAAAAAGCGCTCGGCACACATGTCTGTACTTATGCTAGGTTCACCTTTGGAAAAGGAACAGTCTATGTGGGCACTCGGTGCCCTCATTTAGTTTGTAGTACAGTATGTACCTACACACTCACCCTGGACGTAATCGTCCCAATTAAGACCACTGTTCCTCGCAGAGTTAAACAGTAGGGTTAACTACGCGACCCACTGCTACCACAGATCTCTTTAGTTCCTCTACTTGCTTCGCATAGTGACGAAAGAACACTCTGGAAGACTTCCAGCCCGTGTATGAACGGAGATGTTCAAAATCCATACAATTAAAGAAATTTAGGGATGAGGCAACTTTCCTCGGATCGTGACCTGCGGGTGTACTGTCAGGATCCGCTCTGCGAATAAAATATGTGATTTTCGCTCTGAGTTGATTCAGAGATAAATTTGAGCCTGATGTTTCTCCCCTGAATAGTTGACCACCCTTGAAGTCTGAATTTCTACGAAGATAGACCTTTAGGCATTTACTGGACATAGAGATGCATCTTCTTTCAGAGGGCAGATTCTCCAGGGACCCCACCTGTTGGTGGGTAACTCATTCTTGGCGAGAAACGTAGGATCCGGAAACAGGTTCAGTTCCCCCCCATCCAGGAACTGAACACGACCTGCCTCTCTCGAGAGGGCTACGATCTCACTAACCCTGGCCCCGGACGCGAGTGCAAATAGGAAAATAACTTTTTGTGTCAAATCCTTTAACGCACATTCTTCATTGCTCAACAGGGAGGCGAAATGAAGAACTTTGTCTAAAGACCATGAGATGGGCTTTGGAGGTGCTGAAAGTCTGAGCCTAGCACAGGCTTTCGGAACTTTATTAAAGATCTCGTTACCTAGGTCGATCTGGAAGGCAAATAAAATGGGTCTCATCAAAGCAGATTTACACACTGAAATCGTGTTAGCTGCCAACCCTTGACCATGGAGGTGGATGAAGAAAGATAAGCAGAAGTCTGTTGAGATCTCCTGCTGATTCTTTGCCTTTACAAAGGCCACCCATTTTCTCCAAGATGACTCATATTGCCTTCTAGTCGATTTGCACTTATATTCCTCTAGGAAGTCTATGCTGGCTTTCGAAATCCTGAAACGCTTTCTCACCGCAAGGGCGAGAAAATCATGAGCTGCAGGGTCCGGGTTTTCTGTAATGAAGCGCAGACAGTCGACTTCTGGACTCGCTGGGTCAGAACTGGATGTGGTAGCGGCACAAATTTCAGCTGTAGTTCCAACGCCAAGGGGAACCACATGCTGTTCGGCCACTTGTGGGCCACTATTGCCGCTACCCCTTTGAAGGATCTCAGTTTGTTGAGGACCCTCAACAGAAGGTTGTGAGGGGGGAACAGATAAATCCTGGACCATCTGTTCCAGTCGAGGGACATCGCGTCCACTGCTTCCGCTAAGGGGTCCTCGTACGGGGACACGTACAGGGGCAACTTCTTGTTGTCTTTCGTCACAAAGAGGTCTATCTGCAGTTCTGGGACTTGATTCAGAATGAAGGAGAATGATCCTGCGTCTAAGGACCATTCCGACTCTATCGGTGTGAACCTGGATAGAGCGTCCGCTGTCACGTTGCGGACTCCTTGAAGGTGAACTGCCGACAGGTACCACTTCTTCTTTTCCGCCAATCGCAAAATGGCTAACATCACCTGGTTGAGAGGTGGTGACCTCGACCCTTGTCGATTCAAGCATCTCACAACCACCTCGCTGTCCATCACCAATCTTATGTGGATCGAGTGACGCGGGGAGACTTTCTTTAAGGTAAGGAGCACTGCCATAGCTTCTAGAAAGTTTATGTGAAAGGTCCTGAATAGCTTGGACCAAGTCCCCTGGACTTTTTTCCGATGAGAGTGACCTCCCCATCCCTCCTTTGAGGCGTCTGAGTGAATCGTCATTGACGGGGGAGGTGGCTGAAGAAGAACCGACTTCTTTAGATGTCTGGCTTGGGACCAAGGCCTGAGAAGAGTACGTAGCCGAGGCGGCACTGGTCTTCTCAGATCTCTTCGCGCGTTTGATGCATACCTTCTCCAAACTCCGGTTGCATCCTTTAGCTGTGCTCTTAGCCATGGGTCTGTCACCGAAGCAAACTGGAGAGAGCCTAGTACCCTCTCCTGTTCGCGTCTTGATATCCTTTCGGAATCTAGAAGTCTCTTGACAGAGCCCGCTATCTCCTTCCTTTTCTTCGTCGGGATGGAGAAACAGTGTGACAAAAGGTCCCAGTGGATTCCCAGCCACTGGAACTTTTGGGATGGAGAAAGTCGAGACTTTTTTCTGTTGATCTTGAAGCCTAGGTACTCTAGGAACTGGATCACCTGACTGGAAGCTTGCAAGCATTTGGTCTCGGATGCTGCCCACACCAGCCAGTCGTCCAGGTAGGCTACTACCTGAATTCCCTTTAGGCGTAATTGTTTGAGAGCTGCGCTCGCAAGCTTCGTGAAAATCCTTGGGGCTATGTTTAGCCCGAATGGCATGGCTCTGAAGGCGTATAGTCTCCGTTGTAGCCTGAACCCTAGGTAGGGGGAGAGTCGACGGCTGATTGGGATGTGCCAATAGGCGTCTGACAAGTCTATAGAGACTGAGTATGCCCTCTTGGGCAGTAGGGTCCTTATGTGTTGCAGTGTTAGCATTTTGAATTTGCAATTCACTATGAACTTGTTGAGTGGCGACAAGTCCAGAATGACTCTGAGCTTTTCCGAGTCTTTCTTGGGAACACAAAACAGCCTCCCTTGGAATTTGATGGACTTCACCTTTCGGATCACCTTTTTCTCCAACAGTTCTTGAACGTACTCCTCCAGAACGGGGGTGGAGTGTTGGAAAAACCGAAGGCAAGGGGGTGGAGTGCTGTACCAGCTCCAGCTCAGTCCATTCTTGAGTAGGCTTTGGGCCCAGGGATCGAAGGTCCAACGATCCCAAAATTTCATCAGTCTCCCTCCTACCGGTATCATTTCACTTGGACTGCCGTCCTGAGGTCTTGCCTCCCTGACCACGACCACCTCTGAATCCCCTTCCCCTTGAGGGGCGCCTAGACGAGCCTCTGGCTGCTCCTCTAGGCTTTGCTCGAAAGGAAGAAGACTGTCCTTCGAACGTTGGGGTGAATGCCGTGGACTGACCTGGCACAGCCTGGGGTACCCACGGAAAAGTGGTCGGGGTTTGCGCCACCATCTGGGGCACTGGAGGCAATGGCAATTGCAGTTGCTGTTGCTTTCTATAGGGCTTGGCTGGCCGAGACGGTAGCCTAGTCCTCATATTCTTCCTCTTTGGTTGAGGACCCTCATCCGGGGAAGACTTTCTTTTGATAGCCAGGCCCCACTTCTGGAGAAGGTTTCTATTCTCCACGGCGGCCTTATCAACAACTTCTTTGACCACATCGGTAGGGAAAAGGTCTTTTCCCCAAATGTTGGAGGAGATTAACTTCCTTGGCTCGTGCCTCACCGTAGCCCCGGTGAACACGAACTCCCTACAAGCTCTCCTTGCCTTGACGAAGCTATAAAGGTCCTTCGTCACTGTGGCTAGGTGAGTCTTAGCCACCACCATGAACATTTCATGGACCTTGGGGTCACTTGCCATCGTCTCAAGAGTAGTCTGATGAGACATTGAGGCAGCCAGTCTTTCTTTTGTCTCGAACTCTCTTCGTAAAAGAGAGTCGGACAGCTTGGGGAGGTCCTCGCCGAATTGCCGTCCGGCAATATCAGCCTCCAACTTTCCCACTGAGAACGTCAGATGGACATCCTTCCAGTCTTTGTGGTCCATAGGCAGGGCCAGCGACAAGGGTTTACACTCCTCCAGGGAGGGGCAAGGCTTGCCGGCCTCGACTGCCTTTAGGACAGCCGCAAACCCTTTCTGTAAAAAGGGGAAGGCTCTAGCAGGAGAGGACACAAAGGAAGGGAGCTTCTTGCTCAATGCAGCTACCTTCGAGTTAGAGAAGCCCCTCTCCTTCATCGAGGATGAAAGTAGGGCTTGAGCCTTAGCGTGGTCCATGATTATGACCTCCTTCGGCTCTGTCTCCTCCCTTGAAGCTGGTTCTTTTCTCAGCCGGACATAGCAGTCCGGATATGATGCCTTGCTGGGCCAGAATTCCACCTCCTCTAGGGGAACTGAACCCAGCTTATCCGAGATGACGATCTTTCCAGTCGTCATCGGCATGTGCTCAGCATACCTCCATGGGTTAGCGTCTGAGCATAAGGGAAGGTCTTTCACATTGAGCCTTTTCCGGGGCCCATGTGATTCTGCCAGGGACTGCATCCGCAGTTCCATAGCAGCCGCCTTCTCCTGATTCTCCTTCTGCATTTGTTGGATCATTCCAACAATCGAATAGAGGGCCTGTCCCAGTTCTACTGGGAGACCGGCCGATGTTGAGGGAATAGGCTCCAGAATCTGAACCGGAGTAGCCGACACCTCGTCGACCTCATCCTCTACGACGTCCGGGGCTTGAACTTCATCCTGACCTTCTGCCAGGAGGTCTTGTTCCAAACGCTCGTCCACGTCAGACATCCTGTCATCTAACTGGATGTCTTGCATCGCGACCGCGACTTCAACGTCCACCTGGACCTGATCTTGGGGGATCTCCTCTTGAGGCTGGGGAATCACTGCATCAGCTGATGCCTTGGGAAAAAGATACGCCCTCATCTTCTCACTTGGAAGATAAGGGCCAGAGGTGTTCTTTTGGAAGCCCCTTACCCAGGTACGAAGCTTCTCCCTTGCTATATCCCTTGATTCCGCCGTCCTAGGGGAATCAAAATCCTCAGTAATCAGGTTAGTGCATACAGTACATACCTGAGGGTCCAAATACTGGAGATCATCCTTGGAGACAGCGCATGCTGCGTGTCTCCTACAAAACTCATGTCCGCAGAGGTACTTCCTACGGATGTTGCAGAAAACATTTCCGCACTTCGGAGGGTCCTCCTGTAAAGAGAAGAAATTTCCATGAGTATCAAGTGAACTATGTATCACTGGATATGCATAGTATAGCATAACAATTCATAAAGGAAAGACACACACTTGTGTTTCCCTCACAACCCATTGTTGCAGCCTTCCAGATAATAAAATCAAATGGTTAATCTCTTCTAGAGTAACCAATGCAAGGTTTCCAGAGGAAACAGGTGGAGCTCACACCTAAGCAATGATTTTAAAATCCTGGATAATAGACAGGAAAGAACTCACTTTCCTATCTGTAGGGCAACAGCAAAGGGATGTGCAAGAAAACACAATAGTGTTAGAAAACACAGTGCTGTACCAAAACCCTTACCATAGTTTTCTTCTTACTGTATATGTTATACTGAAGAAAACTAGTACAGTATAGGGGGATACGTGCCGGCCGGCACTTGCCGGCCGGCACACACCATAACTAGCTTTAAAGTATACTACTTAACAGCTATAAGGCGGCAGCACTCTGGTTCAAATGCATGTGCCGGCCGGCAGCAACTGCTGGCCGGCAACAGCCAATGTCGGCCGGCAATGGCTGCCGGACGGCAACTACACAAGGTAGTACCCAGCTGCCGGCCACACTCTTGGTGACCGGCAGACAAGGGTTGACATAAGCCGGCCGGCAAAGGTACAAGACCGATGCCAGCCGGCAGCAAAAGAACCAGAGGACTACACCTGCCCGCCTGCCGGCCTCATAGGCCGGCAGCCGGGTCGGGTACAGCACTAGAAGAAAAATAGAATGGATGCCGGGATAAGAGTGTACACAACCTCCAAGCCCGGCAATCCGATAGAGTGCATATAAGGAAGGGGAGAATCTAATTCAGGCTTCCTGACCAATGCCGTCTGGCTCTACAGGCAGGCATGGATGAGGGACCAAGAGAGGTCCGGGCAGCACTCAAAAATATAAGACCCTTGCCGGCCGGCAGCTCTGCCGGCCGGCAAGGGGCTGAGTCAATTCCACATCCTAACCTATACTAGGTCCAGATGTAGAACGACGTACAGTACAGTAATGGCTCGGCCATTACGGAGAAAGAGGGGGAAGGGACAAGAGGGTCCTACCAACCTTGCTTTAGTGACAGATCACCCGCAGCCAAGAAACTTATCTTAGCCTAAGGGAAATCTAAGGGGGAAGGCCAGCAATACTTGCCAGCTCCCAGAGCACCAAAGCAAGGAAGGTGTTGCTATTCCCAGGGAAAGAAACTTATCCTCCCCCGAGAATCAGCAACAAGGACTAGTCTGGTAGATCACAAAAGAAGGAATCATATCCACAGAAACCTTCGGTAGTGACCTAAGGAGGCTAAGCCCCCTTTTTGTCTGTGTCAGGTCAGCGAGGGAGACTCTGCCCCAAGCCAGACAAACACAGATTCAGACTAAAAAACTCTGTTGTTCTGTCCCTCTTTGAACCATACTACAGGAACAGGAAGGTACAGTAACACCCCAGTATAGTTTTATCGAAAATAAATTCGGAAAAAACCACTTAGGGATAAGCCCAAGGCTTAAACAGAGGGAAAGGGATTGCATACCTTCTCCGAAGAAAAGAAAGCAACCGGGGAGTATGATAAAGTATACTAAGGCTCCATAAGCAACTTAGCCTAGGCACCAAGAGAATCGATTACCTAAATCACCGAAACTCACTCGTATACTATCTTGGAAATATTCCACACAGTCTTAAATGTATAAAACATAGCCTAAAGCTTCAATAAAATTTTTATTACACTCGGAAAAACCAAAATCATGCATGAAGTACTAGGACCAAACGACTAGGCTACATGGCCTAGCGTAGGCCAGAATGGCGAATACTTCGCCAAAATAGTACTAAGCACGAAAGGAAATCCTATGTAATGCTAAATAGCTAAAATTTATTAAAGCAAAACAACCAGGAATGTCGCTCTGACTAACTAAACTTATACCTAGTGAGCGACAGCGTCCAGGACGCCTCTGGTAGGCTACGGCTCTTGTATCAAAGATTAATCCTATTAATCACTCAAAATTTACCAAGAGCCTACATTTATACATAAAAGACATTATACTCAACTTATCAGAGGCCGACGAAGACGGAGAAGCCATGAAAAGTAGAATAAATCCAAGATTTGCGAGAAACACAGGAAAAAACACCGAGTTGTTAAGCTACGCAAAAAGGAATACAGATGGCGCCAGGATTGGCGCCAGGCACGCATACGAATCGGGGGATAGGGAAGCCTTGGGAGCGGCTCCCCTTTTTCTTTCCCGAATTCGTTTCATGCCAATCCCTCCTACGAGACGAAATCTCTGTCCAGGATGCAGATTGCCATGTGGCGTGTCAAGAATACGTCCTCTGATATGTCGCGATATCCCTTTCACGAGGGATACTCGCTCCAGGAGTTAGAATTCGGGTACCTTAAGGTAAATTCTCTGGGAATATCGCCGTAGTTGTAATATACCCTAGGAAGCTACCCTATAGGAACTTCCATCAGGACGACATGGCTTGAGCCCAAAAATATATATATATATATATATATATATATATATATATATATATATATATACATATATGTATACATACATACTATATATATATGTATATATATATATATATACTATATATATATATATATATATATATATATATATATATATATATATATATATATATATATATATATATATATATATATATATATATATATATATATATATATATGTATATATATTAATATATATATATATATATATATATATATGTATATATATATATATATATATATATATATATATATATATATATATATATGTATATATATATATATATATATATATATATATATATATATATATATATATATATATATATATATATATATATATATATATATATATATATATATATATATATATATATATCATCATCATCATCATCATCAGCCGTTGATAGTCAACTGCATGAGAAAGGCCTCACATATCTTTCCACACGTGTCTGTTTATGGCTTCTCTATGCCAGCCAATACCCGCAAATTTTCCTAGCATAATCTCATATTGTTTACCAAAAGCTCTCCATTTCATGCTTATCCCTCTTTTGATATAGGTCTCATGTCCTCTGGAAACACTTACTACCTGTCCCAAGTACCCATATTTATTAATAATCTCCCGAGGTTCGTTCATAACCCTTATTTGTTGTCATTCTGCATTTTCATTGAACATTCATTTTCAGTCCTTGCAATTCCTTCCTTAATTCACTAAGCACAACTATGTCATTTGCAAATCTTAACTGTCAAGGTATTCCCAATTTGGTTACTTACTACATTCTTCCAATGTAAATTCTTAAAAAATTCTCATTGAGGATTTAGACAGGTAGACTACATGTCTCCTAAAGTTATTCATAGTGTACCTAGGAGAAGAAGTTTTTAAGAATTTAGTCTCTTCATAGTGTATACTGAATCTTGTTAATAATGACAATGCAATTTCCATGAACATGAAATTATAAATAAGATGACAAAGCAGTCAATTCTAGTTAGGTTCTCTGTTAAAACCGAATGTAAGAGTGTAAAAACAGACGACAAAGTTTTCATGAAATGTAAATTAAGTCATGCAGTTAGTGATAGCAAATGCCTTCCAAAATATTATAACTGAAGTTTTCATGGAGGGAGATTCTCAATCCAAACAGTAACCCCATCCTCCACCTCCTCCTCCTCTTTACCAGCCATTATTCTACTCAAATTTTATTTTTTATTTTTATTTTTTCGTGTGAAATACTTGTTTGCTTTCATTTTTTATGTTAGTGGTTATAATTTGCTGTCCAAATGAAACTAAAACCTTGATTTTATATGTGAATCTTTGGATGTGTAGAATGCAGCGAGTGATTTTCCTTTATTTCTTATGGGAATTTATTTTTACAGTATATGTACAATATGGTTTAATGCCTTGCTCCTGGAACGGATTATACTCATATACTCAGGTACCACTGTATGTATATATATATATATATATATATATATATATATATATATATATATATATTAGTTACTTATTTCTTTTCTTCCTTCTTAGTATCTCACCTTATATAGTGACCCGCTGCAATTGAATAACAGCTAAGGTGCTAATTTATTGTTGAGCTTAGTTAAAACGTAGTAGACACTTGCCATATCGTTTGTTTGGTAGTGTTTGTCGGTGATTAAACGTGTGTTTCTAGGTGTGTGAGCCAATCGCCGTACTAGTTAGCCACGAGTTCAGGAGATTGAATAGTGTGGGAGAGGATGGAAACATTCAAAATACGTTCATAACTTATATTCCTGAACCACGTCTGTTTTTAATGCTAATGAAATTATGTTTGTCACTTTTGCACATATTGGGAAACTGATTTCATCCTACGATCTGTTCATTATGATTGCTTCGGTCTTTTTTACATTTATTACTAAACGCCAGTGTGATGATTGATAATATCTATAAGTTTTTCTTCTAATTTTCCTATAAGGCAATTTCAGGGTAAGTGTGCCTTCAATCTTGGTTGTATGCATTATGTATGTATGAGCGTCCTATGTACATAGGTGCCCTTCTTTATGCTTTATATTTACATCACCTTATTTCCATCTTTGATCATACATGTGCGTGGGTTAACATATGCACAAGTACAAGACTTAGTCTCGGTTAGAGCCCTTTAAATATATGAGAGGACAGGTTCTACTAACTTGAGCGATAAATATAACACTATCCTCCCTCTTATCCGTCACCAAGTGTTTATATTTCGCCCATGACCATGTTTGGGTTCTCAAGCCGTGTGTCTGTTTAACCTCCTCGCAAAGTTATATCTGCTGTTTGTTTGATTCTTATTTTTTTTATTTTTTTATTTCAATTGCTTAGAAACAGTTGAGAATGAGGAAGTAGAAGTTTTTATTTAGATTATAAGCATCCCCTACTGCGTTTAGTTCATGCATATTGAACTGATTTTAAGCCATCATGTTTTTCCTTTATCTTCTTTTTCTGACTGGTTAATTACGGCTGCAAATTAAGTGAAGGTAAGGAGGTAATGTTTACTGTTCCTTTGATTAATCGTTTGTGACATATTCTGTGGAATCATCAATGGGTTTAGAATACAATAATTCCTTAGGGTAATTCCTCGAAATAAATTCTTTTGAAATATCAATAATTTTCGCTAATTGATAGTTGAAAGGTGCATATACTTAGTGAATGAAATGAATTGGAGTTGAAATTAATAATTTAAGAAATGTTCTAGTTGACGTAGATGGTTATTATTTGTTTAATTATTTCGATCTTTAAGAAATGTAGATTTGAAATGCTTTCCATAGATGTAAGGTGGGATGGATAAGAGGAAAAATTAAAATACATAAAACGTTTGGCAAAGTTCATAGCAAATGGTTTACTATAAATCAGTTATTAGAATATGGTAAATAAATCCGACATACACATTTCTGAGGATCATTCGGAGAATCAAATATAGGGAAATATATTTTCTTGCCTCAAAATATAGATGTACAACTAATATAAGTGATTCAATAATAAAAGTTTTTTTCTGATTTCACTACTTGAAAGTTTACTCAGCCATTTTGTTATATAATTTCTGTAAGATAGGAACTACTTGTTTGTGGTATTGTAAAGGGAAACGCTCTGCCTGTAGTAGCCGTAAGGGTAAGACTTGTTGTCATGACTGTCTAGTATCTGAAGATAATGGCCTCTGAGGTTTTTTAAATCTTTTCTCGAATTTAGGTCGTCAGCATCTTTCTGTCCTCACTGTCAATGCTGGCATAGCTAGGTTTTTATGTCACCCTTCTTTGTGGCAAAACTGTGTAAACGCAATTAGACCAAAATTGAGGAAACACCAAAAAACGTAAGAAGCATAAAATTGATGCAAATAACACTTGGAATAGGGTGCCAACCGATATTTCCTTTAAAGGGGAAAATGGAAATATCAACAAAAGGGATGGAATAGTAAAATTTGCAGAGGATTTCTATAAAATTCTATACAATAGTGATATGAGATATAATTTAACAATAAAAGCAATAAAACACCTGAGTTGGTACTAAAAGTAACAAGGGGAGAAATAACGAAAATATTAAAAGGCAAGAAAAGAGGCAAAGCATCAGCTTGAGAATATGACCTAACAATTGATTTAATAATCGATGGAGGAGTTTTTATGGTTGTAAAACACACTAAACGTTATACAAAATGTCTGCAAGAATGTTCTATACCTACATCTTGGAGAAACTTTATTATTATACTAATTCACATATGGGGAGACACAAAAGACCTGAAAAATCACTGCCTAATAAATATTTTCAAAGATCATATAAGGTCGAATAAAACGACAAGGCGTATTTAATCAACCAAGAGAGCAGGCATGTAATTAACCGGCTAATGGAAAAATCAACAAAGTATAACAAACCACTATGTATGGCATTTATAGATAACGAGAAAGCTTTTGATCTCGTTAAATCTTCAGCATTAATGAAAGCCCTTCAAAGATAAGAAATAGATGAATCTTATGTTAGAACACTTGAAGATATCTAAAAGGGAAGTACAACATCCGAAAAAAAAGACCCCATGTCCTAAATTATTCACAGTATGCCTAAAAGCAGTTTTTAAGAATTTAGATTTGGATAATGTAGGAATTAATATTAATGGGGAATACATTAACAACTTAAGATTTGCAGAGAACGCAGTTCTATTTAGTGAATCATGGGAGGAATTACAAAAGATGATCGAAGATTTCGATGGAGAAAGTAGAAATAAAAGATTGAAAATAATAAGATAGTGTTCATTGAAAATGCAGACAACAAATAAGGGTTGTGGACGAACTTTTAGAGATTGTTGAGGAATATACAGTAGGCTACGTACTTAGGACAGACCTTAGGTGTTTCCCCAGGACATGAAACTGAAATTAAAAGATGGTTAAGTATGTAATAGAGATTTTGGTAAATAAAATGAGATTATGAAATTTAAGAGGCCACTTTCTCTAAAAAGGAAAGTATTTGATTGAATGCCCCTACCAGTATTGACTTATGCCTCGGAAACTCGGAGCCTTATTAAAGCCTTAGAATATAAGCTAGTTACAACTCAGAAAGCTATGGAACAAATAATGATGTGAATAACACTAAGCGACAGAAAAAGAGCCACATAGATACGATAGAAAACTAAGGGGATATTCTTCCAACATGTAAGGAAAAGAAATGGACGGGGGCAGGCCATATAATAAGGACAGACAATAGCTGGACATTAGGAATAACTGAATGGGTCCCTAGAGTTGTAAATGTAGTGAGGGAAGGAAGAGAAGTCAATGGATTGACAAGCTAAGCAAATCTGAAAGTATAGACTGGCATAGAAATACCATAAATAGACGCGTGTGAAAGAACATGTCTGAGGCCTTAGTCCTGCAGTGGGCTTGGAATGGCTGACGATGGTATATATATATATATATATATATATATATATATATATATATATATGTGTGTGTGTGTGTGTGTGTGTGTGTGTGTGTAATAGAAGAGAGACTGTTTCCTCAAGAGTTGTGTTCTGGTCGGTGCTCATAATCCCGAGGCAGCCATTAATAAATAATCGTCAGAGAAGTTTTTGCCTGCTCCACTCATGCGCCAGTAACTGGGTGCATCGCAAATCTTTATTTAATTTTCATTGCCGGTCTCTGCATGCTCTGTCCAAATTTCGGTTAATCGTGTATGATGTTATTAAGGCTGTTCTGAGTTATAAGCATGACTGAAACAGGAGAAATTTCCTGGTGCCTTCTATACTTTTTATCATGATGCTTAAAATTCTTATTCGAATAATGATGTATTGGTGATTACTTCTTTTTTTTCATCTTCAGAGTAGTTATTTACGGATTGCTCCTCTATCATATATATATATATATATATATATATATATATATATATATATATATATATATATATATATATATATATATAAATGATATTTTTCGTCGGTTCTTTTTCTTGTTTTTTTTTTTATATGAGTTGTTTTCGTACCGGAGTTGAAAAGTCCAGGAAAGCTGTATAGAGAAAATTATGGAAAATTAGAATAGAACAGGTAATCCGTGAAAGTAGGTGTATGTCTGTCCTTTTAAGTGAGTGAGGCTTAAGATTACATTCATCACGGAATGATATATGAGGCAGAAAATTTGTGATGGTGGAAAGCGAGGAGACAACTCACTGGCTGACATACTCAGTATTGTTAGACCGGCAACAACAGACGCATAATAAATGGATGAGAAGTGTGGAAGCCCCGACTTTTCTTTGCCTGTAAGACGTGAGTGAAAAAGGATAAGATGTGTGAAGAAGGACTACTATTTTCTTTCTAATAAATATTTAACAAGGAAGAGGAGAAAACTTTCAATATATGAATTTGACCTTTGTCTTTTAAACTACTTTACTTTACGATCTCTTTTACACCTTAAAGGTTTATCAAACAGTTTTATTGCATATTCTCTGATATGGTACTTAATTTTCGAAGGATTACTTCAGTGGATTACAAAATTAAAAGAGTTGATTACTTTCTTGTGTTTAAGTGTGGATGAATGAGAAAAGTTTTTCTACTCATAGTTTTTTATTTTTATTTTATTTTCTTTATATATCTAGTTTCAGTGAAGCATAATGTTTTAAGAAACATTAGGTAATACTAAATGAAATATCAGTCATGTTTGTTATAGCAATAACTATTAGAATCCAAATATTCATTTCAGTTCAACCAAGGATTTCGACATTATAAAGAAAGTTGGATACCAATGCAATCCTTCTTTTATTCTTTATAATTTCGTGTGTTTAATGAATGTCATTGGAAAACCGAATAATATAAGTACAGTTACACAAAACCTGTAAAAAAACTTTCGTCTCCCGTGCTGCCTGTAAATTGCTTTTTTCGACGAATTCAGCACCAATCCAATCTTTTTCTCCAAACGATCACTTCACTTTAAGAACGGTTTTGGCTGATATGTTTAACAGTAAGTAAAGCGATAAATAACTGTCTTTTTCATTACTGTTTTTCTTTATAAAGACAAGGTACCGAGAAGAGATTTTTGTTGTCATCGGTGGAGAATGGGGAATGTCACTCCAGTGGACAAATGTCTTTGTGGTAGCTGCTGATTACTGCCCAAGTTCCATAACTCTAAAAGTTATCTAAAGTTCTTAACGTCTTTTAGCAGAAAGTTTAAATATTTTTAGCAAGGGATTTTTTTTTTATAGATTATTTTCTGTAACATGACAGTGGACAAGCAATGTATCAGAGAGAGAGAGAGAGAGAGAGAGAGAGAGAGAGAGAGAGAGAGAGAGAGAGAGAGAGAGAGAGTGTCTATCTCTATGGAAATCCAAAAATTGTACTACGAGTGCAAAGATATTGTTCATAATGGGTAATACAAGTATTTAGAAGGGAATACAGTAGCAAGAAAATATTTAGAGGACGCTATGAGTATCAATAGTTCTCGCAATTTAAATGAAGGAAAAAAGGTAAACTGTCTTTACGTCAGAATGAAAGAAAATGCTAGAATTAATGATAATAATATTCAAAGTTTTCTGTCCTTTATCAAGATCGATATTCATATCCCAATAGTTATAGAATAATCAAAAGTCATCCTTATTAACTCTCATATAAATGTAAGTGCAGATATATATATATATATATATATATATATATATATATATATATATATATATACACTATATATATTATACATATGTATGTATGTATATATATTATATACACATACATATCTATCTATCTATCTATCTATATATATATATATATATATATATATATATATATATATATATATATATAAAATGTGTGCACTGGATCAAAAGAAGTACATGGTGGTTTAGAAATACGTCAGGGCTGTTTGTTTAAGAGAATTCACAACTTACAGTGGTGAGCCAGAATTGATATATCAACAAAGTTGAAAGAAAGGCACAGTTACTAAAACCATTGTCTTGACCTTAGATATAAACTTCGTTAATCAGACTTTCGATGCAGAAAAGAATTTATAGTATAATGTGTTTTCAAATCTCCCCAAGCATTGTGATACTCTTCGAAATCAGTTATTAGTCTCGGTCGCAAGATTTCACACAAGAATTGTATTACAGTTTTTAAGGGCAAAGTCCAGTAACTACTACATTCGGAAAGATATACTAAAGGAAAAATGAACCTGGAGTATATGGCGATGCGGCTATCCTCTACCTAGAATTTCTTGCAGTACAAAATATATCAACGGTAGAGCAGCGAGATAAAGCATTAGCAATTAGCTTGTTGGTATCAGGACCCTGTGCCAGTCTGTCAGATGGATTGAAGATATCTAGAACTTGAATAAGATAGTAGGGAAGGACATTTAGACGAGAGTATGATAGCGAGGATTTAAAGCTAGTTGTCACGGTTTGTTATTCAGGGGGATTATGGTGTTCAGGTGTTCTAAACTGCTTATCATTTGAATTACTGAATATTATAATCTTAACATTATTTCATTCCCCATCCACGTCTCTCCTCTCATTATATATATATATATATATATATATATATATATATATATATATATATATATATATATATATATATATCATCATCATCATCATCATCATCATCAGCTCCTCCTACGCCTATTGAGCTTTTAATTCAATACGTCTCCATTCATAATCTTTTACTTCGCGCTTCATAGTCCTCAGCCATGTAGGCCTGGGTCTTCCAACTCTTCTAGTACCTTGTGAAGCCGAGCTGAACGTTTGGTGAACTAGTCTTTCTTGGGGAGTGCGAAGAGCTTGCCTAAACTATCTCTATCTACCCCTCATCTCGATCTCATCCACATATGGCACTAGAGTAATCTCTCATATAGTTTCATTTCTTATCATGTCTTGCGATTAACCCCTAATATCCTTCTGAGGATTTTGTTCTCAAATCTACTAAATGTATTGGAGATTGCTTCATTGTCATACCATGACTCATGTCCATAGAGTAACACTGATCTCACTAAACTGATATATACTCTGATTTTTATATGTAATTTCAGGTGATTTGATTTCCAAATTTTACTTAACCTAGCCATGGTCTGATTTGCTTTTTTTAATCTTTCAGTAAACTAATTCTAGAGACCCTGTATTGTAGATCGTACTTCCCAAATACTTAAATGATTCTACCTCATTAATTCTTTCTCCTTCCAAAGATATTTCATCTTCCATTGCATACTCCATGCTCATCATCTCTCTCTTCTATTTATCTTCAGACCAACCTCATGTGATATTTCATGCATTCTGGTAAGCAAGCATTGCAAATACTGTGGTGTTCTGCTAACAAGGACAGCATCATCAGCATCCTCTAGGTCTGCGAAATTCCTATCACCAATCCAGTCCAATTCTTCTCCACCATCTGTTTTACGCATTACAAAATCCATGAGAAGTATAAACAATAAAAGTGACAACATATTCCCTTGGAGTACTCCGCTGTTCACTGGAAATTCATTTGATAGGACTCCATTAACATTAATTTTGCACTTTCTATGCTCATGAACAGACTTGATCTAATATTCATATTTAAGAGGAATTCCTTAATAATGCAGGACTTTCGACAAAATTGGTCGGTACACGCTATCAAAGTCCACAAAGGCCATCAAAAGGGGATTTCTATATTCTACTCATTGGTGTACAACATGTCTCAAAATTAAAATTTGGTCAGGGCAAGTTCTACCTTTTCTAAATCCTGCTTGTTCACCTCTCAGCTTTTCATCAATCTTTCTATCCAGTCTCTTCAGAATAAGCCTACTATATATTTTCATAACAACTGATGTAAGTGTGATGCCTCTGTAATTATCGCAATCAGTCAGGTCTCCTTTTTTGCTATTTTCACCAACACTCCTAATTCCCAGTCATCAGGTTTTGCCTCTTCATACCACATTCTACAAAATAATCTTGTAAGTAGTCGGGGAGTCACTTCAATTTCCGCTAGTATCATCTCGGTAGTTAATCCATCGTATCCAGGGGTTTTCCATCTCTTTAGTGTTATGAAGATAGCTTTGACTTAAAACACAGTGAATTCATTCATGGGCACATCAAGGTTGTCATAAACTTCAGGTATATCAATCAAATTATTCCCTTCATATCTCCTATTCATGACCTCACTAAAGTGTTCCATCCAACGTTGTCTTCCTTCATCATCTGTTGTTATAATAGATCCATCTCTCTTTTTGATGGGTATATGCTTCTTCTTCTTTGCTCCAGTTGAGATTTCATTAATAATTCTATGAGCAATTCTTACACCAGATCCACTTCCTGAATTCATAGCTTTGTCAGCCTCATCTTCAGTACTGTCTAAACATTCCCTCCAGTCATTCATGGCTTTTATTTTGCACCCACTATCAATACTGGAATGTTTAGCATGCTCTACCTTGTAATTTTCATTACTTCCTCGAAAACATTCAACAATCAATTTACTGTCTATGCCCCCTTTTTAGAGTATCCCAATTATCAATTGATATCCATGGCTTTCTCCTTGTAACTGTGTGTCGCAAGACTTCACTACAAACTGATTGATATATGCTCTTAATATCATACCATTCTTCATTAATTGTCTGTGCTTCGTGTCCTAAAGTCTCTAAGACTGCAAAACGATTCCTACATTCAATTGCAAATGTTTCTCTGTGCTCTTCTTCTAAAAGCTTAGTTGCATTAAACCAAGGTATTCTATCTACCTTTCTGTTGGGTGCTTTCAGTTTTAATTTCAGTGGGGCAATGAGGAGCTGGTGATCATTACCAATATCTGCACCTCTATAGCTTCTTACATTTCTCAGTCCCCCTTCTCTCTTTATTCAAAGTTTTTTCAAAGAATAATAGCCTTGTAGCCTTGTCATTGATTACTCAATAATCTGATCTTTTGAACAACCCTAGTAATTTTATTACTAAAAACCTTGAGCAGTTTGTGTGTTATCAGTATATATATATATATATATATATATATATATATATATATATATATATATATATGTTATTATCGGAGATATCTTCATTGTTAAAAGCTGTTGGGACATCCTAAAAAAACAAATATTTTAAGATACCAAGGCAAAACAATCGGCATTGTAAGGTGTGGTAAATAGCTCCGCTAGAAAGACATTCTTTAGCCTTGAATAGCGCCATAGCCTCTTTACCATGGTGTTCCACTGACTTGTGATAGAGTTCTCTTTCTTAAGGGTACACTCAGGCACACTATTCTGGTGGTTTATCAAGAGGTTATCTTTGCCTTATCTGTTTCTTTATCTTCCTCATAAGTATTCATTTTCAAAATCATCCTTACTGTCCTCTCTTCGGTTGAAATGGCTATCCTGGAGTGTGCTTGCCCTTGCATGGTGTGCCGGCTCCGCCATGTTGACCAATTTTATCTGGCATTTTATCTTTACTTTATGGGTTGTATCAGTTATGTTATATAAATTCCTGTAAATATTGTTTTTATTATAATTATTCATGAGCTAATTTTTAAGTATAATGAACCTTTCCATTGCTTTTAATACTTATAATGTTTAGTGATAATGAGTGAAATCCGGGACTAGTATGTCCTAGACTTCACCAGTGCCGTCTGATATCTTGTAATATTTGTGGTCTGAATGCCAATATTCAAGTCCTTACAGTTGGCTGCAGACAGTATGATATTGCTTTATGCTCAGAAACATTGGTTTCTCAAATGAGGCACTCATCTGAGCTCGTTATTATTGGTTTTGAGAAGCCAATAATTTTGAAACAGGATGCAATTCCTAGGGCTAGGCAGTGTATATTAGGAATGAGTATCCTGGTTCAAATAAGTCATGCTAGGTAATAAAAGTTTGAGTAAGGCATGATAACTTTTAAATGTGTTCGATTATCCATTTACCAATATGGCTAAAATACAAGATGATAGATAGGCCCCTTTTGTTTTTGTTGGTGATTTCAATGCCTACCATAGGGGGTGGTTAAATTCTGTTTCTCCTATTGGTTGCCGTGGACTAAGAGCTTTAGAGTTTGCACAGCAATAATAAGTGAAACTACTCACAGGGCTGGTAACTGCCTACACTGACTCCCTTGGCATTATAACAAGTATGGTTGTTTCTCCAGTTGAGACATCTGATTGTTGTTGGAGTAGTATAGCCAACACTTGTTGTTGGCACGGGCCTTTCCCTTGGTTGGCCCGTAGCCATCTGATCATGCTTTAATTTCATTAGTGGTGAAGACTGAGCAGCCTGTCCCTGTTGTATCAAATTCATGTAAAATTTATCTAAAACCTTGTGTAGACTTGAATGGAATTTTGAGGGAATTTTTAAAACTGAATTGGTCACAATTGTATAATTGGGTTAAGCCTGTTATTCTTTTGAATGATAATCTAGTCAACATAATTGATAGGCATATCCCTTCTTGTATTCTAAAGTACCGAGTGAAAGACAAACCTTGGTTCAATGACGATTGTAGACATTTTTATTTGGAGAAGCAGGAGTCCTGTCATCTTTGTAAGTTAACATATCAGATTTGACTTAGAATAACTATACTCAGCCAAAAGCTTTTGCTCATAGAGTTCATGCTTCAAATAAAAGTAACTGAAAAGGAATACAATTTAACCATAAAATAATTCCTTTCTAATACAACCCAGGATCATGAATGTGTCTGCACTTTGGTGAAGACGTAACTATTCCTCCTTTATTTAAGGCAGATGGCTCTACCAATCACTGTCCAAAGGAAAAGGCAATCCTTTTGGCTTATGTGTTTGACAATAAGCAGTGTAATGAGAAACTTGATCTTCCTCATCCCTATTTGCCTCTGGCTAAACTAAGTACTTTAGCTTTTCAGTCTCGTGAAATTAAAGGTTTTGTGATGCTTATGGTCTAGACCCAAATGGTAATTTTCTTTTTTTATATTATTATTATTATTATTATTATTATTATTATTATTATTATTATTATTAATTGGTAAGCTACAACCCTAGTTGAAAAATCAGGATGCTATAAGCCCAGGCGCTCCAAGAGGGAAAGTAGCCCAATGAGGAAAGGAAACAAGGAAAAATAAAATATTTTAAGAACATCAACAGCATTAGAAAAAATATTTCCTATATAAACTATAAACACTTTAACAAAACAAGGGAAAGAGAGATAAGATAAAAGTGTACCATCAAGCAAGAGAACTCTAACCCAAGGCAGTGGGAGACCATGGTACAGAGGCTATGGCACTATCCAAGACTAGAGAATAATGGTTTGCATTTGGAGTGTCCTTCTCCTAGAAAAGCTGCTTACCATAGCTAAAGTGTCTCTTTTACCCATACCAAGAGGAAAGTGGCCACTGAACAATTACAGTGCAGTAGTTAACTCCTTGAAAGAAGAAGAATTTTTAGTTAATCTCAGTGTTGTCAGATGTATGAGGACAAAGGAGAATCTGTAAAGAATAGGCCAGACTATTCGGTGTATGTATAGGCAAAGGGAAAATGAACTGTAACAAGAGAGAAGGATCCAATGTATTGCTCTCTAGCGACAGTATCTCAACTGGTGCCGGGAGCTGGTGCCCTGGCCAACCTACTAACTATGAAGACTGCAGGTTTCTTACCTCTCAAGTTGTCTGTTATTTTCTGCAATGTAGTAAGGAGAGGCTCTTTTAGCACTTGTTGGAGAATTGGTAATGACTCCATTATTTAAATATGCTTGTGGTATCTCAAGACCGTGTGATCATTGCCCAATTTTCATAGCTCTCATATTATTTGAAATTTTTCAACGTCTTTTGAAAATTGTCTAAATAGGTTTGCCGAAGGTATTCATCTATTTCCTAGTTTGCAATATATCATTCGTAAAGGCCTTGGAGAATGGGATGCCTTTCTTATAATATCCAATGCTGTACAGAAATCCCTTGATTGTTTTCAGGAAGTTTATATGATTGACCTTGATTTTAGGGCTGCCTTTGAGCATGTTAATCGTGAGGCCCTTATTTTCAAAATCAAACAAATGGGAATTGGTGGGTCCTTTCTAATCATTATTATTGATTTTTCGAGTAAATGATCACAATGAGTTGTTGTTGATGGGCACTATAGTGAGTATAGGCCTTGAAAACAAGCTCGTCGCATATGTAGACGATGCTACACTCTTTGAGCCAGTTCCACCTTCTGAATGTAGATATGTGGTGGCTGAACTCCTTATTAGAGATTTAGGTAAAATTAATGCATGATGCAAATTATGTGGCATGAAGTTGAACCCTAACAAGACTCAAAGTATGGTTGTAAGTACGTCGAGGACTGTGGGTCCTCAACTTCCGGACTTCAGCTACGATAATTCCTTTAAACTTTATATGACTCTTTTAGAATTCTAGAGGTAATTCTTGAGATAGAAAATTTACTTTTGAGAAACAAATTCAATATGTTTCTTTTTCTATAGCATAGAAAATGGCTTATTGGGAAAGTCTTGTAAGATTTTCGGTGATCAAAATGTTCTAAAGAAGCGTTTTAATTCTTTTATTCTTTTTATTTCGAGTATTGTTCTCCTGTGTAGTCTTCAGCTTTATGATTTCATCTTAATTTGTTGGACAGGAACTTACGGTCAATTAGGTTTCTTATTTCTTATCTACAGTAGATGTTGATCTCTGCCACCGTTGTTCAATTAGTTCGTTATGCATGTTGCATAATATTTATCATAATTTTGACCATCCTTTGCACGTTTCCAGACAGTTCCATCCTGTTCGTAATACTAGGAATGCAGTTACTTCTAATTGTCATGGCTTTTCCATCATGTGGCTCAATACTACTTATTATTTTAGAAGTTTTATTCCAGATGGGACCAAGTTGTGGAATGACCTTCCTAATCAGGTGGTTGAATCGGTGGAACTCGAAAAGTCCAAACTTATAGCGAATGTGTTCATGTTGAACTGGCTGACATAGGTCTCTTATAGTTCATATATGAAAGATCTATTTAAATGTTGTTACTCTTCTTAAAATATGTTATTTTAATAGTTCATTACTTCTCTTGTAGTTTATTTCCTTTCCTCACTGGGGTATCTTCCCCTTCTGTACCCCTTTGGCTTGTAGGATTTAGCTTTTCCAACTTAGGTTGTAGCTTAGCTAGTAATAATAATAATAATAATAATAATAATAATAATAATAATAATAATAATAATAACAAAGCAATCAGATATTTCAGACCTCCGCCAATGAATATTGCCAACATTTAACTAAAGTCGACGGACATCCCCTTCCACTTTTCATATGTTGACTGTACAGTAGATGGTAAATAAGTACAATTTTGATTCAGAATCGTGATTTTGATCCGTACCACCTCCAAAATTTCATTGTCTCTTCTGAGGCATAATATCTATCCATTGTTAATATTTGGCGAAAATCCAATGTTTCAATTAGTTTTAACTGAATCTTTAAAATCGTGATAAATACAAATCCGGATCTAGAAGCCGGAGCCGTTACTGAATCATCCCCAAAAGTTGATTGAGTCGTCCATGACCTAATATCTATCTGTGGGGGAAAGTTCGTCAAAATCCGTTAATTTCTATTGACGTACTTTTTAAAAATAAGAAAAATTCAAATCCTGATACAAATCCGGATCCGGCTCCGCATAATATCCAAAAGTTAATTTAGGTGTCCATGGCCTAAGGTATATCTGTGGTGGAAATTTTGTCAAAATTCGTCAATTTGTTTTGACGTAATCTTTGAAATTGTGAAAAAAGATCCGGATCATCTCCAAAATTTAATGGGGTCGTCCATGACCTAACATCTATCTGTGATGCAAATTTCGTCAAAATCCGTGGTGTAATTTTGACGTAATCCTGTCCCCAGTCACACAGACAAGTAAATAAATAAAGAAACCGGCTCAAAAATATAACCTCTTTTGAATAAGTGACAATGAATATACAGAAAAGTAGAGGAACAATACTAAACTTTTGAAGTAAGGACTTTGGCTTTTATTGCATTATTTTTCTTAATTTTTTATTTTTTTTGCTTGTAATCCAGTAATCCTGGATTATTCTTTTTTCTTTAATTCGATTTTCTTGGGTCGTTGAGCAGCTGACCCCAGCGCGTCCCCTTTTATATATAAATACAATGTTCTTGTATTTTGATTTTTAATGTGAGTCGGATGATATCGATAACAAGACGAAGGTACTAACTCCAATCAAGTGTTTTCTCTTCTCATTTCGTGGTTATTGTACGTATTTTATGCTCATCACGCTTGAGCTGTGATTCCTTCACACACGTGTGTGTGTGTATATATATATATATATATATATATATATATATATATATATATATATATATATATACATATATATATAAATATATATATATATATATATATATATATATATATATATATATATGTATATATATATATATATATATATATATATATATATATATATATATATATATATATATATATCTCAAACCTACCTGCCTCCATAATTAAGTTTATGTGTATGTTGCATGACAAGGAAATGTATTGATTTGTGTGTGCATTATTCACATTTCATAAACCGCTAGAGATTTATGGGATCCTTTGACTAGCCAGGCAGTACTACATTGGATCCCTCTCTCTGGTTACGGTTCATTTTCCCTTTGGCTATACATACACCGAATAGATAGGCTTATTCTTTACATACTCTCCTCTCTCCTCATACACCTGACAATACTGAGACAACCAAACAATTCTTCTTCACCCAAGGGGTTACTGCACGTCTTTGATCAGTAGCGACTTTCCTCTAGGTAAGGGTAGAAGAGACTCTTTAGCTAGGATAAGCAGATCTTCTAGGAGGACACTCCAAAATCACACCATTGTTCTCTAGTCTTGGGTAGTGCCATAGCTTCTGTACCATGGTCTTCCACTGTCTTGGGTTAGAGTTCTTTTGCTTGAGAGTACACTCGGACACACTATTCTATCTTATTTATCTTCCTCTTGTTTTGTTAAAGTTTTTATAGTTTATATAAGAGATATTTTTTTGATGTTACTGTTCTTATAATATTTTATTTCTTCTTGTTTCCTGTCCTCACTGGGCTATTTTCACTGTTTGAGCCCCTGAGCTTATAGCATCCTGCTTTTCCAACCAGGGTTGTAGCTTAACAAGTAATGAAAATAATAATAATGATAATAATAATCCATATTTATTATATACGTGGTTTTTGCCTTTGAGGATCCAACCCTTCCTAAATTATTGAGGTATAATTCAGTTCTTTAGTAGATGTTATCCTTGCAATGCATATGATCACTTGAATTTGAATAATTTATTTTTCTGTATGGTTTATTAGTTCACTCTTATTGACCACAGGTTTGAAGGCATTTCCTTACAACGAAAATTTTGTATGACAATTCTTTAAAAAGTAAGTATTATCGTTATAGAAATATCTATTGATAAAGGTATGTTGGTTTTATGTACAAGTCATACATTGAATAATTATTCAATGTTTTAGATTTATTGAATAATTTTCTTCTGTTTCTAACTGCAATTATATCGACTTAAACTTGAAAATATCACTCTTGTACATGTGGGTCTTGTGTATATGCATTAATGAGTTAAGGAGTAAGAGTTTAGACACGATGAGCTCAGAGATACCGGTATTTATATTAAATATCAACCGATAGATAGTTATGCAACTTGACGGTGGGTGTGGTGCTGTTTCCAAAAAGTAATATGCAATTCATGACACATTTTTGGTCTTCTTGTTTAGGGAATATTGATCATTTGCTAATATAACAATGAAAACAAAACTAACTGATCTTATAAATTTAACGAAGGTTATGCTCTGGGGTCCGTAAATTTTGATTTGCCCTCTTGAATAAGTACAGGAATTCGTTCAGTGTACTCGAGAATTCAAGTGCATTATTAAGAACCACCAAATACGCTTACGTGATTCCATCTTGGATCATCTACTTCTTGCATCTTACATCTCAAGGCTAAGAAAGTATTTTATCTCTCTCTCTCTCTCTCTCTCTCTCTCTCTCTCTCTCTCTCTCTCTCTCTCTCTCTCTCTCTCTCTCTCTCGTTCTCAATACTTGTGCCTGATCTAAAAGATAGATGGTGTGTTGAGTTTGGAAAAATGAGCTCATGTGTAATATTTAGTATTTATCGTCAAATAATTTTATAACTTTCTTACTCCTTTTATTAAATAGTTTATCTGTAGAATTGCAGTTGATCATCTGATGCAATAGACTGCTATAAAGCTACACAAGGCAAATCATCGCCACATTCATTGGTGTATTGGTTTATTTTATATCTTAGTAATTGCTTAATTTACAAAGGTAATTATATACACACATTATATATATATATATATATATATATATATATATATATATATATATATATATACACATATACATACATATATATATATATATATATGTATGTATATATATATATATATATATATATATATATATATATATATATATATATATATATATATATGGACGAGCTTCTGGAGATTATCAATGAATAGACGTACTTAGGATAGACATTAAGTGTTTCCAAATGTCACGAGACCGAAATTAAAAGGAGGATAAGCATGGGATGGAGAGCATTTGTTAAACAATATGAGATTATTAAACATAAAATACCACTTCTCTAAAAAGAAAATTATTTAATGAGATAGTCTTATTAACTTATGCATCAGAAACTTGGAGCCTTACTAAAGCCTTAGAACATAAGCTAGCTACAATTCCAAGAGCTCTGGTAAAAATTATTATGGGAATAACACCAAGAGACAGAAAGAAAGCAGCATGGATACGAGAGCAAACTTAAGTAGAGGATATTCTAACAAATTGTAAGAAAAATAAATGGGCATGGGCAGGACATATAATGAGAATAACAGACAATACGTGGACATTAAGAATAACAGAATAGGTCCCTGTATAAGAAGATCATGAAGGAAAAGAAGACGATGGATCTTCGAACTGAGGAAGTTTATGGGCCGGGACTGGCACAGAGTGGCCTTAAACAGACCCAACCGGAAGGACATGTCTGAGGCCTTCGTTCTGCTGTGGACTAGTAACAGCTAATTATAATGATGATGATTATATATATATGTATATATATACAGTATATACAGTATATATATATATATATATATATATATATATATATACAGTATATATATATATATATATATATATATATATATATATATATATATATATATATATATATATATATATATATATAAAGTTAGTAGGTTGGCCAGGGCACCAGCTAAAGAGTTATGGGGTCCTTTGACTGGTCAGCCAGTTCTGCAGTGGATGCTTCTCTCTGGTTACGGTTCCTTCCAGTTTGCCTACACATACACCGAATAGTCTGGCCTAATCTTTACAGATTCTCCTCTATTCTCATACACTTGACAACACTGAGATTACCAAACAATTCTTCTTCACTCAAGGGGTTAACTATTGCACTCTAATTGTTCAGTGGCTACTTTCTTCTTGGTAAGGGTAGAAGAGACTCTTTAGCTATGGTAAGCAGCTCTTCTAGGAGAAGGACACTCCAAAATCAAACCATTGTTCTCTAGTCGTGTGTAGTGCCATAGCCTCTGTACCATGGTCTTCCACTGTCTTGGGTTAGAGTTCTCTTGCATGAGGATACACTCAGGCATACTATTCTATTTAATTTCTCTTCCTCTTGTTTTGTTAAGGTTTTTATAGTGTATATAGGAAATATTTATTTTAATGTTGTTATTGTTCTTAAATTAATTTTTTTTCCTTATTTCCTTTCCTCACTTGGGTATATTCCCTGTTTGGGCCCCTGGGCTTATAGCATCCTGCTTTTCCAACTAGGGTTGTAGCTTAGCAAATGATATATATATATATATATATATATATATATATATATATATATGTGTGTGTGTGTGTGTGTGTGTGTGTGTTTGTGTTTGCATGTGTGTATGTGTGTGTGTCTGTCTGTTTCTGTCTTAATTTTTGTTTTCGATATATATTGTGAGGATATGACGGGTTTTGCGTTATGTTAGAAAGTTGAATAACATTTAACCATTTGGGTAACAATGCTGGTTACATCTTATTTTTTACGGAAAGATAACATATAACGCATAGCATTTAGTAAGTATGCTAATTAGCTTGAGTTAGGATTACGATCTATGTTTTTTGCGTCGTCAAGTCCATTACCTGTTTCCACTAATAATTCTTTAGTTTAGGGCTTCAAAGCATGAGCTGTATGTTAAAGGAAGTCTAGTATTCTAAACCTGTGGGTTAAGTTGAACGTATTTATATTTTCTTTTTTTATCAATTGTGTCATCTCAAAATTGTAAGGTTCAAGTTCTTCACGAGTAGCTACATCTCTCTCTCTCTCTCTCTCTCTCTCGAAGAAGAAGAAGAAGAAGAAGAAGAAGAAGAACAGAAAGAATAGCAATATTGATATAATAAACAAAGAAGTTGTCATAATGCTTACAGAGTATTTTTAGATTCAGTGCATTGTGACGGGCTGAGAGAAGGTTGTGACTCAAAGGCAGGATGACAGCAACTGAGTAAACTTTATTACGGAACATCCGTTTATATATACATAAACTCCAGGCAAAAAGGGCATACAAAACATAACAGGCAATTTCATGTTCAACCGACAAGCTCACCGATTAACAGTTAACGGTAAGAAAAACAGACATGTTATTTCAGGTTCCTATCAGTGCGAGGGGAGACCGAAGATACAAGCATAATACATACAAAAAATGAAATGTTGTTGCTATGTACGATCGTGTGACACATGCTTGGTACAGCATTGTTCATCGATTGCTTTAGGTTCTTCAGAGAGAGAGAGAGAGAGAGAGAGAGAGAGAGAGAGAGAGAGAGAGAGAGAGCCCTTATCCCACTTTAATAAGTTTTTAAACCCAGCCAAGAAACCGTCTGATCTATCTTACTATTCTTATGTGACCAAAGTCTCCTCTTCTTAAGAAGTTCCATGCTATTATCCAATAGTGTATTTTTCATTACCAGAATAACAGTTGATTTTTTTCGTCACTCCGGGAGACTTTGTGGATTTCCTTTTTCTTTAGGTGTCTTTAAATAACTTGGTCTCGATGCTGTGTGATATGCCGCAAATACTGCATTTATGATAATGGTGCGGCGCCCCAGTTGGAGATGCTTAGAAGCTATGTGAGACTGGTTCTTTACGTGCTTGTTACTCTCTGCGTTTTCCGATTTCGAAGTTAAATTTGCATTTGCATATCTATGCCTTGAAATATTTATATCCTTCCGTTATTCTTATTAGCAGGAAATATTTAAGCGACATTGCTATTTTTATGCAGTTAGATTCAACAAAAATGTTAAATTTTCATTGAAAATTTAATTTAAATATTTCCAACATTATTGTGCTATATTTATATGCAATAGGCAACCTATGGCAGGCAATAGGGAATGAAGTCATGTGAAAAGTCCTAATCAGTAGAAACCTTATAGAGTCAAGCGATTTTGATCTTCACTTTTGACAGCCTTCTGCCGTACAACTTCCACGATCTTCCTACTTAACCCCTCTTTATCCTAATTTCTTCCATTTTTAAGGTATCAGACTCTTACGAATCAAGAGCTAATAAAACGGTTGCACAGTTGATTTTATATACTCTTAGAATCGCTCTCTCTCTCTCTCTCTCTCTCTCTCTCTCTCTCTCTCTCTCTCTCTCTCTCTCTCTCTCTCTCTCTCTCTCTCATATGTTTCTTTTTTTAGAACTGTCGTGTATCATCTTCTTATTAGAGGGTTAGTAGTCATGTTGAGGGGTCGAGATTTATCAGACATGCGATATGATAGATGGATAGGAAGATATTTTTATGCCATGAGGCATAGCGAATCTAAATTATGCTTTTTCCATGTCTGTAAGGACTCGATATAGATATTGGATCAGTTACGGTAAGTTTTCATGTGAAAGTTTCTAAGTGGTTACAAATTACCATATTTTTATAATAACTTAGCAATAGTGATATTGATATTTTAAATTTAGTTTATTCCATATGTGCTTAAATACGATATTAAATAGGAGCGTACATAGCCCCAACTGTGCTCCAAACTGGCCATTATAACTATGCTAACAGCATATGAAATATCCCGAAGAACCAGAGAATTATATATACTATCTTGCGCTAATAGTTAAAATGGGTGCTGCTTATGTAGTCTCACAATGAAACTGTAAAAGGACGCTTATCTGTCTATAAAGAAATGATGTAAGATTCTAACTGTCAAGACTTCATGCGGTATCAGTTTTCTATATTTCATTATCAACTTAAAATTATTCACTTATAATCAACTGAGAGAGAGAGAGAGAGAGAGAGAGAGAGAGAGAGAGAGAGAGAGAGAGAGAGAGAGAGAGAGAGAGAGAGTGTTCCATTCAACTGGTAAGAAATAGCAGCGGCTATAATGCATTGGTATGATTATGTAATGTAAAGGAGAATGCTAGGCAACCTCATCTGAGATATGGTCATGTAATAAGAAGGAAGTGGAACCAATCAAGAGGGCCAAAAACATGCCAGTGATGATGATGATGGGGATGATGGTGATGATGATGAGGATGATAATGATGATGATGATGAGTAGGGGTAGGAGGAGGAGTGTGGGTCGGATCAGATGGGGTGGGTGTTGTGAGGATGTCTATGGGTGAGGTGGGACTTGGGGAAGAAACTGCAAGGAATAGAACTAAATGATTAAATTTGACGCGAACAGCCATCCCTGTAATTCTGTGGGATTAATAGGGCCGAAAGAAGAAGGAGAAGAAGGATAAGATGCATTGTTGTGCAAAACTCTATAAGCGAGGATGCATTCGAACATAGCTCTTGATAATAGGCATAGGTCTTTATAAAATAAGAGTCCGGATAAGAATTTCAGGTTACTCAAGAGTGCAAATCAGCGGGTATCATTAATCATGAAAAAAACTTGTGATAGTTGTAATAGATATGTTTCCAGAATATTGTTTAGTTTCCTTCGTACTTTGTCGGTGACATACTTTCATTGCTTTAACGAAATAATCAACCAAGCAGCACAGTTGGCATTTGAAGTAAACGATTCTTACTGATCTGTTATTGCCGCTAGAGTCCTCTGGGGGATCCTCCCAATAGACACCTACGATTCTTGCCTGGAGGATTTACAGTAAAGTTACAACATGAAAACAAGACAGCGCTCAGACCTCAAACTCCCGTCAATGCTGAGTTATACACTTCTAAAAGATCAACTTCCCCCAAATGTCACAGCCTTATATCTCCCAAAACTTGATAAAATGTTAGGCGACTTACACACTACTTCTTACATAAGTTTCTAAATAAATACTAAAAATCCAAATTGCACCAGAGTAAAACGTTAATCATCAGGGACAAGTCAGTGGCGTCGCAAGGGCTCTTGGCGCCCAGGGACAAAGTCTGTCATGGCGCCCCCAAAGGTAAGGGAGAGAGCTCTTTTCATCTGAGCATTAGTTTTAGCTTGAAAATGTTTGTCGGCCTTTTTTTCAGATGTATTGTTTTGAAAAAAAAAAAAAATTGCTTAATAGAAATGTCTGGGAATGAAAGAATACAAAA
>NC_090752.1:19265088-19300088 GCF_036898095.1 Palaemon carinicauda
GTCCATGACCGATTTCACCACCTTATTTATAAACTCGAGACCATTATCACTTATCAAAATTTTCGGACAACCAAACCTAGTAATGAAAGAGCACAGCGCCAGGGCTAATGAATTTGCCGATTTATCCAACATTGCGTAAGTATGAGTGTACCGAGTAAATGCATCCACAAATATATATACTTATGTTGTGTTAAACAAATAGGAAATGGTCCTACCACATCCATGTGCACTCTATAAAATTTAATAGGGATCACAGGCCACTTTTTGGCTTCCGGTACAGTGTTTTTATGTTCTTTGAAACAGTTACAAGCATGACAACCTTTTATGTAATTCTCTATAGATTTTTTAATTCCTAACCAAAAAGAAGGATTCACATGCTCTCCTTAATGTTCTATCAATCCCTAAATGCCCTGCATACGGACTTGCATGTACAATGTGGATGGTTCGATAAATTAAACAGGGAGGAAGAACTAACTGTGCACAAAATTCCCCTTCCCTCTTCTTGTGAGCACAATATAAGATATAATTTCCTATAAAAAGATTCTCACGAGGCACATTCAGAAATGATGGATAACTCTCAGTTTCCCCTTTAATCACTGCTCGCACTCTTTCCATCCATTCCTCTTTTTTCTGTCCCTCTCGGACTTCTTTTATGTCCCATCCTCCCTAGTCAATCAAACTTGCATCATCAGGGCATTCATTCTGGACACCCCTGGTCATGTCTTTGGTCACCTACATAGCTTCACCATTGCTGCTCTCTCTCTCTCTCTCTCTCTCTCTCTCTCTCTTCTCTCTCTCTCTCTCTCTCTCTCAACCCGTCTTCTGACTGCTTGTCGGGAGAATTTACATCCCGTTCTCTATTTCGATGTGGGTCTTCAATATTTTGGTTACAAGCTTCGTTCCTCTTAATACTGCACCTCTAGAGAGAGCATCAGCTACCTTGTTAGCTTTACATTCTATGAGGTGAAAACCCTTTATATTAAATTCTAATAATCTCTCAATCCATCTCGCTTGTTGAGAGGTCAAATCATTTTTATAACACAAATCATGTAAGGGGCGATGATCACTTTGCAACTCAATCGACTGACCTAATAAAAAGAATTGATGCCTCCTCCATAGAACCCAAAGAATAGCCAAAGCCTCTCGATCGAATGTACTACAATTCTTTTTTGCTTCTTTTAATGCCTGGGAAGCAAAACAAATGGGTCACTCTCACCCTTTATCATCTCGTTGAGAAACTACACCATCAATAGCTATGCTACTCGCATCTTTTGTCACTAAAAACAGTCGATCAAATCTAGCATATGCGAGTAATTCATTGCTAGTTAGGGCAGCTTTCAAATGGTTAAAGGCCCTTTCGTCTTCCCCTCCCCAATTTATTAATTTTTGTTTCTTTAAAGCATCTCAGGGTCTCGCTATCTCTCCAAAACCTCTTATGAATTTACGGTAATACGCAGCGAGCCCTAGGAATTCAGCTACTTCCTTAGAGTTACGTGGCCTGTGGAAATCTCTAATAGCCGCTACTTTACTGGGGCAGGGTTGGATACTTTATGGGGTTATTTTGTGACCTGAAAATTCTGCCTGATTACAGAAAAATTTGCACTTTGACAAATTTATTTTCATACCATTACGTCGCAATGCTTCTAAAACTTTACAAATATTATTATGTTCTTCGCCCTTTTTCTCTGTAATTATGATATCGTCTAAATAAACAAGAACATTATGGCAAATTAAGGAGACAAAACCACCCTCATTACTCTAGAGAAATAACTTGGAGCATTTTTAACACTGAAAGGAAGAAAATTGAACTGAAATAATTGTATGCCAGCTATAAATGCCGTTTTACATTTACTGTCTTCCTGAATGGGTATTTGATAGTATCCTGATTTTAAATCAACAGTTGTAAAATATTTATCCCGTACCTTCACAAGTAATTCTTTGATCAACGGCAATGGAAATGCATTATCCTAAGTGACTGCATTCAACTTCCTATACTCAACACACAATCTTACCAAGCCATCCTTTTCCTAACAGCTACAATTGGAGAAGCCCAGGGGGATTCGCTCTCCTCGATTATCCCTTGTTCCCTTTATTTATTAATTTCCCTTTCTATCTCTCCCTGGAAATGAATGGATACCTTATAAGGCCTTGACCTGATCGGCTCTGCCTGCCCAATTTCAATGCTAAAGGGAAATCGATCAATCCTCCCGGGTGGCTCATCTCCAATTGCAATTAGATCGGAATAATTATTGACAATATCACTAACTACAGGTAGATATTCTGACGGACATAGTTTTCGTGCTTGCATAATCAAATTCTGAGTGCGTTCGTTTGTGCAGGCTGGAGTTTTGGCTCGCAACATTCCATTATAAGCAACTTCACATAACTAATTCACACACAGAATCACTTCCTAATACAACTCTTTTATGTGACAAATTAACTATCGTTATATCAGCTCTGTTCTCTTTTATTTCTGTCAAGCCCTCTAATATCATATGGGCCCAATTGTCATGGGGTTTAACAACGACCTTGGTTCCTTCCGGAAGAGGGTGACAGCTGTTACCTTAATTACATGTCTCTGTGAGGCCGCAAATGCATTTATTCTCTCATGACTTTCTATCGGCAAAATATACCCTCCTGCTTTTACTGTTATTGTATCTTTTCCCCCCAAAATGCTCATTTGTTTATTACAGATAAAATCAATTCCTAAAATAGCCTCGATTCCTGGAATTCCCAAGGTGGTCAAGACAATAATATCATGTGTAAACTTCACAGATCCCACCTTAAAGTTGATGATTGTTGTATGGTTTATGCGTAGTTTGTTTTCTCCTGGAGTGTCGAGGACAATGGAGGCCGCTGGCTGTAGTGGGTTTGAGGAGAATATTTTTTCAATCAGTGAAACGCTGGCTCCTTTGTCAATCAGCGCTCGAATGGATTTATCTGGCAGGTTAATCCTAATTGCTAACATTCCTAGGCGGCCATTACGAGATATGGGGCACGGGCCAATGTCCTCAGCTACAATTCCGCTGCTCTCTAGTGCTGCGGGGGTGAGGTCGGGGGTACCGATGGAGGTCTCAGTGCCTGTTCTGTCACTTCCGACACCACTGCTTCCTCGGCTACTGCTTGTAATGGCATGCGGGGGGGGGGGGGGGGGGGGGGGGGGGGGGCATCGAACTCTCTCGTCTCCTTCTTCCTCTGTTTCCTTTCCCTCGGATGTTGGGCGGGAGGAGGTGTACGTGTGCCACAGCCCGCCCGCCGTGGGCGCTTTTTTGCTGAGCACTCAAGATATATGACCGTAAACCTAACAAATGTAGCAGCGGGGGAATGCTTGTGTGGGACACTCCACTCGTCGGTGCCCCTCTCCCCCACGCTGCCAGCATCCTAATAGACTGCTAACTCTGCTCATTCCTCTACCCCCCTTCGGGGGTCGACTGACTCTCATGGCTGTTCACTTCTCGGAATCGGGCCAGTTATTCCCAGTCATTTTTTTCTTCTTTCAAACTGTTTAAAATGTTTTGTTGCGCTCGCTACGTCTGCTAACGAGCTGTTGTCATCGAACAAATAACCACATAAATACAGGTTTACTAATCTGCAAATATGTCTATGGGCAATTGCTTTTTTATCACCTGGGAGATTGGCACTCCCAGTAGCAAACGAATCGCAATCGCAAAAATGCGAGTTGCAAAACTAAGAACTGATTCACCTTCCCATATTTTGGGTTTGTAATTTTCTTTTATGTCTCCCTTTCCTGCATCAGGCAAGGCATATTTCTCAATTAAACGTTGTTTTATTTCAGTATAACTTCTTAAACTGTCTTGCGGCCAACACATTACCTTCATTGCCGGAGCATCTTTCAGCAATCTAATTACTTGATTAGCTTTTTCTCTTTTCAAGCACCCATATGAAGCTACTTTAAAGTCTCTTAAAAACACTTCAATCGATTGAAAGCCTTCGGTAGGCCGTTGATCATCAAAAGGCCTAACACTTGCCTGGAGTTCTGGCAACTTTCGAACTACAATTCGCGTATCTTCACCCGGTTGTGCATGTGTACTTTCACTCGTGTGCGTTTGGACTTCGTTTATGTTTGTCGGATATCCTGTGGTTGCGCATCGCTCCTCTTCTCGTTCAACCAAGAATCTATTCATTAACTGTTCTAAGTTTTCTAACGTATTTTCCAATTCTGTGTCCTAATTTCCTGTCTATATTCTTCAGTGGGTACGCTATATCCCACTGCTCCTTCGTTCTAATCTCTTGCAGCAGCAGCGTCTGCTATGTTAGTCCTTGTGTATCTAGGCATCTTGAACTGTTATTTCACCGGCTCAAAGAACAACTTCGCTCACAGCATACACAAACAGACGTATTTTTACACCTGACACCAATATGACCCATGTAGACGGATAATGAGACATCAGAATATGTGATTTCTTCATTTATTACAAAAGGTTCGTTCGTAAGTACACCATACACAACTACCCTCTCAGGTGAGGGACTTGTCAACTCGAGCGCCCAAAGTCAACTAAACTCCCTTCGCTACCAAAATGCAAGCTTGTACAATAACATGCTGAGATACAGGTTTTAGTGGAATTCTCATGATTAAGGAGTTCATTTACCTTGATGTACAACACATCTACATACATGAAGTAGTATATATATATATATATATATATATATATATATGTGTGTGTGTGTGTGTGTGTGTGTCTATATGTGTATATATATATATTATATATATATATATATATATATATATATATATATATATATATATATATATATGTGTGTGTGTGTGTGTGTGTGTCTATATGTGTTATATATATATATATATATGTATATATATATATATATATATATATATATATATATATATATATATATATATATATATATATATATATATATACATATATATATGTGTGTGTATACATTATTGTGACAGTCCCAGACTAAGGCAATGGGTATATTGAGTATAAAGAACTCATGCACAAAAAATTAAAGGATTGTTTCAAACCCAAAGGAAACATATGATTTACTAAAAAAAAAAAAAAGAAAAAAAAAAAAATTAAAGTTTTCATTTATCATACTGTATTTATCCGAACATTAAAGTAGCACAAATACATACATAAGTAAAATATAACAAATTAATAACTGTAACTAAATTCACTCGGGATAATGAACACTCAATACTTATCAATTTTGAAGAAATGAGGTGGCTGCTCCTAAGAACACTTTTCACAGTAGTTAGAGTACCAGTTGAGACTGTCTTACATTTTTATGTATGGTCTCAAGTAAACCAAAAGGAGGCGTGGCTATTAAAAGCATTCTAAAACCAAGCAATTAAACTTTCCTTTGTGGGATCACAAAAGCAGTACAGTAAAGTAACTGTAGAATAGGAAAAAGATATTTAAAATATTTACAATATGTACAGTATAAAGCCATTCTGAGAGATTGGTGACGCCTCCCCATTTGAAGAAGAACCCAACTGAGTGGTTTGGATAGTCAGTTGATCGAGGATTCATTGAGGCTTTGGACAATGTGAGTTTGTGATGAGACTCTTAACAAGGCATCTGCAATTAAGTTTTGGGCTTCTTTGAGGTGGTGGGTCTTCAGGCGAAGCTTTTGAAGATAGACAGACCAACACAGGAGTCATTGGTTATGATTTTTCCTTTTGTCCAAGTAAACAAGTGGGTTGTGATCTGTGAAAATTGGCACCTCTTAAGCCCCCTGCAAGTAACACTTATTTTTGTACTGCTAGGACTAAGCTGAGGGCCTCCTTCTCTACCATGCAATAAGCTTTTTGGTGTGGCTTAAACTTTGATGAGGTGTAACTGACTGGGTGAAGCATGTCATCTGAAGATTCTTTTAGTACTACACCTCTAGCTCCGCTGTCACAGGAATCTACATGGAGGATAAAAAGACAGTTAAAGTCTGGTGATTTTAAAACAGGATTGTTACACAAAAATAGTATCATAGATTTAAAGGAAACTTGACATTCATCGTTCCAACTAAATTTAATCTTAGTGCTAGTAAGAGATATCATGGGTGCTGCAACTAGAGAAATTTCTACAAAATTTCCTATAATATGAGGCTAACCCTAAGAATTGCTGCAGAGACTTTTGGTGGGAACAGGGTAATTTAATACAGTCTCTATGTTAACTGTTTTAGGACGAATATTACCATTATCAACAATGTGACCCATGTAAATGACAGTAGCTTTGCAAAAGAAACTAAGATTAATAGTCAACCCAACTTCTTGTAACCTTAGTAGTAAATTCTTAAGCCTAAGTAAATGTTCCTCCCAAGTCTGTGCAATGATTATGATATCAAGGTAGTAGTATATACCTTCCAGATCCTTTATGATAAAATTTACAAGGTGCTGAAATGTTGGTAAAGCACGTTGGTAAGGCCAAAGGGCATTACTTCATACTGAAAGAGCCCAAAGGGGGTATTAACTTTTGCTCTTTCAGTCAGCCCGACCTGGTCATAGCCCTTCAACAGATCTATTTTAGTCTCAAATTTTGCTTGACCTACTGTATCTATCAAATCATCAATGAGGGGCAAAGGGTAAGAATCTTTGATGGCAACATTATTACGCTTTCTGTAATCAGTACAAAGCCTAAAACTACTGTCCTCTTTTGGAGCCAAGATGCAAGGTGGAGCCCATACAGATTTGCTTGGCCTTGCCAGTCCATGTCGTAGAAGATACTTCACCTCTTCCATCTTTGCCTTAAGATCAGGACCTACACGATAAGCTTGTTGAGGTATTGGTGTTGTACCAGTAACCAGCTCAATGTCATGAAGCAAAACACCACTTTTCCTAGGAAACTCATTAAAGAGAGATGGACGAACAGAAACCAGGGGCTGAGATGATTCAAGAATAGGTCCAAGTTATCAAGAACCTCTGTTAGTTTCAGGCAAGGAAGGAGGAATAAGTTCTTCCAATGACTTATCCTCCTCATCTGGTATGTCTTCTCTAAAATTAAGATTAACAATGGTCTCATTAGAACCACTTCTAGTTTCCCTAGAGTGATAAGCCTTCAATAGATTGTCATGAATAATCTGAGTGGGTTTTTATGATCTGGAGTTCATATAATGTAAGTACATTCTTGACCACTGAATATGTGCCACAAAACCTAGCTTTAAGGGGGGAGCTAGGCATAGGAAGATAAGCTAATACAAGGTCATTCGGCCTCAATTTCCTAAATTTACTCCCTTTATCATAGTGTTCTTTCATAACTAGCTGCTGACCCTTCAAATTCTCATGAACAATTTTCCTAACTTGTAGCAAAGGTCTTATGAGTTTATTCATGTATTGTTGAATTGTTTGGTTATAGTCAAAAGGCTGTGTTCAACCACTCTTAATTACTAAAAGAGGTCCCCTGTCTGATCTCCCAAATATCATTTCGAATGGTGAAAAATCAATGGACTCCTGGGGAATTTTTGTGATAGCAAACAGAAGAAAATCAATTCCGTCATCCCACTCAAGCTTACTTTCAATGCAAAATTTTCTAAGTATACTCTAAAAGTTGTGCCACGTCCAAAGGCACCTTGAGGCTGGGTGACAGGCAGCAGACAAGGTTTGTGTAATATCTAGTTCTTTAAGAATTTTTGCAAAAAGATCACTAGTAAAATTTGACCCTCAATCAGTGAATTTCCCTAGGAATACTAAAATTTGTGAAAATCTGCATCAAAGCATCGGCAATATTCCTATCTGAAATATTATGGAGAGGTATTGCTATAGGGTATCTTGTCGTCGGACTTATTACAGCGAGTAAGTATTTGTGTCCTTTAGTTTTTTGGCAAGGGTCCTACATCTATGATAATCTTGCTAAAAGGCTTGTGAGGGACCAAGATGGGTTGCAAAGGGGCCTTTGGTATAGCCTGATTTGGGTTACCCGATATCTGACATATATGACAGGTGCTAGCAAATTTTTGCTGCATCTTTTTTCATGTTAGGCCAAAAGAAGCAATTCAGGATCTTAGAATATGTTTTATGAACACCTAAGTGCCCTTCATAGGCTATTTCCATAACGGTATGTTGAACGGAAAGGGGTAGCACAATTTGACGCTTTTCAATCCAAGTATCTTCACTAGATCTATTAGGGGGACGATAAAATCTCCTTAACAAATCTGATTCATAATAAAAACAAGTTGATTTGTTAATCTTACCACTAGAAATTGCTTGGTCATGAAGCTTTATTAACGAATTATCTTGCCTCTGGGCTTCAACAAGGTTATCCCTACTCATAACATTCCTAGCTTCAAAATCAATAGGGATGTTAGTCATCTACAGTGGTTTTCTGACTAGGAGTGACAACAAAAGTAGGATTCTCAGAGCAATCCGATTCTGGTTCAAGGGTTTCACTAATAGGTTTCTCCATTACAACAACATTAGGGGTCACTAACCTTCCAGCAACCTCATTACCCAACAACAAAGTCAACCCTGGTACTGGAAAATTAACATCTCTTATCCCTACCAGCACATTACCTTACTTATAAGGGCACTCAAGATAAATGTTGGTAAGAGGTGCTGCGGACATTCCCGTAAGGTCTGTGATAACGCTATCATAAGTTAAATATGTTTTCCTCAAGGTTTGGAGGAGCACGTCTCAAAAGAAAAGTTTGACGTCCCCCTATTTCACGAAGTATCGTAACTTTATAGTTTATTAATTTTGCTCAAAGCTACAGTTCCTTCAAATATGTAATCTTTAAAGAAATCTACAAACTTTTCAACATGATTATGGGAGACTTGCTTACTCTGACCATCTGGACCATCTGGTTTACCCTTGAAATTAAGGGAAAGGGTTAAATGGATTTCTAAAAGGCAAGGATGTTTTACACTTGGGTTCTGGACAATTCCTAATGGTATGTCCTTTCTTACAATAGCTACAACAAATAATATTCGACACCCTAGTCGTATGACTCTGAGTCTGGGTATTACACTAGAAATTGTTTTAGTCTGGTCGGGTTTCTTACTACTGCCAACTTTATGTATTAGTGAATAAGTGTTGGCTAGAGAGACCGCCTTTAACAAGTCTTTTTCTTCCCTGCCCTCGAGGTACATCATGATATTCAAAGGAAGCTTTCGTTCAAACTCTTCAAGAACAATCAAATTCTCTGATTCAGCAAAAGTAGTTACTGCAGCAGACTTCAACCACTTTTTCAACTCACTTAATTTATCTGAAGTAAATTCTACTTATGTTTGAGTCGTGAACTTAATTTTGCTATGAAAACTCTGGCGATATCCCTCGACTGAAATTGAAAAAGCCTCTAAAATTGCCAGTTTGGCAATTGGGTAGTCTGTGGTGTTTTTGAGATGTCTACAAACTTTCGCTGCTTTCCCAGTTAATTTTGGCCTTAACAACCATACCCACTGATCCCTTGGGAGTTTCTTCAAAATTCTTAAAGTAATCCTCGGGATCATAGTCTGTGAATGCAGGAACCAATTTGATATTTTTCCCCAAGTCAAAAGATTTCTCTTGTGCTTTTCTATATTCCCTCAAAAGTTTAGATTTCTCCTGTTCAAATTTAAGGGCCAAAGAAGCTTCAGAAGCTAGCTTTTCTTTCTCTTTCTTTGAAAGAAACTGCAGTCTAGCTTTCTCTATGTCAAATTCTACCCTAATGTTCTCTATTTGTCTCTCCGATTCTAGCCTTTGCCCGGCAGCTTGTCTCTCGGATTCTAGCCCTCGCCCAGCAGCTTGTCTCCCAGAGTCTAGCCTTCGCCTGGGAGCCTGCCTCTGGGATTTTAGCCTTCATCCGGCAGCCTGCCTCCCGGGTTCTAGCCTTCGCCCGGTAGCCTGCCTCTCGGGTTCTAGCCTTCGCCCGGCAGCCTGCCCCTCGGGTTCTAGCCTTTGTCCGGCAGCCTGTCCCTCGGATATTAGCCTTCGCCTGGCAGCCAGCCCTCGAATTCCAGCCTTCGCCTGGCAGCCAGCCCCTTGGAATCTAGCCATCGCCCAGCAGCCTGCCCCTTGGATTCTAGCCTTTGCCTGGCAGCCTGCCTCTCGGATTCTAGCCTTCGCCCAGCAGCCTGCCCCTCGGATTCTAGCCTCTGCCCGGCAGCCAGCACCTCGGATGTTAGCCTTCGCCCGGCAGCCAGCCCCTCGGATTTTAGCCTTCCCCAGCAGCCTGCCCCTCGGATTCTAGCCTTCGCCTGGCAGCCGGCCCCTTGCATTCTAGCCTTTGCCTGGCAGCCGGCCCCTCAGATTCTAGCCTTTGCCCGGCAGCCAGCCCCTCGGATTCTAGCCTTCACCCGGCAGCCTGCCTCCTCGTGTAATCATAAGTTTTGTATGTAAATTACGTAAGACTTTCGTCGTTAATTTCTTTGTATTCTTCATTCAAGTCAGTATATATAAATTTACGTTATTTTTAAGAATTAAGTTTTTATTTCACGTATTTTGTTACGAAGTCTTACGTATATTGTTTGAGAGTGTTATGTGACCATACGAGATAGGGATAAGAGCTTATGTAAATGTGTTTATATTTTTATGAGGTATTTCATCATGTTCGTGAGGAAATACACAATTCTTATATTTTTGTCATGTGCTCTGGAAGGATCTTGAAAATTGTAGTGTTAGATTTTTGGCAACCTTGCATCCTTGGGCCAGCCCCCAAGCTTCCAGAGCTCAGTCTTGGAAATTTCTGGAAGTAGCTATGTCTTATATAAGCGATCCCCAGGGATGCATAGATCAGATAGAGAATTCCAGTTTTAAGTCATAGCCATCTCACCCCCTCTCTCTTTTTTTCTCTCTCTCTCGCACATGCCTCGCAATGTATTGTTTTAAAAGTGTTCAGTGAAATATTAAAGTTTTGGTGTGACGGGTTTTTGTAAACATAGTGAGTATTTATAAAAATTTTCTTAGAGTTTTAGTAACTGGCCCTATAGTAACGGGAAAGGTATTTGTATCGTTATCTGGTTAACTATATTCTTTGAGTGTCAAGACTAATTAAATAGTGTGTAGAACTTATTTTTAAGTGAGACAAGTGATTGTATAATTTTCATAAGTATTATTTTTTTTTTTGTCTTAGTCTAAGGTTTCATTCAGATTTGATATTTCGAGTCAAGTGATTATATAATTTTCCGATCGTAAAATTTTGGTCTTAATCTAAGTTTTGCTCAGACTTAACATTTTTGAGTGTTTTATTTTTGTTTTTATATAGATTCTTTCAAAGTGTTGTAATTTATATAGAATATATTTCTTTTTGTAAAGAGTGTATTATTTCAATCATCAGAGGTGGTTTGAAATAGACCGTAATAATAATTACCCAGTGTTGTTTTCAGTGTAAATAAGAGACCTTTGGATATCCAGTGTTTTGTATATTGCGGTCTGGTAGTTATATAACTGTCTTAGAGCTCGGGTGTTAATATTTCCAAGTCTAACAGATCTAATATAAAAACAGATAGGCTAGGCGAGTTTGGAACTCGAGAGGTTCTATAGCTTGCCAGTCATATTATATGTATAATATTATAAGTTTGGTTCCAAGAGCATAGAATATATATATATATATATATATATATATATATATATATATATATATATATATATATATTCATATATATTTGCATATATATATATATATATATTCATATATATTTGCATATATATATATATATATATATATATATATGTATATATATATATATATATATATATATATATATATATACACACGCACACCAAATGAAGCCATCTCTAGTCCACAGCAGGACAAAGGCTTCAGACATGTCCTTAGTCATGTCTGGGGTTTGGCTAGTTTTCATCACCACGCTGGCCACTGTGGATTGGTAATGGTTGGAGACTTTTGAGTGATTGCTCACACCAAACCAATATAGTATGGGTGGCCCTGACTGGTCCAGAACTGCGGATCTTGGCTATACACAAACCCTTCCACCACGACATGGTATAACCACCTAGAAAGGGTTTTATATGAATATGAATGTATATATATATATATATATATATATATATATATATATATATATATATCATATTGATGCAAAGAGCCTCAGAAAATTTTGCCAGTCGTCTTTATCTTGAACTTTTAATTCAATACTTTTCCATTCATCATCTCCAACTTCACGCTTCATAGTCCTCAGTCCTGTAGGCCTGGGTCTTCAAACTCTTATTATTATTATTATTATTATTATTATTATTATTATTATTATTATTATTATTATTATTAGCCAAGCTACAACCCAAGTTGGAAAAGCAAGATGCTATAAGCCCAAGGGCCCCATCAGGGAAAAATAGCCTATTGAGGAAAAGAAATAAGGAAATAAATAAATGATGAAAACAAATTAACAATAAATCATTCTAAAACAGTAACAATGTCAAAACAGATATGTCATATACTGTATAAACTATAAAAAGACTTATGTCAGCCTGTTCATCATAAAAACATTTGCTGTAAATTTGAACTTTTGAAGTTCTATTGATTCAACTACCCGATTAGGAAGATCATTCCACAACTTGGTCACAGCTGGAATAAAACTTCTAGGATACTGTGTAATATTGAGCCTCATGATGGAGAAGGCCTGGCTATTAGAATTAACGGCCTGCCTAGTATTACGAACAGGATGGAATTATCCAGGAAGATCTGAACGTAAAGGATGGTCAGAATTATGAAAAATCTTTTGCAACATACATAATGAAATAAATGAACGACGGTGTCAAAGATTAATATCTAGATCAGGAATAAGAAATTTATTAGACCGTAAGTTCCTGTCCAACAAATTAAGATGAGAATCAGCAACTGAAGACCAGCCAAGAAAACAATACTCAAAACAAGGTAGAATGAAAGAATTAAAATACTTCTTCAGAATAGATTGATCACCGTAAATCTTTGAAGACTTTCTCAATAAGCCAATATTTTGAGCAATTGAAGAAGACACAGACCTAATGTGTTTCTCAAAAGTAAGCCCAGCTAAACGTTTGGTGAACTAATCTCTCTTGGGGAATGCGAAGAGCATGCCCAAACCATCTCCATCTAACCCTCATCATGATCTCATCCACATATGGCACTCGAGTAACCTCTCATAGTTTCATTTCTAATCCTTTTTTGCCATTTAACTCGCAATATCTTTTGTGAAGGCTTTGTTCTCAAATCTACTACATATATTGGTGATTGTTTCATTGTCAATCCACGACTCAAGTCCATATAGTAACACCAATCTCACTAAACTGATGTATAGTATTATTTTTATATGTAATTTCAGGCGATTTGATTTCCAAATTTTACTTAACCTAGCCAATGTCTGATTTTCTTTTTTTATTCTTTCACTAAACTCTAATTCCAAAGACCCTGTATTGAAGATCGTTGTTCCTAAAGATTTAAACGATTCTACCTCATCAATCCTTTCTTCTTCCAATGATATATCATCTTCCATTGCATACTCCGTTCTCTTCATCTCTTTCTTCTATTCATCTTAAGCCTAACCTCATGGGATATTTCATGCATCCTAGTAAGCAAGCTTTGCAAATCCTTTGTTACTCTGCTAATAAGGACATCCTCATCAGCATACTCTAGGTCTGCTAATAACCTATTATCAATCCAGTCCAATCCTTCTCCACCATCTCCGACTGTTCTAAGCATTGCAAAATCCCCGAGGAGGATAAAAAACATATGTGACATCTCACTCCCTTGGAGTTCGCTCTTCACTGGAAATTCATTTGATAGGACTCCATTAACGTCAAATTTGAACTTGCTATGCTCATGAATAGACTTAATCAAATTCACATATTTAAGATGAATTCTATAATAATGCAGTGCTCTCCACAAAATTGGCCCGTACATACTATCAAAGGCTTTTTTCAATGGCCATCAAAAGTGGATTTCTATATTCTATGCTTTGCTGTACAACACATCTCAAAATGAAAATCTGGTTAGTACAACTTCTATCTTTCTGAAATCCTGCTTGTTCATCTCTCAGCTTTTCATCAATCCTTCTCTTCAGTTTCTTTACAATATGCATACTATATATTATCATAACAACTGACGTGAGTGTTATGCCTCCATAATTATCGTAATCAGTCAGGTCTCCTTTTTTTTGCCATTTTCACTAATACTCCTTACAATACGCATACTAGCCTATATATTTTCATAACAACTGACGTAAGTGTTATGCCTCTGTAATTATTGTAATCAGTCAGGTCTCCTTTTTTTTGGCATTTTCACCAACGCTTTACTCCCATGCATCAGGTTTAGCCTCTTCATGCTACATTCTATAAAATAATCCTCTAAGTATTCTGAGGGCACTTCATTTTAAGCCAGTATCATAATGGTAATTATTCCATTGTATCCTGGGGCTATCCATCTTTCATTTTTTTAATGATAGCTCTGACTTCAAACACACCGAATTCATTTATGGGTACATTGAGGTCTTCCTCAACGTCAGGTATATAAACCAAATTATTCCCTTCATATCTCCTATACATGACCTCCCTAAAGTGTTCCATCCAACGTTGCATTTCTTCTTCTTCTGTTGTTATACCAGATCCATCTCTCTTTTTGATGGGCATATGCTTCTTCTTTTCTGCCTCAGTAGAGATTTCATTAATAATTCTGTGAGCAATTCTTACACCATAGACGCTTCCTGAATTCATAGCTTTGTCAGCCTCATCTGCTTTCCTGTCTAAATATTCTCTCCAGTCATTACGGGCTTTTTTTGGGGGGGGACCTCATTATCAATACTGGAATACTTAGCTTACTCTACCTTGTAATTTTCATTACGTCCTTGGAAACTTTTAAGAGTCCGTTCAGGGTAATGGAATTGAGGCAAAGAAAGTAGCATCATCTGCATATGCAACAAGCATTTTTTCTAGGCCAAATCGCATATTGCATATAAAGTATGAAAAGTAGTGGACCAAGAACACTACCCTGAGGAACACCAGATATCACACTCCTATCATGTGAAAGAGTCAGCAGCAGGCACGTATCCAAATGAGTTAAAAGAAATAATGAAAAATGGAGGCTGCAATAAATTTTTGAGATGAGATTTGTTTTGGAAAGACATGTTTAACATGACACAGATTCATATAAGGGCAAAGCAGCAACCTAGTTCTTTATCAGTGAAAGATTGTACTACTTTTGCTTTTTTGCGATGACTTATCAGGTCACATAATGAAGCCAGGCTTTGTGTATTGACCAAAGAACCTGCACACTTTGCTATATAATAACACGATCACTCTTCCTCTTTTTTAGCAAGATGATGCAAGTTTCGGGGTCACTTCTTTGTTATTTCCGCAGTGGTTCAAATCATATTCCTGAAGTAAAAGGATATCTAGAGAAGGAAGGTTTGGCTTTCAAGTCAATACAGTCAGTAAAGGGTGCTTCCGGCAATCTTCAAGGCAATTTCGTGAAAAACAAAGAAATGTGTTGAAATTGGTACAAAACTAACATCGGTTATATAAGTTCTGAAACCAACCATCATATCTAGGTGTGTAAAAGTTTCCTACACACTGAAAGTGTTTGAAATGGTCAGTATAGATATTGATTCAGACCTGTACATGAATGTAATGGGCAGTTGGCAGGTGCCATCAAATTTATAGTGAGAGCAGTAGATGAGTAAAAGCTTACTATGGGCAATACCTGCTCGAGCAGTTTCTAGATTAAGACCATGAATGATTATTTCAAAGGCATCCATAAAATGAACGACAAAATGAAGAAAACTCTCTTCTTATCTAGATAACAAATTGCTGATTGGGTGAAGGAAATGTCAGAGGATGCGATCATCATAGATCTGGAAGAACATTGGGAAGAATTAATGAAAGGAATTATTGAATCTTTGACAGTTGAGAGGAAGAAGATGAAGAAACTGAACAACTGAATTGGATGCCAGAAGAATTGAGCGATGAGTTTCGTATGTATAAAGCTTAAAAAAAAGTAGAGGAATAAAATCTCCATATGGACTAAAGAATGAAAATTCCCATTGCCTAACTGATGCAATGTTACCTCTGCAGCAGGTCTGAGATGAATGGAAAAGACAGAAACAAAAGCTGCCTATCGCGGTGCTCTTCAAGGAAGTAGGAATAAAGTTATTAACTTTTATAACAGATGATCGATTTTAGATAAAACTTGACAGCAAAACTGAATAGTAATAAATTTATATACAATGTTGCACAATCACTCAGCCACTCAGCAGTTAACACTGAACATTTCTGTATCCTCAAAATTACAAGTATACTTATTATCCTGTCTTGTCAATCAAAAAGACAATAACTAGGTAAACAACTAGAGTATTCATTTATTAAATATGTAATTATGAACACAAGAATTTCAAAATGCTAAGTATTGTAACATTTTAAAACACCTGATCTGCACCAATTTCAACATATAGAGCATATTTCCAACTTTTGACTTCTGTATTTAATTTCAATAATTTCTTACATGAGAAATACAATTCGCAGCAGAATTTTACACCCATCTTTTGTATTACTCAATAAATCAAACTCCATTGAATAAATACCCTATCCCAAAAATTATTGAGTCAATAAAGGTATTGATAAGAAATCTATAATTTAATCAAGACGCAGCCTCAGATATAGATGAAATTTACAAAATAGGATATCATATACATACTAAACACAAAATTGAATAAAAAAAAATTCAGATTACAAAAAACCACCATGAACCGAAGTAATGATCATAAAGAACACACAAATAACCTTTTTAAATACCTAATGTCGAAAAACCCTCACAAAATAAAAGTACTTTATGAAATTTGATTATGTTGCGGGTACAAAAATGCACATTCACGGCTACAAAATATCACTGATAATGGACTTGCTTTCACCTTTTAAGATATGGTAGGGATTAGTCTCGGTGAAAACATTAGAGACTAGAAAATTGCACTAAAATATTCAAGGCAGAAAACTGACACAATATGTAAAAATTGTGAATTAAGTGCATTGGAGTTTGGTCCTTGCCAAGATACCAAATGTGAAAACATTAACCTCACTGATTCTTTATAACAATGAGGTTGCGGGCTGATTATTAGGATTTAAGGGTAATGATGTTGTTACAGTGTCATTTTCTTTTTGGCTCTTGGAAAACACATATGCGGTCGAATTTAAGTGATAAGCGATCATTGTGGTATCAACATCGTTGTGTTATTCATGATTTGATGATACTACTTTAAAGTATATAGATTAAGATCTAGTTCAGTTACTCCTGGTAATACAGAATTCAATATCAAATTATAAAATAAACTAGCGTGACAGAAAAATTGAGCTATGACATCCTTTATGCATTGAAACAGATATAGCTATTTGAACTGAAGACATTTCTCTTGTTGGAAATCTACCAAACAGTTTTATAGTTAATTTTGTTATTTTGGATTTCAAAATTGCTCAGACCTGTTAGCCTTAGTTATGGATAGATATTAGGAATTTTGGTGCAATAGTGGCAATCTTTTTTGACATCACTATTAAACCTAATATTTATGTAATATTAGAGGACTGCCATGTTTTTTTTTTTCAGAAATCCAGGTGAAACATGGTGGTTGTTGTCCATATTTAGAAAACAAAAATCTTTTAAGTTTTCACCATTATGTTTGCAACGCTTCTAACACCCTGGTATTTCCTGCACTGGTCACACCTATTACCAAACTTGAATTAACTTTTAAAATTTCAATAGTAATACTAAGGATTATTAAACAGAGTGAATATGGATAAATCAAAATCTATTAAATTCTTTAAAACTGGTCCCCCGATCTTAATGTGCTACAACTAACACGTTTCCTGTAGAACAATTGCTTTTTGCAGACACCATCTTTTACGGTTGCTTGGAGTTTCTTCTGCTTGTTTTCATAGCTTTTTTGAGTGATTTAGCGATCTTTGATGCTGCAGCTTCTTCCTCATCAACTAAGTTGACTACCCTTTTCTTGTGTGTTGGAGAATTTCGTGTCTCCACCCCGTTTTTCACTTGATATGCATGCTTTTTATTGCCCATGGCCGGCATGCTTAGTTATTTAGTCATATTATAGTGGGAATATTTTTCACATTATTCTTGTACGGTTTGGTATGATTATGGCGTATCCCACCCTTTTTTTCTGGTGTTACTTGTGCGCGGGGGGCTGCGAGCCTAAAGGTTCCTCTGTGAGTTGGATAGTGTTTTATAGTTGTCCTAGGATGACTGTCTTCACTTTCCGCTTAGCCTATATCAATAAACATATTACTTTGATGAACGATTGAATTCAAACATAGTTATGATGCTTTATTTGTGAAAATGGAATTTAATAAAGAAATATTCGCTTCTAATAGAACATTCGTTATTAAGACATCAACTGGATAAGTCTGCCGTATATAGGTTGTTGGATATATGGAAAATATAGAGGCCAGAGTAAAATCTATGTTATTTCTCTTCAAATGATAAATTCTTAAATCTTAGGGGATGTGTTTTCAAATGCAATTGGTGTTGAAAATGACGGTTGATGAAACTTTAAAATCGAATAAACTTCATGCAAGAAATTTAATGTTGTGTCTTGTTGAAATTTATTGTCTTACTTATTCTGATAATTTATCTGCAGTCAATCTCTCTCTCTCTCTCTCTCTCTCTCTCTCTCTCTCTCTCTCTCTCTCTCTCTCTCTCTCTCTCTCTCTCTCATTTTGATTTCAGATTAATTTGTCCTAATTTTCCCTCATGTATACACCCTGCTGGCTCCGTATATTGTCTTTTCAGAGTTAATTTTGTATATTCCTGAGTTGATATACCATTTTATTTATTGTATATTTATATTTTTTTAATACATTTCACATCTTTTATTTGTTCATTTGTTTCCCCCCCCCTGATTTTCTCATGTTTTTTTTTTTTTTTTTTTTTTTTATTTAAAATTCTTCCGTGTCCTTGCACAGCCACATTTATCTTTCAGATGACAGTTATAACTTTTCTTCTTTGCTCCGGGTTCTAAAGTCATGAGTTGATATCTCCATAGTAGGCTGCAACGTCTTTAGATGCATGTAGGACAACCCTCAACAACAAGGCAACACGGTTTAGCTCTAGCGTGACTGGATATGTTACCAGTGGTCATCATTTTACCTTACCCTTCTCTTTATGTAGATTCTCAATGCCGTTTGTCTTTTTCGTGTAGTATCTGATTGTGGTAATAGGATTACGCGAGACACGCTGCCTTTATTAATATACGACGATTGGTTGCAATGTTGGGCCGCCATGCCTCCTGTGTACTACACTGATGAGGATGTATTTCTCCGTACCTTTAAGGACACATATCATGTCGTAGTGTTGTTTGTTTGGTTCTTTAGATGCTATAATATCATTCTTGATGTGTGTTTGTTTTGTTTTCGTTTGAATATCTTAAAGAGTTTTTGTTTGCTATTTTGGGATATTTTTAACGATCCATGAAACTCCAATTACATATTTTGGTCAAAATGTTTGTAAAGAATAACGCTAGCTATGTTAAGTATGGATCTCTTAGTAATACCTTTCCATTTAGTGAATGCCTTATGGAAGATAAGAAACAGGGTGCTATAAGGAAATGAAGAGAAGTTTTAGCAAACTAAAGGGAGGAGCAATGCCTTGAAATTTAATCAACCGAATCCCATTCAGTTGATGTCAGGTTGTCAATTCGTACCGAAATAAAATAGGAAATTTCCTGAGTTTGTTCAACTAATTGATTAATTATAAAAAATAACCATTTCGTTTACTTGTGTTCTCGGATGAATTACATTATTTAATTTACTTTTATGGAGATTTAAGAATACGTCATTAATCGTGAAGATTGGACGTCAAGAGAAAACCTGAATTTTCGGGAAGCATTTTTTTTTTCACTTGTTTTCTTCCGTCCTTATAAGGCAAACTATTATTAAAGGTATGAATAGGCCCTGTGATCCTTTAACGCTATTTTTATACCAAATTCAAAGTTCCAAAGCCTTGCAAAGATTTTTGTTATATCGTTCATTTTTAACTAACTGTCCATCAGACTCCTTATTCAGATACTAATTAGGTTTTGTTTTACGTTGCGGAATCCAAATAACTCTTAGTGAGGAAAACATCTTTAGAACTGTTTCCACTGAGAATAATTGTTAAAGGGGTGTTAGTTATGGTTCTGCACAATTACGCATATAAATGACCTAAAAATACTTATTATTTGATAAAGCGTCCTGTTGAAATTATAAATTCACAGCTTGATATACATGAGGAACTGTAGATAAAATTCTATTGCGAAAGTAATCGCAGTAGTTTGTGTAATTATTATGATTACATATTTCTGATCTTATCATCACAGATGCTACGTTAGTTCCCGATCCGTTTACATATCATAACCTTCTGAATATTGGTCTTCTGCAAGCTTCCATTGCCCAATTATTTTTATATTTCTTTTTATTATGTTTTTTAATTTATTTTTGCTATCACCTATATGCCCTTTAAAGTTATTTATCGTTATATTTATTTATTACTGTCCCAAAACCATTTTTCACATACAGCCACTAATTTGCGGACTCTTTCAAGGTAAATTCATATCCTTTTGGCTTTTCCGTATGTTGCTTAAGATTTTTCTTATTTTTGATCATCCTTTACATTCAGATCTTCCCAGACAGTTCCATCCTGTTCGTAATACTAGTCATTCAGTTCATTCTAATAGTCAGGCCTTCTCCATCATGAGGCTCAATACAACACAGTCTTCTAGAAGTTTTAATCCAGCTGTGACCAAGTAGTAGAATGATCTTCCTAATCGGGTAGTTGGATCGGTAGAACTTCAAAAGTTCAAAATTGCAGCAAATTTTTTTATGGTGAACAGTCTGACATAAGTCTTTTTATATTTTATATATGAAATATCTGCTTTGATGTTACTGTTTTTAATATATTTTATTTTAATTGCTCATTATTCCTCATATCGTTTATTTATTTCCTTATTTTCTTTCCTCACTGGGCTATTTTTCTCCGTTGGAGCCCTTTGGCTTATAACATCTTGCTTTTCCAAGTAGGGTTGTAGCTTAGCTAATAATAATGATATTGTTTATATTCTTTGATTATTTGTCCACAAGTTTTATTTTCACAAGAGTCATACCATCCATACTTTATTTTTCTGATAACTCCAAGAGAATTTCCTTCATATCTCTATGAGGAAATATTTACAAAAAGACTCCAAATAGATATATATATATCTAACGACCATTCTTCACACTTCACGAGGATGCCACCCCATTTTCGGGTGTCTGCTTTTTTTTTCTTTTGTGAATATTTTGTCCGTGTTCTTTTCATATCTATCCTAATATTTTCCTCTGATAATGATCACCCTCCTAAATTGTTTCATTCCATTCTGCATTTTCCCTTTTCAAAGCTGAACGTGTATGTGGCTCATCCTATTCTCAGATTCTTGACAAAACTCGCTAATGATATTTTCAAGAATATCTATAACTAAGTATGCATGTTCGTCAGCAGTTGATAGTACTGACATAACAAGATACAAATGATCACTACCCTGCCTCTTTAGCATTTTCATGTTCAGTGAATTAACATTGGGTGAATTTACATTTCGTTGCGTTTGCATCACCTATGAATTGATTATTCACACTGCATTAACTACACAGATTTGCATTGTACAGTACCCGTGAAGACTTAATGCGACCAAATCACCAGTGATGGATTTGTATATTGCATGGCTCGAAAATCAGTGCCATTGGTTGGTACCACGTTAAAGAGATTTTATTTTTTACATACATATATTTATATATAAATGTATGTCTAGGTATGTATGTATATTAACGCGCACACACACACACACACACACACATATATATATATATATATATATATATATATATATATATATATATAAAATTATATACATACCTATATATATATATATATATATATATATATATATATATATATATATATATATATATATATATATATTACGGCTGGAGAATTACATAATCTCCCAAGCTCCAAACTCCCCCGTTTATTTTTACATAAATCTATTATGCTTGAAAAATACCCGAGCCCTGAGAATATTACATAACTCCCAGACGGCAATATACTGTATATGAACACTGAATATATAAAGGTCTCTTATGCTACTCTGAAAAATGAATTGGGTGATTATTTTATAAGAACTATTAAAAGCTAACCTCTTACTTTAGTTCTTAGTCAGGGATTACGAGCAAGCACTATTAGGAAATATAGGTGATCGAAATAATACACACTTTACAAATGTAAATATTTTCTATAAAGAGTTACAACAAAAATACAAAAGGAATTAACACCAAAATTAAATTACTCGAAATATTAAATCTGTACAAAATCTTAGACTAAGACAAAAGAAAGACTCTGAAAAAAATTATACAATTACTTGTTGCACTGGAATTTAATTTGTAAAAATATTTAATTTTGATACTTGATGAAAATAAATAACACTTTAATACTAATGATTGAATTAAATTTATGTAAATGTAAATGCTACAATTATGTCGTGGATCACACGAGGTTACCAAACAACTAAGCAAAATAAATACACTGTTTAACCTAAATCTCAAAGGGCCAGTTGCAAATATTTATGACAAAATTACTTACATTAACCCAATGCAGTTGAAATGACATTCAATGGATTCATCAACGTTTGAACACACTATACACGATGTATGTTGGATAGAAATCGTGAATCACGTTTGACAGTAAAATACTATTTGTACTTGAGAGGACATACTCTTGAGAGGAGAGAGGGCAAACTTGTCTCTTTCAAAGGGACAGGCTGGATATTTTCTGTTGCTTATGCATTCCTAGGGTCTATATATATTGACTTAATTCATCTTGAATTTTATGAATAGATCATCCTAGTAGTGTGGGGCCAAGGGTGTAGCGACGAGGTTGCCAACGTAGTAAATAGAACAAGGGAACAAATCTTTCTTGCAAGGCAACCCTCTCAGCTAACTCCGTCCACCTCCCTCCTCCAAACAATAAAATAAAAAGTAAATATATTTCGAGAAGTTTCATGCACTTTCTAACCACGTGGAAACATAAAACTTTCGTAAACCTTCGTGTTCCTACCTCGTATGGCTCATTCAACATACCTAAGCGAGGTTATATAAGACTTCGTAACAAATTTAAAGTTAATTCTTAAAAATAACGTAAATTTACATATGCTGTATTGAATGAAAAATACAATCAAATGAATGACGAAAGGTTTATGTAATTTACATATATTACTCAAACCTACATGAGTGGAACTCACCTTACACCTCTTAAATAGACAAATAAAATACATGAATAAGATATTTACTCTTACTAGAGTCAGCTTTGTAAGAATATATATATATATATATATATATATATATATATATATATATATATATATATATATATATATTATATATATACATATATATATATATATATATATATGTGTGTGTGTGTATATATTTATGTATGTATATATATATATATATATATATATATATATATATATATATATATATATGTGTGTGTGTGTGTGTGTGCGTGCGCGAGCGTACAACGTGCCCATGTATTTTTATATCTTTTCCAGTATAACATATATCATTATATACTTAGAGAACTGATGCCAGGTATTTGAGCGGAGGTCGTGTTATGATCCCCATACTCTGTCCCATGCATGTTCAAGAAACATTCGAGCCGATAGCATCTCAGTTTTATTGTTGTTGCCTATGCAAATGCTGGCAAGAACAAACGTTGCTTAACTTAGCTGATCAATCGATCAGTGGTATAGAAAGAGAGATAATGCTACAAAATGATACCTTTGTCTCTTTATTGGCATGTTGAGGACCACAGCGTAATGATATATCAGATACATTGAATTTATGCAAGACACGCAGTATCCACGAAGTCAGATTTTAAATGATTTCTTTTTTCCGAGAAAAGAAGTTACTACAAGAAAATGGAAAACAGATCAAGGTGAATGAAATAAACATATATTTGAGAATATTTCTATAGGATAATTCATTAATATGAGTTACTGTGTCAACCTTTTCAATTGCGGCCAGGGTTAAGCTAGGGGATTGTCGGAACATTATTTTTAGGTTCTTTGGAGGCTACACTTTTCCTGTATTTCCGAAAAGAGTAATTTCATGAATAATATCAAATAAATCCATTTTATTTTAAGTTATTTTTTTCAATCCGGAATAAATGACTAACAGTTTGTTGTTCCGTTAAATAATAAAAAAAAATATTGTTATATACTACGGTATATTGAAAATTTTTTTAATTAGAAATAACCAGCAGAATAGTAATATATAATATGTCATTTCAAAATTCGATGCATGCGTTAGTTTCTGAGCATAATGTATATAATGTGTTCGGCTATGTGCATTAACGAGATTATCTTGTCACTTAACGTAGGTGTTTTGGTGTCTGGGAGCCTATTAAAAAAAAAAAAAGGTTGAGTTATATTTGTCTTTTTGTTCTTACGCAAATAGACACGTGAAACAAAAAAGAACCATTTAATAGTGTCACAAACCATTCTTCTGCTATTAATTCCAGGAAGATTTCTTCTGAAATTAGAAATTTGTTCATCCTTTGAAGTCTGATAAGAAGCTCGTGAATTTTGTATGTTTTTAATGGCTTTGCTATTATGTAAGAGATACAATTCCAGTTATCTTTGAGAGAAATTCTCCATATTTTTTCGACGGCTATCACTTCTTATCTTAATTATCTTTATATTGGTTTTGTTTTAGCATGTTACCTCCTATGGATGTAGTGTTTCAGCATATGAAATTGTGATTAGGAGTCCACTGGATTGTTAGAAACTAGATTTACTAGATTTTATAAGGCTATAAAAGAAGTAGGGAGAGGAAGAGAAGACGATGGGATAACGAGCTACGAAAATTTGCATGCGAAGACTGGCATAGAAAGACTATAAACAGACGGGAGAGGAACGACTTATGTGAAGTCTTTGTCGTGCAGTGGACTAGTTACGGACTTCACACACACACACACACACACACACACACACATACATACATATATATATATATATATATATATATATATATATATATATATACACACACACATATATATATATATATATATATATATATATATATATATATATATATATATATATATATATATATATACATACGGTAATAGGCGCAGGAGGAGATGATGTTGATGTTGATATTTATTGTTATATATGTGCATTTTTGTATATATACTCGTGTATATATATATATATATATATATATATATATATATATATAAATATATATATATATATATATATATATATATACATAAATGTATATATATATATATATATATATATATTTATATATATATATATATGTATGTATATATATATATATGTATATATATATATATATATATATATATATATATATATATATATATTGTATATTTCACATAGCCTTTATTAATATAAATTTTAAAATGTCAGATATTCAATGGCACAATCGAAACGAAGAAAATCTGTAGGTAGGGTTTCTGCATACAAATGATGGCTTCAACCTTCGCTGTCATTAATTAGTTAGTTTTTTCCTATGCAGACTTTGTTTTACTATACTCTATTTCACTTTTCGTCGAAGACTCGTTGTATTTTTGAGTAGACGACCCGTCAATTTGAAGTCGATGGAAAGGCTGTTCTGGGGTGTGTGTTTATGAGCGTGGGCGGAGTGCGAAAGAGGGACTGACTTTGAATTGGAGTCTCTCATTATCATAATGAGGGATTTGTAATCATGAGATACAGCAAAGAATCTTTTATTGGAGTTGATTGAATTATGGAAAGAGGAGAACGCATCAGAAAGTTGTTTATCATCGTTTTGATCTTTGCCATTACCAATGCAATATTCCTCTTTCTGATCGGTCATAGCGAGTACTAATCCATGACGGTTTTCATAATGATTGCAATAAGCAATGCCAGCATATATTCATATTTATCAGCTTGCTTGAAGTAATTCTTGCTAATATTATTATTGTTATTATAATTATTAGCCTGAAACATTATTTCTGAAGAACTATGAAATGTATTTATAGTTCTCATTTAATTATATTTATAATTATTATTTAGTCGAAGCGTATTGAAAAATAATCAAAATTTATTTATAATGTAATAATGCTGATGATGCTGCCAATATTAGCAGAACACCACAGGACTTGCAAAGCTTGCTTACCAGAATGCATGAAATATCACATGAGGTTGAACACAAGATTAATAGAAGAAAGACAGGGTTGATGAGAACGGAATATGCCATGGATGATGAAATATTTTTGGAAGGAGAAAGGATTAATGAGGTGGAATCCTTTAAACTTTAAGGAACTACGATCTCTAATACAGGATCTTTAGAATTTGAGTTTAATGAAAGACTAAAAAGAGCATATCAGACAATGGCTAGGTTAAGTAGATATATATATATATATATATATATATATATATATATATATATATATATATATATATATATATAAATATATATATATATATATATATATATATATATATATATATATATATATAAATATACGTATATATATACATATGTATATGTATAGATATAAATATATATATATATGTATATAGATATAAATATATATATATATATATATATATATATATATATATATATATATATATAGATATATAGATATATATATATATATATATATATATATATATATATATATATATATATATATATATTTATATTTATATCTATCTATCTATCTATCTATCTATATATATATATGTATATATATATATATATATATATATATATTTATATCTATACATATAAATATGTATATATATACGTATATATATGTGTATATATATATATATATATATATATATATATATATATATATAAATATACGTATATATTTACATATTTATATGTATAGATATAGATATATATATATATATATAGATATAAATATAAATATATATATATATATATATATATATATATATATATATCTATATGTATAGATATATATATATAGATATATATATATAGATATATATATGTATATATATATATATATATATATATATATATATATATATATATCAAGCAGACTGGACTACCATTTTGAGTGATCTTTTTCATTTCAACTGGTCACAATTATATAAATGGGTCAATATAATTGATAAACTTATCCCTTCCCGTGTGTTAAAATATTGAGTGAAGGACAAACCCTGGTTCAGTGATGAATATAGATGTACTTATTTAGAGAATCGGGTGCCATTATCATTTTTGGAAAGGTAACTGATTAGTTTGACTAAGAATAACTAATACTTGGCTAAGAGCTGTTGCTCTAAGGAGTTCATGCTTCAACTGAAAAGGAATGCAATTTGACTACAAAAGAATCTCTCTGGTACAATTCAAAATAAGTGTTGAACTACCCTGAAATCTGCAGTCTTTGGTGTAGAGGTAGCGGTTCCTTCATAACTTAAACCAGATAGCTCTGATACTTGATGTTTAAAGGAAAAGGCAATCCTTTTGGCTGATGTGTTAGTCAGTAAGCAGAGTAATGGGAAACTCGATTTACCTCAATCTTTTTTCCTGAGGCTAAACTAAATGATTCATCTTTTTGGTCCCGTGAAATTAAACCCCTCTTCTTGGCCCGTGTAGAGACAAAGGTATTTTTTTTTTCATATATAAAAACCGGTGATCTTAGCTATTAAGTTTTCTGTCATTTTTTTTACAAGATGACAAGAAGAGGTTCTTTTTGCACTTGTTGGAGAATTGGCATGTTACTCCATTGAGTAAGCTGAAGGTCATCATCTGGGTCCTAGTTTGCAATTTGACTTCGTAAAGGCCTTGGAGTATAAGATACCCTTAAAATTTCCAAAGCTCTACAAAAATGCCTTCATTTTAGTCAGGAGGTTTACATGGTCGACATTGAGTGTAGTGCTGCCTTTGACCGTGTTAATCACGAGGTTCTTTGTTTTCAGACTTTGCAGGAGACCCATTATCTTTAATTAACTTCATAATAGAATTTTTAAGTAATAGATTGCGGAGAGTAGTTGTTGATGGGCATCATAGTGACTATAGGAATGTAATATCTGGTGTTCCTCAAGATAATGTTCTTAGCCTATTATTTTTCATATTATATACATATGATATGTTTTTTTTGGCCTTGAAAACAAGTTCGTTGCGCGTGCAGATGATGCTAGTCTCTTTGCATCCTTTCTATCTCCTGAATGTAGATCTGGGTTGTTGAATCCCTTAATAGAGATCTAGCTAAAATTAGTGCAAGCTACATATTATGGGGGATGAGATTGAACCCTAGCAAAACTCACATTATCATTGTTTTTAGGTGGAGGACAGTAGCTCCTCAAAATCCAGGTCTTTGCAATGGCAATGTCTCTTTGAATATATACAGCACATCCAGTTTGTTTTTTCTTCAATTGCACAAAACAAAACAAAAATTGCTCATAAAGAAAGTCTAATAAGATTTTTGGTTCAATTTATCATTAGGAAAGGTCTTAATTCTTTCATTCTATCATGTATTCAGTTGGTTTTCCTGTCTGATCTCCAGCTGCTGACTCTCATCATAATTTGTTAGTTAGAAACCTGCAGTCTATTAAATTTCTTATTCTTGATCTGGATATTAGTCTATGGCACTACCATTCAGTTAGTTCTTTAAGATTTTTCATAATTTAGACTGTCCATGGTTTTAGATCTTCCTATACTGGACCATACTGTACTTAGTACAAGTTATACAGTTAATTCTTACAGTCTTTCCTTCTCCATCATAAGATGCAACAGTATACAGTATTCTATAAGATTTATTCAAACTGTGACCAGATATGGAATTATCTTCCTAATATGGAGGTTGAATCGGTGGAACTCAAGAAGCTCAAACATTTTGTAAATTATTTTTTGTTGCAAAGATCGGCGTAAATCTCATTTCATAGTTTATATATGACTGATGTATTTTAACGTTGTTACTGATCTAAAAATATTTTTAATTTTTTATTCATTACCGGTACTTGTGTATAGTTTATTTCCCATTTCATTTTTTTTTCTCGCTGGACTGTTTTAATTGTTGGAGCCCATGGTCTTGTATAATTTTGCTTTTCCAGCCTGGGTTGTAGCTTGGCTAATAATAATAATAATAATAATATGTGATTAATGAAGTGATAATTGGAGATGTATAATCCTTTTATTGTTGGTATGCAGATTAAATTCCAAATATGTTCTGTAGGGCCTTTGAGATTAAGATGTTATTCAGAGCCGCTTTTCACCAGACATACTTTTTGTCGAAAGACAGAGTCGAGACATTCGGGGTTGGGATTATTATTTAAAACAAAACTTTTACGATCCTATTATAAAAATTAGCTTTTCTATTTTTAGCTAATGAAATGTTTCCATATAAGCAGAAATAATGGTATACGGTGCCTTTCTGGTGTTGTTTGGTTGCCGATTACAATAGTTAGTGGGTAGTCCCCATTCTTATAGCGTCCTTACAGTGCTCTCCAAGGTTGCCAAATTTGAACATAAATTCTTGTTCCCGACAACAAGTATGTCAATTGAGAAGTATATGGTACTTGTGATTCCGTTTCAGATATAACTATTTACATTAAAGACATCATTTCTATTTGGTTTGAGTGTAAACATAGTTAATTTATGTTTGTATTTCTTTAAATGATTTAACCATACTTTTTATTAATAAATAGTGTTTTGGGATTATCGGAACCTTTCTTTGATCTTTTTCCCTTTACATAGGTGAATGCAGCACTGGAGTTTTTGTTGATTTGTTTCAGTTATAGAAGATAAATTACTTTTGGTCTTAACCTTTATGAATGGCTTGGAATCTTGAATAATTTCACTTATATGAACACAAGCTAGATACATGAACTTTTTCCTGTGCGCAATTCAATGTGTAACATGGACAGAACTGTAGACCTTTGTAAAAGCATTCAGAATAAGATGTGTGCTTTGGTTCGGGCCTTGAGGTGTTACGTAACGTTCGTATTGTCGGCGATTACCGCTATCCAGGCCGGGTCCACCTTTCTCACCCTTCTAAAGGTATGCAAAAGTAGGCCTACTGTATGTGCAAGCGAGGACTACTCTAGTTGTAATGACTACTCTTAAGAACAATACGCGTAAAGCTATATCAGACTAATGATGGAAATGGCTCTTGTAAAGGAAAGTCACAGAAATATTTACTTGCTGAAAGTAACTAAGATTTTAATTTTCATATATTTTGACTGTTATTATCACTAATAGCGGCTTTTGTATTTCACAAAGTTGTTTAGCAGTTTTAGTCATACTCATTTATTCGCTTGTGGTGCCCATTGAAAATTGTTAATGTTATTATAGATGGTATCGTCATTATTATTATTATTATTATTATTATTATTATTATTATTATTATTATTATTATTATTATTATTATTATTAGTACAACTAAAATACTGAGTGATATACTTAAAATCTTTTAAAGATAGTGACCAGAGGAGGCTCTCTCTCTCTCTCTCTCTCTCTCTCTCTCTCTCTCTCTCTCTCTCTCTCTCTCTCTCTCTCTCTCTCTCTCTCTCTGTATATATATATATATATATATATATATATATATATATATATATATATACTGTATATATTTCTCTCTCTCTTTCGCATTACCGTATTTAATCCGCTTCTCTGTCTATATTTTTTTGGTTTATAATGAGGGTTGTCGGGTTTCTTGGTGGGGGGACTGTTATTTTATGATATATTTTTTTTGCATTAGTTTGATCAGTAGGAGCTATGAGAGTCAGACTTTCTGGGATTGTAAGCCATCCGGAAAATGATTCAGGAATAGAAATACAAGAGCAGATGGTGGAGAAGGATTTTTATTCTGCTCCTCAGATTTGAGCATGATGCAGACAGGTTTCATTGCTAATTAGTTTGATTTTTAGATTAATATGATTTTATGTATCCTTAAGTTGCAACCAAATGTTACCTCAATTCAAATTCGAAAGGAATAGATTTAGTTGATAATAAATACGCGGAGAGAGAGAGAGAGAGAGAGAGAGAGAGAGAGAGAGAGAGAGAGAGAGAGAGAGAGTGAGAGAGAGAGAGAGTGTACATCCTGGTCCAATATAGACGGAAGGTGTAAGTAAATATATGCACTTGCAACTGTCACCTTTCCCAGAAAAAAGGCGACAAAAACCTCTGAATTACCAGTGTGAAGAATTGCCTCGATTTACCGACACGGTTGTTCACGGAAGCAAAGGATGTGAGATTTTACCGTTACTCATTCCCTCTATTAGATGGGTGGTAATGAGGCTCCAAAGTCATTCAAAGTGACTATTTTCTTTTGACATTAATTGTACGCACTCCTTTAAATAGGTCCGCTTTTTCTGTCTGAATTGTTGATGAGTGTAAAGTGGGGTAACGAATTTATATATGTATATATATATATATATATATATATATATATATATGTATGTATATATATATACATATATATATATATATATATATATATATATATATATATATATATATATATACATATATATATATACAGAGAGAGAGAGAGAGAGAGAGAGAGAGAGAGAGAGAGAGAGAGAGAGAGAGAGAGAGAGAGAGAGAGAGAGTAATAATAATAATAATAATAATAATAATAATAATAATAATAATAATAATAATAATAATCCTTTATTTCCAATTGTACATTGGGTATTCTACATAAGTAGCCATATCAGTATAAACATTTTGAATTTAACTCTTACATAAAACTTGGTATAGGTTAAGAATATCAAAATCATTAAAAATAGCAACAATATAAATACCATAGGAAACTATTTGAAACTATATATAAAAGTAGACAGTCATAGGTATAATGAGCTTCAAATAGAAATCCAAATAGTCATAAATTATCAATAAATAAGTATATAGAAATACGTACAGGCAATAAAATAAACTAAGATAGTTCTAAAAAAATAGGATATGTAGTAAAAATCAGATAGTCATAAAATTTCAATAAATAAGTCCCAACAAATATGTACAGACTCAGAACCCATTTTGAATTAGGATACTTGGTTTTAAAAACTACAATGTAGTATCAGTAGTAAAAGACATAAAAATAAGCCAGATTAAAATCCAAGAACAAAGTACTAATGATTAAAAGAACAATTAAGACTCTGTTAAATGTAAATTCCTTAGTTTTGACTTAAAAATAGACACAGAGCCTGCTTCTTTTATTTCACGGGGCTGTTTATTATACAACACTGGACCTCGGACTCTGATTTGCCGTGAGCCAATACTAGTTTTATGTCTTGCAACATACAAATCATCCCTTTGGCGTGTAGTGACATTACTGAATAAAGATACAGGTGGGAAACTGTATAACCAATCTGGAATTTTATTATTTAAAGCTTTATATACCATAGTGCACATGTCAAGAGTATACTGGTCTCTTATTTTCAACCATTTCAATTCCTTTAAATGTGGAGTTACATGTTCAAACTTTCTAACGTTGCCAACAGCCACTCTCGCTGCAAAGTTCTGCAGCTTTTGTACTCTTTGTAGCTGTGATTTGTTAGTACATCCCCAAACCTTTAAGCAATATTTTATAAAACTTAAAGCAAGTGACTGGATGACTATCTTGCGAGTACTTGACTCAAAATGATCTTTTACTCTATTTAAGTATATAAGAGTACCCATTACCTTTTTATACATTTCGTCTATGTGACAGTCAAAGTTCATGTACCGATCAAAATGAACACCTAAATTTTTCACTGTCGTCATTGGCTTAATTATATTTCCATTAAAATTTATCTGTACCTCATCTCCAATATCTGACACATATTACCTGGATCCAATAATGATAAACTGTGTCTTTTTCTCATTTAAAAGTAAGCCATTTCTCAAAAAGTAATCTTTAGCTCTGTTTAGAATGTCTTCTGCCTTACAAATTATGTCCGCTATATCCTTAATGTCACCTTCTATTAGTATTTGCGTGTCATCTGCATATTGAATTATAAAACAGCCAGGTATTGATCTCACGAGATCATTAACATATACCATAAGAAGTATAGGGCCGAGAATTGATCCCTGAGGTACTCCAAATTGAATATTTTTCTTCGATGATACAGCACCACTTAGCCTGACGGACTGAAACCTATTCTCAAGGTAGCTCTTAAACCAGCTCTGATCAGTATTCATCAACGTACATTTCTCCAAAAATATGGCATGATTTACGCTATCAAAAGCCTTAGATAAATCTAGTAATAAAAGTAAGGAAACTTTTTTGTTGTCTATATTTTCATAAATCTTGTCAGATAATTTTAACAGGGCTGTTTCAGTGGACAATTTTGGTCGGAATTCTTGTTGGCTTAAAGAGATTAGTTTATTTTCCTCTAAAAATTCTGTTAACTGATTTGCGATAATTTTTTTCAAGTACTTTCGATAGAACAGGTAGCAAGGAAATGGGACGGTAATGAGAGAGAGAGAGAGAGAGAGAGAGAGAGAGAGAGAGAGAGAGAGAGAGAGAGAGATAAATGACAATTTATATATATCTATGAAAAATCAGGTATTCTGTTAAAACACTAATAAAAGACCCAGAGTAAATGTTAGTTTTCTAATAATTTCATGATCGCCATAGGAACATAATCGTACTGAAATATGGATAATCATATCCAATTGTACGGTTTTAGGTAAATTTACTCATTATATCATGTATTTGATATTGAGTCTATATATTTTAGTAAATCTAGACTTTTCTTTTCCTCTTCGATTTTTTTTTCTTTTGCCAGAGATCAGTAGAAGTAGATATGTCTATAAGTACTGTATTTATTGCATTAGAATTATTTTTGCATTCCATCACTTAAGTTTGTAAAACCACCCATTGTCGGCACCGTTAGCTGTCCATGACTCTGGCCAATGGGATTTTATCATAATGAATCATAGTTTTCTCTTAAAGTTACGAACATTACCCGTGAATTCTTTGACTTGGCATTTTGTTATACTTTTAAGAGGAGTTTATAGACAAATATGATAACTGTGTTGTAATTCATAATATTCTTACCATTTGAATCCTGCTGCGGTACACAGCTGTAGTTCTTACTTTTGGATCAGCAGTATGTGACGAAAAATGATTTTACTATTGTACCTTTTTTTTTGGGGGGGGGGGGGAATTTCCCCGCTTCGTTATTGTTCTTAGTTTCATTATAAATGCTCCAGTTTACCCAAACAAGAAGAAGTATCTTCTGTCCTTTTCCAAGAAGAGAAATATATCAAATATAGTTTGGGACATGGAGAGTGTATTATACACCACCTTAGGATATTATTATTATTATTATTATTATTATTATTATTATTATTATTATTATTATTATTATCATTGCTAAGTAAGATGCTATAAGCCCAAGGGCTCCAACAGAGAAAAATAACCCTGTGAAGAAAGGAAATAAGGAAATAAATAAAGTACAGGAAAAGTAATAAACATCAAAATAAAATATCCTAAAAACAGTAATAATGTTAAACTAAAGGGGCGCACTCAGTAGAGCGCAGACCTCAGTCACGGCAGCTTATTTTTCGACCTTTCACTCGACCTTGACCTTGAACTTTGATCATACCATTATTAATTGGCGTGGATTTTCATACACTCAAATATGAACCAAGTTTGAAGTCTCTGTGACAACGATGTCCAAACTTATGACTGATTACATGATATTGATGTTTTGCTCGTCCGTGGCCTTGACTTTCCACCCTCCAAAGTTAATTATTTCCAGTTCTTTACTCAACAGTTTAAAATCCCCACAAGTTTCATTACTTTACGATTAAAATTGTGACCGTATGGTTAGTGACCGGAATTTGATGTTTTGCTTGACCTTGACCATGGACTTGACTTTGACCTTCGACCTCAACATGTAATAATTGGCTTGGATTTTCAGACACACAAATATGAACCAAGTTTGAAGTCTCTGTGACAAGGATGTCCAAACTTACGGCTGATTACGTGAATTGGGCATTTTGCCAGACCGTGACCTTAAACTTTGACCTTGACCTTCCAATTTTTTTTTTTCATTTCCAGCCTTTTACATAAAAGTTAATCCC